>NC_056732.1:882790305-883105305 GCF_019279795.1 Protopterus annectens
TTCTGTATGGTGTATGTTTGAGAAGGCGAAAGTGCTTTATCTTGCATCCTATACCTTTTTTTTCCCACTAAACTTATTAAACATGAAGCAGAAAAAGCTCCTGGACTACAAAGAATTATGAACAGGTCTCACTGATCAAAACATGTCTTTTCAACAAAGAAGTCAAGAGCCATCTCTCAAGCTTCACTTTCTAGGTGAATCTGGGGGTCTACTTTGTTTCACAGAATGGCATTTCGTCGAACTTTCATTTCACTGAAAGTTCATTACATCGACAAGGATTTTAGGTGGGGGGCTTCATCCCCCACACCCCCCAATGTGGGGGGCTGTGCCCCCCACACCCCCCCCAACTATATATATCAACTCCAGGGTCGCACAACATTGGGGAAGGGGGCAAATGCTTGTCGATGTAATGAACTTTGAGTGAAATGAAAGTTCGACAAAATGCCATTCTGTGAAACAAAGTAGACCCGAATCTGGATATCCTCTATGTCTGGACCACGTAATACATTTGGCTATTATCAGAGACCCAATCATAATACTCTGTATTATCTTAAAGAATAACAGAACCGTGAGGATGGAACACAGTCACAAAACTGGATACTCTTTTAGATGATGCAGTAATTTTTTACCTCTTCATTTGGTAGCAAAATCTTAAACAAATATGTAGCTATAAATGTTATATCAGGCATTTTCACAACTCTGTGAAAGTAATTAAACATTTCATGCAACTACACATGAACAGTTTTTGTAGCTGGCCTCATTTTTTAAGCAGTATCTTCTAGTTGTAGCCATAAAGCAATGCAGCAAACATATAAGAATCAGTCACTGCTTTTAGATTGCTGGAACATTTTGTGAAATAGGAATTACAGAACATTTTACAGCTTTAACTTTTTACTCTGAGTTTCTTGATTTCCTTTAAATACTGTATGAATTCAAGATGGCAAATTAGTCTTGTATGGAAGGCAGCTAAAGTAACATTTTTGAATGATGATTCCTACTAACAGTAAGGAACTTAGTCTGGAATTTGTGATAATTATGGCTAAGAAAGAATGAAATAATGTGCATTTATCAAAATTCATGATGGACATTGTGCTCATAATGATGCAGTATGACATTATCAGAGATACTTATCATTTTGCATAAACTGGTACACACAGGGTTGGGCAGGTGGCCTAATGGTTAATGTGTTTGCCTTACGAATGCAAGGTGCAGGGTTTAAGTCTCCCAAGTGGTAATTGGCTAGGCTTAAAATGGCTCACAAGGCCAGTTAGATTAGTGCTAATCTATGAATTACTTGTGTTACCAAATAGACAACTTTGTTTTTTTTCAGTTTTGATGATCACCCCCCCTCCCCCAGGTTTAAACACACACAGTTACCAGGATCTTGAATCAATCATTTGAACAATCACAGTTATGAGTAGTCTGCTGGGAATTTTAAGAAATGAATGTAATTGGGTTGACAGAACCTCTCAAACAGCAGACACAATGGGGTTGAGGAATAGCAACCCCAAAACCAGGTTAGATGTCTCTGTTTCTTTTCTGGGGCTGCAGACTCAGGTTTTGATGTATGGCATGCTTATGGGACATTTGTCTCCACTAGAAGTACTGACAAAAGACACCCTCTGCTATAAGACATGACTCCAGGAATCTCTCATTTTGTTGATTCCACAGATAATGTCCTCCATTTTGTTAGGCACGTAAGGACAATTAAGACAGCGTGGAATGGCTCTTGTTTAGTATTAATAATGGTGTCATAATCCATCTGAGCTGGATCCAGTATGTCACTGTTTGCACTGCTTTTTATCCAGAAAGGACAAAAGAAATATGATACATCTTTTTAGCTTTTCTGACTATGAGTTGGCATAGAGTTGCCCTGTCTATGCATTACTGTTCCCTTTAATAAATAACAAAATGTTCATCAAAATATAGATTCTCTTTTCCTTTATGGATCAGTTTATTATCACAGTTTTTTACAAAGTCCACAATGTTCAAGACAGATTTATTCACTTGTGCCTTGTACAGAATAACTTATTGAATTTAAAATGTTATTTTTAAAGAGCTATCCCTTTATCTATTTGTGTATTGACAAAAAAGTCTGTTTTAAGATAATGTTTGATGAAAATGTTGGCTGGAAATTTGTTTAGTTGCAACGCAGTCTATAAGGACCAAAGAAGCAATTTTTACCTTTTACATGATCTTAGCTCACCATGTTACTACAAAAATCAAGATTTGTTACACACTTTTTTAACATGAACTGAATTGTGATGCTTTATGAAGCACACACACTGCAAGCACTAAATATGGCATTAAAATGTTTAATGATGTGTTAGCAATGAGTGACACGAGATATGGTTATATAATACTTCAATAAAGCTTATTAAATAGGAAATAGAAGCATGCTCATAATACAATTCTCCTGCACTCTCAGATGACTTTTTTTTTACCCGTGTTTATGTATTTATTTTGTTATTGACATTTGTTTTCTGGGAAAGTCCAACTGGGTATAGGTGCCCTTTTTCAGTGAAGGGCTCCGGAGAAAAACTTCAAAGTAATATATTTATTCCAATCAATATTTGCAATAACGAATTTTATAATGCTGTTTCAGTGAATATATAGCATAGCAGTCAGTATAACAGCATTTGTATTTTATATTCACAAACATTCATAAAAAGCATTGTATTTTGAATTTACAGATAGAAGAGTGGTGTATAAGATAGGTAGGAGTAATTTAAGAAATACATCAAAATGGATTATTAGAGGGAATAAGCAAATTTGTGTTAATAGTGAAATAGTGATAGAATGGTAATTGAGTTGTGCTAATTAGAAGTAGGAATAGTAGTTTAAGTACTACAATAAAGTGAGGTATTAGAAGGGGATAAGCATGTTAAGTGATTTAGTGTTTTAAAGAGAGGTATAAGAAAGTGATGAAGGATGTTTGGAGAAAGTATATCCCAGATGAAGATAAGGCAAAACGTCAGGAGGCAGAAAGGAAGGTTTTCAATAATTGTTTGAAAAGATGAGGGTGTGGGATACATCTGATTAATACAGGGATTTTATTCCAAGTTCTAGCTACATTATTGGAATACAGACTAACCCTTTAGCTCTTTCTGGTTTGTAGATGGTAAGAAGTTGTTTTTCATCTGATGGAAGGGCACATTACATATAACTGAAGTATGAGGCTAATTGCTGGGCAGAGAAATGGGACATAGATGATTTTTTGGGTTAAGATCAGCTGATCAGATGAGAGATGATTGTTTGGTTAAAGACTAGATCAAAAGCTTTAGAGAGATCAAGGAATATAGAGGAAACATGTCTGCCTCTGTCTCTGGCTTTGTTAATAGTATCTGTGAAGGTTAGTAAGGCTGTGGTAGTGCAATAAACAGGTCCAAAAACATATTGTGTGTGTGTGTGTGTGGGGGGGGGGGGGTGAGGAGATTTTCTTGAAGGATGTGTTAAAGCAGTTGTTTGTGAATGCACTTACCCAGACATTTGACAAAGGGAATAATATGGCAATAGGTCTGAAATTGGTTATATCAGATGAGTATCCTCCTTTATGAAAGGTGATGATAAAGATTTTTTTTTCATACAAAAAGAATGTATGATTCCATGATAGATCTATTAATTAGGACAGGCACAGGATAGGATGTGGAACTGGTAGCCAGCTTGATGTATTCTGCTGGGACATTATCTGCTGATAGAGAACAGTGTTTCAGTTTAAGAAGCAGTGATTTGATGTAAAAGATCTGGATGGGTGTTACAATGTCTGAGGAAAGGGCTTGTCAAGTTTGTTAGGTGGAAAATCTTTAGTAAGGGCTTTAATACTTTCTATAAAATATGTGTTAAAGTAAGCAGCTATTTCAGAGAGATTATTATTTGGGGCAGGATTAGAAGTGGTAGATGCTCCAGAATGAAGTATATTATTAATAGAAGACCAGATTGTTTTTAGTGTTGGAATACAGATTTAGTAAAGGATCACTGTAGTAGATTGTCTTGCCTGTGTTAATCTGTCTTTTAATACAGTTAAGTAATTACTTAAAGTGTTGTAGGTTTTGGAGAGGTATATGTTTTAATTATTCTCTATTTCTTTCATGCATTGGTGCATGCTATGAGTTGAGAACCAAAGTAATATGGTTATTCATTACTTGTTTTGTTCTGGTTGGAGCCAGACTATTGAGGGTTTTGGGGAAAAGTGTGTTACATTTGTGTACAGCTTCACTGAATGGAATATTTTTCAGGATAGGCCAGTTAAAAGAGTTTAAGATTCTGTTAAATGTAATCCGGATTAAAATTAGTGAGTCTGTGGTACATTCTAAGTGTAAATTGTTTGACATTATGGGTGTTTACAAATATATAGAGGTGGTCACTGACGGAATCAGAGAGGGTGCCACTGGAAACATACTTAGTGAAATCAGAAACCAATATCCAGTCAAGAACTAAGCCACAGTTTCTAGGATAGTTATAATGTGTGGGAAAAGAAGTGAGTTGAGTCAAGCCAAATAATCTGTCAATTGAAATTAACATCAACTAGGATTATTTTTTCATTAAATATTGTATGTGAGATCCAGTTTAGGGTGTTTTCTTATTTTCTGGGGGAATACAGAGTTCTATAATATATAGCAGTTTATGATTATTTAGTTTAAGATGGGAGATGAGTTCAGTGTTATGAAATTTGTGAATAGGATTATTATAGGGTAGGATTTCAAGATAGTCAGGGTATAGTAAAGCTACTCCACCCTTTTTTTTAAAGTTCTGTCAGCCCTGATAATATCATAACCAGGAAGCGAAATTTAAGAGTTAAGTATATGGGGGTTGTGACCATGTTTCATTTACAGCAAGAATATCTTGTTTATTGCGGGAGATCCAGGCATGGAGTTCTGAACTTTTACTATAGATGCTCATAGTATTTAAGGAAATAAATTTAAGTGGTTTGGATGAGTTTGAGGTAGCTAGATTGGGTTTTGTGGATTTTGGTGATGGTTTGGTCCATGCTTTGGAAGGAAATGGGAGAGATGTGTAGGAGGGGATGTTTGACTTGGTATGAGTATTGCAGACTACTGTGGAGTCAGGATGAGAGGAGGGGCCAGTGTTGGTGTGGATATCACTGTAGAGTGGTAAGTGAAAGAGAGATGGTTACATTTGGCAAGCTTGTTTAAGCTTAGCTTTAAGAGTTCATAGGTTCATAGGTGCATAGGTAGGTACTAGGCTATTGGTCCTATGGCCTATATAAGCCTAGCTAAACAGTACCCTGGCTTTTGCCACCCAAGAAAATTATTTCCCTGTGCCCCTGTCAAGCAGAGCCACAGAAGTGATCCCCGGGGTCAATTTCCTATCTCCCATCCAATCATCAAGATTTTTCTTGAAGAGTGCTAATGAAGAGCTTTGTTTCATATAGATAGGTAGTTTGTTCCAGAGTATGGGAAGTCTCTGAGACAGGAATCTATCCCTCCAGCATGTTCTACTTATTGTGGTGACCCCCTCTTTCATATCTAACTGCTTAGTGTACACTGCAGCTCTTAGAGTATTAACCCATTTTCCATCTTACCTTTAAAATCTACAACATCTGTTCTGAGATTACCAATTACTGCTGAGCTCACATTCTGCCTCTCAGAAGTCATCCTGGGATTAGTGCTTCTGTTTTGCTGCTGATGAGAGAAGGAGGATAGGAACATTGTTTCCTGGGGACTGCTGATCACCAGAAAGGCTAATAACTCCTTCATAGGTGCCAGTTTGGAATTTCTGCTTTTATTTTGCTCCTGGTGAGAGAAGGAGCAGAGTGCACAGATTCCTGACTCTTTCTGGTTTGGAAATGAGTGTGTGCTTCAATTTCCTGATTCACCTGGTTGCTATTCAAGACACCTAGTAGGAAAAGGCTACAACAAGACTACAGACCCTTACATCATCTGGGGCAAGACTGTGGATCACCAAGCAGGCTATGGCCTGCTTCTCATCTTGGGATTGTTGCTGCTGTTTTACTTCTGGTGAGAGAAGAGGCAAAGAAGCATTTTATCCCAGCAGATTGAAACTGTGGTGAGACTAACATTAGTAGTAGCCAGGCAGTAGCCATTCAGATAACTCCCCTCATTTAATCATTGTTGACAAGCTAATTCTTTCTTTTCAGTAAGTGCTACTTCATTTGCTTCTTACTTCAGAATATCTGCCTAGATACTTTAACCACAAATCATCAGGATCTACCAGGGACGTTGGGAGGCATACGCAGTGTACTGATTTCAGTACAACTTCTTTAGAAGAGGGGATAGCTTTTTAAGCAGTGATGCTCCTTTAAGGATGCTGGGTGCCAGAACCATAGAGTTAGCTCACATCATATCCGGCTGCTGGGCACCAGAAACATAGAGCTGAGTTCACATCACGTCATGTCCGGCTGGCTGCACGCGGGAAATGTATAGCAGGGGAAATGGATTATCGGCGTCATGTCCATCTGGCTGCGAGTGGGAAATGTGCGCAAATGGATTACCATTGGGGCAATCGAGGATGCGAGTGGGAAATATGTGTGAATGGATTATCATTGGGGCAATCGGGTGAACGAGATTATCAGGTAATCAATAGAGTGTGTGTGTAGTGTGTGTGTGTGTGTGTGTGTGTGTGTGTGTGTGTGTGTGTGTGTGTGTGTGTGTGTGTGTGTATGTGTGAATGGATTATCGTTGGGGCAATCGGGTGAATGAGATGCATGGCTGATACTGTACTGTGTTGTAAATGGGGGTGGATGATGTAGTCCTTTTTGGCGAAGATATCTAGTAGTAACTATGAACCTGTTATCAGTTTGCCATCCATTCCCTATTGCAATACTACTAGCGTATCATTTTTTTTTAATGCAACATATGCAATTTATTCCTCAAGGGCAACAAGCACTTTATTTGTAGATGAAACAATGAAATATAAAGTTTGTTAGTAGCACCCTCTTCATTAGTTACAGATTTTTTTAATGTGGAATTATGTAGATGGCTTTTACTAGTTCAGAGATTGTGCATATTTGCTGATACTGGTGGACTGTAGAAGTTTGAGTAGACTTTTATGATGGAAGTGTTCTGAATTGGGCTGTTTTGTCATTATTGGTGCATGCATTTTGTTACAGATTTTTTTAATGTAAAATTAAGTAGATGGCTTTTACTAGTTCAGAGATTGTGCATATTTACTGATACTGGTGGACTGTAGAAGTTTGAGTAGACTTTTATGATGGAAATGTTCTGAATTGGGCTGTTTTGTCATTATTGGTGCATGCATTTTGTTTCATTGTTTACTGGAAAAATGTTCAAAACAATAAATTTAAAATGCTCTCTAACAACTATACTGTATTGTACATGGAATTTAATTTAATACAATCAGGGAGGTGTATCAAAGAGCACGTGTATGTTTCACGTGCAAGGGGCCTATGATTTGAAAACAGCCCAAAGTTAATCTTTATCTGCCACTGGCAAAATGTATTTTCTTTGAATGTGGGTTTCAATGTTGTTTCAATGAATGTGAGTTTCAAGGGCAGAGAAGTTTTAATGCTAAGTCTAGTTTCATTGTAAGACTACATTGCTTTGTTCAGCAGATATTTATTGGTGTTCGTGCTGTAAAATGCAAAATAAAACTTTTCTGGCAAATCATTTAGGAATGAAGTCACTAAATAATGACAGACATTAAGTTTCAGACGTCATAACCTTCAGAAAAATGCATGCTAAAGCAGGGCCTGTTATTTTATCAACTGTCTTAAGTTTATACAAGATCAATTTTTAGTACTGTTTGTATGTTCCCCCAATATATTTGGCCTTGTCCAGATTTCCTGCATTAAGAGGTTGAGAGGTACGTGCAAATAAATCACTTTATAGAATTAGAAATATCCAAACCTCTCAACTGTCCCCAGTTTTGGCTCAAAATGTTGCTTTCCCCCTAATAATCCCTCCACAAAACAGCAATTTTGGAAGAAAACGTGGAGGGTTTACAATTATAAATAACTGTAATGATCAGAGTTATACATTACCATTATTTCAGTAATGCATGTAGATTCTCTAATTTTGTCAGCTGCTCATGTTAACAGTGCTCATATTAAAATGGTGTCCCTTCTTTGACAGGTTCCCAGCTGTATTGTCTGGCAATTTTATATTTTTGCATCACATTTTTGGTCCGTTTTTCATAAAATTGTGGTTTTCTGGCAAATTAGTGGCAAATCATTAAAGACTGAAGTTAGAAAATAATGGCAGACATTTGAGTTTCAGATTTCATACCTTTCAGAAAATTTGTACTAATGCAAGACCTACTACTATTATATTATCTTTCTAAGTTTATAAGAGCAATATTTAAAAAAATGCCCTTATTTTTGGGCCTTTGCCTCAGTTTTATTTATGGGTTTGTTGCTCTAAAAGGTTGAGAGGTATTTGTGTGTATGTGTGTGCATGTGTGTGTGTGTGTGTGTGTGCATGTGTGTGTGCATGTGTGTGTGTGTGTGTGTGTGTGTGTGTGTGTGTGTGTGTGTGTGTGAGAGAGAGAGGTAGGTAGGTAGCATACCTCTCAACTGTCCAAATTTTGCAGAATGACCAGATTTTTGCCCCATATTTTTTGTCTGTTCCTCATAAATTTTGTGATTTTCTAGAAAATCATTGAAGGCTGAAGTTGCTAAATAATGACAGACATTTGAGTTTCAGACTTCGTGTCCTTTAGAAAAAATAATACTAATCCTGTTATTCTAGCAACTTTCTCATACTAGCACAAATCCTGTTATTCTAGCAAATTTCTAAGTTCACAAGAGCATTATTTAATATCTGTCCGTGTTTATTTCAGGCTTTGTCCATATTTCTTGCACTAAGAGGTAGGTAGGGGTGTGTGTGTGAATGAAACACCCTATTTAGGGGTAGCAGGTGGTTAGTAATTCACTCAAGCTCAAAACCTGTACCTTTGTTACAGAAAGCAAAAGTATGACTCCTCTACCCCAACTACCATGCTGCATTTTTCAAAGAACTGACTTTCAGGTTCATTTTCAATTCAAGGAACCGAGTTTGAGTGAATCTATATTATATTACTGAAGAGGCATTACAGTGAATGCCTCTTCATCAACACTAAAAGAGCGAACCGTGAATTACGAGAATGGTGGTAGCTTGGCTGGGGAGAGGGGTAGCAGTCTGAGAGCTGTGAGTACAAATTTGAAAATCCTAACTACACCCCTGGGCTCTACTTATTAGTTTAAAAGCAACAACAACTAAACAAGCAGAAAAAAAAAAAACAAGAAAATTGTTCTAAAATATACCCCTTTAGAAAAATGGGATTGCCCCCACAAAACTGTTTAAAATGCATGCCTAATGGTCTTCCCAACTTTTCATTTTTAATATCCCTAATGTGTTCTTGTAATTGAATTTTAAAAGCCCGTTAGCGCTCCCTCATGTAAAATAACTCACACGGGCATTTTAAGGCAAACACTCTTCTTTCTGTATTACATGAAAATTCACTTGTACGGTAAAATCCAATACCATTAATATTTGGAAATTTCTTTACTATATATTTACATACAGAACATTTACCACATTTAAAGGTGCCATTTTTTAAATGAACTTGCTGAATACATTTATTATCTGGTGGAATAAATCTACCATGCACTACCATTATCAGCTACGTTATGTCCCCTCTTATATGATATCTGTGGGAAACTATTGATCAAACTATAAAGATCTTTACTTTTAAGCAAAACATTTTTCTAAAGGGTTGTATTTTAGAGCACGTTTCTGTGGAAATGGGAGAAAGTGGAAATTAAAGATAAGCTGCTGTATAAGAAACTTTGTTTATATTATAGCAATAACCCACGCCTGGGTATGAGTAATGCTGGATTTACCCACGGTTGGCGTGGTTTGGTCACGAGGGCGAAGCCTGAGGGACCAAACAAAGCCAACCGTGGGTAAATCCAGCATTACCCACACTCAGAAGTGGGTTATTGCTATTATACAATGACATTATTTAAGAAAAGAAATAATTACTTTTCTTAAATAATGGCATTGTATAATGCCTCTTTACTGCCCTTCCGCAGCTGTCTGGTATTCTGCGGCAGTTCTGATGTACTGCGCATGCCTACACAGTACATCAGAGCTGTGGGCAAAAGCACTGTTTCGCTATGTTAAATGGGTTTAACATAGCGAGACAGCTTTAAAATAAGCAACGGAGATCTCCGTTGCTTATTGTAAAGTTGTCTCGCTATGTTAAACCCATTTAACATAGCGAAACAGTAAAAAGCAATGGAGATCTTGCGATCTCCGTTGCTTTTTTTTTTAAAACTGTCTCGCTATGTTAAATGGGTTTAACATAGCGAGACAGCTTTAAAATAAGCAACGGATATCTCTGTTGCTTAAGGTGTCTCGCTATGTTAAACCCATTTAATATAGCGAGACAGCTTTAAAAAAAAAAGCAACGGAGATCGCAAGATCTCCGTTGCTTTTTACACACTGTGTCACAATGTTAAAGGAGTTTAACATAGCGAGACAGCTTTAAAAAAAGCAATGGAGATCTCCGTTGCTTTTTTTAAACCTGTGTCGCTATGTTAAACTCTTTTAACATAGCGAGGCAGTGTTTTATACTAACGGAAAAAGTCCGGGCGACCGGACCTTTTTCCGTTAGTATATTGAGGGATTTACAACGGGCACGCTGGTTGGGCTGGCCAATCAGCGTGCACGTTTTAGGGGAGGAATTGTATAATAAAATATAATACCCTAGCACCAACAGGGTTAAACAATGAATGTAATTGAAATACATGATTAAATAATGAATCTATTACTAAGGGTTCACTCCTGTACTGGTGCTGCTTTGCTCTCTTTTTCTAATGCTATAGAAGTGAAATTAGTGTTGTGTGTTTGTACTCCTTGAAGGCTATTTTGCCAAGGTTCTAGAGATGAATAAAATGTGCTGCTCAGTAGTCCATAGCAGCTGTTTTTCATTTTTTTTCTACTTATTAGTTTCTTCTCCAGTATTTGGCAGTGCCCCGTATAGCCACAGACACCTTGAGTTGACATTTGTCCTGTAAAAGCACAACTGAAATTTCACCAATACCTAGTTGCACATAGAACAACTAGTTGGCCATGACAAGAACTGCCCCCAGAGTTGCAAACCAGATACTTTTGACATTACTTTATATTCTCACTCCAATAGTCTAATCAATAAAAAGGGTCTGTTGCCATGAATATAAACTTTTCCAGTATCTCCGTCACCAGCTTCGTGGATATGGGCATCCTGAGGCAATGTTGAAATTGTTTTATGTTTACTGACAATCAGCTAATTCTCAAACAAACTGATATGGTATGTTTGAGATGTATTTACACAATGTCATTAGAGGCAAAGCTCTCACGTAAAAGCACTTCTAATGTCAATAAGGTTGCTAAAATTTGGACAGCGTAGTGGTGCAGCAGTAGCTTTGTCATCTCACAGCAATATGTTCTCTGGTTTGATTTTTGGCGGGGGTGCATTCTGTGCGGAGTCTGCATGTTGCCCCTGCTTTTGTGTGGGTTTCCTCCGAGTGCTCCAGTTTCCTCCCAAGTTACAAAGACATGCATCTGGAGCATTTTTCCTCAGGCCTCTGCTGAAAATTGGCTTCATTCTAAGTTGGCCAAAAACAACATAGACCAGCAGACAATGGTGCCCCTAAAAAATTGTTATACTTTAATGCTAAATAATGCCAAACAGCACATAAAAAAGGCAAAAAGCCTACAATACAAAATCCAAACCGGTTTCGGCTTGTAAATTAAGCCTTCATCAGTGAAAATACAAAAAGCAAAAAAAGAATCAGAAAGGCTGCTTGCCTTATATAAAGAGCACCTGTCAATCATCATTACAAACAATTAGTATACTACAAATGTTCATTTAAACCAGGGGGAAAAAAGGCCACCCACATTAATGATCCATCATCTCTCTAATTTATTCAAAGTGTCATGCCAACCAGAAATCTTTTCTCTGTTGCCTTGAATCTTATCAATAATGGTAAAATTAAAATTTGCACTGGGATGTTTCAGTGTGTGTTTATATAAAGCATTATTGGTGCGTTGGTGCCTAATGTTAGATACGTGCTCTTTTACTGCTATTGCCCAGGCCTAGTTGCTACTTAGCAGTTGTACTGGACGCAGCTCTTAATTTTGGAATGTGGGGATAAGTTTTCTTTGACTGGTATCACAGTTTCCAAACAATTTTTGAAGTAAGAATTACACTGATATTATCTTTATACCATTTTTCTGCTATTGTCCAGGCATAGTGGCTGTTTAGCAGTTGCACTGGATGCAGCTTTTAATCTTGGAACGTGAAGATAAGGTTCTTTTGGGTGGTATTCATAGCTTCCAAATATCTTTTGAAATAAGAATCACACCAATAATTATTATTATCTTTTAAGATATTATTTTGGATTTTATATACTTTGGATATGGACATTAATGGACTGTTACAAAGCCTTTCCTCTTATCATAATGATTTGGAATTTTTTGGGCTAGATGATTCACATCTTGAACAGGACTATTGTACTTCCACCTCTGAACAGGAATCATGTACTTCCCTTTTTTTAAAACTGGGCAATAGTATGAAACTATTATGCAGTAACATTTGGCACTTGAGATTATTTAAGGCCTATAAGGCTAAGGACATTACCCCTAGGGGACTTAGGGTCAAGGTCCAACCATTGGTTCACAATCCAAATGCGAATTTGATGAAGGCTTGGGGGGCAGCCCATCATAAAGCCATTATGGGACTTGTTGAGGTCTTAATTGATCATTATGAGATGACCATTGATCAGGATTTGACTGTTGTTACTAATATGTGTGAATCCATCAAGAAATTTGAAGGGCAGCCTTTATTTGTGTCCCTTCTTACCAAACTTAGGGACGAATTGCTGGTATATGAGACACAACTTAACGAAAAGAAAAAAACACAAGTTTCTGAGAGATCTTACTGATTATTCTAGTGGGCATCCTTTTTCGAAAACACAGGTTAAACATGTTAGATTTCAGAATTCACCTTGGTTTGTCCCTAGGAGGAAAAGACCACTTTCTATTTTAAAACAATCAGGGTCACAACACGAGACTTCAGCTGAGGATTCTTCCTCTGCTGTTGAATCTGATGTGCTGATGTGTAGGGCATCACAGACTCACCTCCACCTAAGCGAAATAACAGTATCCTTTTAGGTATACACAAAGGAGGGGGAAGAAAACACAAGTGCCATGCAAAACATGGAGAGCTTGTTACGCAATTTTGCCCATAAATAAATAATTGCAATGTGCTTAATATTTCTTCACATACTCTGTCATCAATGCAGATTAATGTTCTGAATAAAGGATTGTCTTTTATTCCTGGTTTCTTTGTTGCTGAGGACAATTTTTCTAATGACATTCTTTCCTTCAGTAGGCTATTGAATTTAAAACTTTTCTTTCAGGACAAATCTACTTCTGGCTCTCATGAGGATTTTCGCTATCATAAATCCACATTTTTACCACCTATGATCCCTAATGTTTTGCTCTTCTAGAGAAGTGTGCTTAGGGATTTACATTTTGATGGTAGGGAATATCAAGTAGGCCATAATAATGTTTCAAAGGTTGAATTTGAATGCATACAGGAGTTAGCTTCTAACCATGAATTAGTAATTTTGGCTGCTGACAAAGGGGGAGCGGTGGTAGCACAAGATTGGGCCAAATATAATAGGGAGGCCTTGAGACAGTTATCTGATGTTTGTTATTATACACATTTGCCTTTAGATCCTACAACTTCTTACCAAAAACAAATTGATATTTTTTTATCTATAGCTGAAGAAGAAGGCATTATTTCTAAGTATATCAAACAACAATTGACTGTTTCTGACCCAGTTTTGCCTTACATCTATTTTTTACCTAAGGTACATAAAAATCTGGAAAATCCACTGGGTAGACCTATTGTGTATGGCTGTGGTTCATTAACTGAACCATTATCTCAATATTTAACCAAATATTTAAAACCTTTGTTCCCCCTGGTCAGATCTAGAATTCAGGATACAACCAAATTCCTACAAATTGCCTCTGATTAACAATTGGAATCTGATTGGTTATTGTGTAGCCTCAATGTATCATCATTATATACGAATATCCCCAATAGGGCTGGTATTGAGGCTCTGAAATATTGGTTGGAGGTTTCTGGACTATATACATCTAGTTTTAATGCCTTTTTGCTTAAAATGACCGAACATGTCCTGACGAAGAATGTGTTTTTGTATAAAAATAACATTTATTTACAGATTAGGGGAGCAGCATGGGTGCTTCTTTTGCCCCAATTTATGCTGATTTATTTATTGCTTTCTTAGAGCTTCAAATGATTTATGACTCTAATCACAACATTTTTCTGCAGGACATGGACATATGGAGGCATTATTTGGATGATTGCTGGTTGGTTTGGAGGTCTGACTTTTTGTATCTGCAGGAGTTTGTTGATTATTTAAATTCGAATAAGTGGGGAATTCAATTTACGGTCAACTACAGTAAGGATGAAATGATCTTTTTGAATGTATTGGTCACAAAGAATTCTAACAACAATTTAAATTCTGTGGTTCACCACAAGTTCCCCCAATACAACTCCTACCTCCATGCCACCAGCTACCATCCACCACATATATGTCGAAATATACCTAAGTCTCAATATATGAGGGTTAAACGTATCTGTTGAGACAACTCCACTTATTTAACACACCATGATGACCTCATGGCCAGGTTTATTCAAAGGGGCTACAAACTGGGACAAGTATTACCAGCTAGGAATTCGGTTGATTCTATGCACAGGGAACAACTGTTGAATTACAATAAAACTGAATCCCATAACTCTTCAGCATTGCATTTGACCACTAATTATGGTCGGAATACCACCAGACTTACTGATAGTGTACAACGCAATTGGAACATCCTTTTGGCTGATGAAAGATTATGTGAATTTATTAATCGTAGGTGCATGTTTTCTTTCAGGAAAGGTGGGAATTTGGGTTTCCTTTGTAATCATTACAAGAAGGGACATTATCCCTTAGGGACCAATATTCAGAGAACTCTCTTAGATGATCATCTAAGTGGCTGCTTCTCTTGTGGCCACTGTGTTTATTGCTGTAGGATGAACAAAACCAAATATTTTACTAGTAGTAACACTGGTACTGTTTATAACATTTCTGTATTTGCCAATTGTCAGTCTGATTGGGTCATCCATTTGGTTACATGTAGTTGTTCTGCATTCTACATGGGGCAGACTTCCAGGCCTGTCAAATTTAAAATTGCAGAGCACTTATCTGACATTAGGCACCAACGCACCAACAATGCTTTATATAAACACACACTGAAACTTCCCAGTGCAAATTTTAATTTTACCATTATTGATAAGATTCAAGGCAACAGAGGAAAGATTTCTGGTTGGCATGACACTTTGAATAAATTAGAGAAAAGATGGATCATTAATTTGGGTGGCCTTTTTTCCCCCTGGTTTAAATGAACATTTGTAGTATACTAATTGTTTGTAATGATGATTGACAGGTGTTCTCTATATAAGGCAAGCAACCTTCTTGGTTCTTTTTTGCTTTTTGTATTTTCACTGATGAAGGCTTAATTTACAAGCCGAAACTGGTTTGGATTTTGTATTGTAGGCTTTTTGCCTTTTTTATGTGCCTTTTGGCAATATTTAGCATTAAAATATAACAATTTGTTTTGGGGCACCATTGTCTGCTGGTCTATGTTGTTTTTTGGAATGCTTTTTGAGACCTGGCAGTTGCCTTACGTGCAGAGACTGTGCTTTGGTGTTTGTTCTAAGTTGGCCCTTCCTGGAAAACAAATGTTAAATAAATAAAAGCACACACTCTGCACCCATCACACAAAATTCAAAGCAGGCACATAGACCCACATATGCTGAGGCCCCTAAATGTAACCTTCCTAAACAACAAAGACCTCCTAGACAAAGTAAACATAACCAACACCCGCAGCAACCCCAAACGCACCCTTTCAAAACAACACCCACATTAACACATACAGCCACATCTCATGGAGCCTCTACTTTTAAGCCCATAAGGCAAGACACCACACAATCCAACATTCTAGTCATTGGAGACTCCATTATGAGACACAATCATGTCCCTCTCATCAGGCTGAGTCACGAGGAAGTCACCGTCAAAAGCATTACAATGAAGTAATGTACACAAACAGAAATCAAAAACTCTTGTCTTGTAGATATTTGCTTTAACTTCCCATGCTTTACTATTCTCATTTTTGTAAGTATTGCATTTACACAGCTGTACTGTGACAAGACAAATGACAACTGTGTGATAACATGGACATAGTGCAGAGTAGGTCTGCTTCTAATAATCGAAAGACCACTTACCCGAAGATGACTTTCCTGAGATGACAACACCGAACTGTTAATTTACCGAATAATCACAATACCAAATATTATAACAGGGTAAGTATGCACTTGGCCAACATAGGGAAATTTGCCCTTTTCCCCACTGTAGTGTGATCCTGGAGTCAGTATATTTAGCTGGGGGATGTGTGGTGGTACAGCCCCCTACACTGGGGGGGGTTGTTGGGGGGCATAGCCCCCCACCTGGGTGGGCTTGACATACTGCGGCATGTTTCTTCATTGAATGTTAGCCAAGTGCATACTTACCCTGTTAAAAAATTCGGTAGTGTGATCGTTCAGTAAATTAACAGTTTCATGTTGTTGTCTCAGTAAAGTCGTCTTTGGGTAAATGGTCTTTCAATTATTAGAAGTAGACCCTGCAGTGTACATGTACATGTCAGAAGTGCAACACTGAGCATGTGTTTGACTTTTTCTAACTTTGTAAATGTCAAGTGGCAAAACCTGTTCATCATATCAACATTTCATAGTATTGCCATTGGTGCAGGGTTCAAATCAAGTGACAGTTAATTCAAAGCAGACACACAGACCCACATATACTGAGGCCCTTAATGTAACCTTCCTAAACCCCAAAGACCTCCTAGATAAAGTACACATAATGACATTGCTAATTGTAAATATGTTTCATGTATAAGGCCACAAACGTAATAAATCATTACATTAATCTGTAAATTAATTTAATTTATTTTTTATTTATTTTTTTTTTTTCTTAGCTTCACCTTTGATATATGGTTGACATTATGTACTGGGGCCTGTCAGAGATGCCCTCCACTGAAAGACAGTTCACTTCCCATAGAAAAAACTCAAAATGTAATTTTACATGTGCAAAGACTTAGCTGTCATGCAAATGACACTGACAGAAGTGCACCATAATCAGCAGTTTGAACATAACTTCTTCTTCTTTCAGCTTTTCAAAGTTAGGGGTTGCCACAGCAGATCACCTGTCCACTCATGATTGGCAGTGGAGTTTTATGGTGATGAGTTGCCAGCCTGGAGCCCAACCTTCCACAGAAGGCACACACATGCATGCACTCATGCCTAGGGCCAATTTAGAGTGTCCAGTCCACTTACAGCATGTCTTTGGAATGTGGGAAGAAACCAGAGCACCTGACTAAATGTAGATAATACACTTATGTAAACTTCTCAATGGCTCAACATGTTCATGAAGTATGTTCTGAACAGCAGCATACGAAGTGTAGAGTTTGAATCTATATTAGGTATAGTTTTTGTTTATGGGGCATAAAATGTGTGATTCATGTTTTTCTAGAGTTTAAGTTGAGCTACATGTGCCATTTAAAAGGTTAATGTTGCAATATAATTGTGTAGTATTGCTGCTAAACAACATAAATGTGACCTGTATCACCTGCAATATTATCAGTGATCATACTAAAACACACTTCTGTGTGTATGCTATGAAAAATACATGTGCAGAAGTATAACTAGCTAGATAATAAATTAGGGAAATGTGAAGAGTGAAGAAACACAGCTTTTAAAATATGTATGAATGTGGCTTCAGTGTAATATATTTTTCATTATCCCAAGTGTACATTATAGTGACATAAATTGCAGAAAACTTCACCTCCTGTAAACTTTGTATTGCCTCTTCCTCAGCATGCTTTTTAACACAAAAGTTTCATGATCTCATTGAAAAAAAATAAGGTCATCAGACAAAGTCAACAATAGTAAATTGTTTTCTTTCTCTTCATGTGACAGTTGGCATGGAGTGCTGTCAGTATCCAGGAATAACAGCAGAGACCTGGCATTTCATGTCCGTTGACAAAACCTTGGAAAATAATTATGCCTGTTCTAAGACTTTGCTTTTAGCCATACAAATAAGCTAGTCTTCAATACATCTGTTAGCATTAAAGATATAGAAAAAAACACTGCAATGGAAAAGTATCCAGGAATACATATTTGCCTAAAATTATTAACACAAGAAAGGAACACTTCAAAGTGCAACAGTTACAGGGTTGTCAGAAGTAGGCCTATTACCAGTCATGTTCAGAACTGTACATATCAGCTTATACTCTCAGAATGTCAGTTCCCTTGTGGAGTTTATACTTAATACACAGAATTTAGAAGTCCATGTTCTTTTTTGTTTTGGGTTTACTTATGAGTTAGCATCTCTCTCGCTTGTTTACTTTCGATGTTCCACCAAAACATTAAGTATCATTTAAAAATTGCATAACGAGAACATTGAATGAAAACAATATCTTGGAGATTTTCATGTCATATTTGTTTGTGGCAAAATTCATCTTATGAATGCTATTAACCACCCCAGAGTACATGCCTAGAGGTGGCAATATATCTTCTGGAATGTAACTGAGCTCTCAACAGTAATCAGCATTTGCTGGAGTCACTGTGGAACATTTTATATAAAGTGAGCAGTACAGATGGTCAATTCCTACTGCCATGTTTCTCACCTAAAGTGGATATTGAAGAAATCATGCATACATTTCATTCCAACACATTTTGTTTTTTATGTCATGCAAATGCATTTGTCTAACTTGTCTGTCATTGCACACAGGCTGGCACAAATGACATATGAATCGGTAGCCAATTTTCTGCCATCTTTTCCAGAGATGTTAGAGAAGACATAGCAGATGCTGGTAAGGGTAGTGCTCCATTTAGAGTACAACGGGGGTATGAAGGCTTTTGCAGGATGAATATACTTCTATATTTCATCACTACAAGGTAGAGACTTGGAATAATTTAGATAAAGTTGTCACCAGTGCAACAGGCAACCCATGCTTGAGTAAACGATATTGTCACCATTATAGTGACTTAAACAGGAGAAAGCAGGGCCAACATAGCCAATGGGAGGACTGATTTAAGACCAATTGGCCATCTCAATTGTATAAGTATAGCAACCCATAACTAAACAGTACAATACTGAGACTTGCCAGCACAAACTGATGTTCATTACATTTTTGTACTTTTTTTTCTGTTATGTATAGCTTCTGCACAGGTCAAAGGAAATAGGAAGGCACACCCAAAGAAACTGCAACGGCTCAGAGAGGCACATGTAAGTATGGGTTCAGGTATAAATGTTTGTGATTCCATCTTCTTCTTCTTCTTCTTCTTTTCCACAGAAGGCACAAATCCACCTGCAGCAACTGAGAACCTCTTGAAATGTTTGTGATTCCATAATAGCAGTAATTGTTAAAATAGACAACAAAACCACGTCCTGGAACCAAAGTACTGAGCTGCTACACAAAACGAAAGTCCAAAAAAGCAAGCAAAGAATACACTGCAAAGTCTTTTAATAGTGCAAATACAGATAAAATGCAAAGCTTTTGAGCAAAACTTTTTCAATGCATATCCGCCATACATTAATGCAGTCATATTTAAATGAGTGACCTTCCAATCAAAATCTCAATAAGCACATGATAAAAGTGGTTAAATAGCCATATGACATTAACATTAAAGCTATACAAACAAATATATACATATATAAAAAATTTAATAAAATTTTTTAACCATACAAATAGTGCCAAGTTCACATAAAAATATATATGCACCTGCACACACATAAATATAAATGGACACACACACACACACACACACACACACACACACACACACACACACACACACACACACACACACACACAGACACACACACGCATGCACATGCACACGCACACACGCACACATGCACCCTGGTCAAATACAGTTTAAATTTAAGTATAGGTTTTAAACTATTTTTGGTAGTATGCCCAGAGCTACTAGCCGCTGTAAAATAATCTATCCATTTACATTCAGCCAGTTCAGCAAGAAGTTTAATGTCTCCCCCTCATTTTCCTATATACATTACCTGAATAGCATGAAATTTAAAGCTATGAGAACTTCTCAAAGTTTGAATATGTTTAAATAAAGCATTACTTTTTATCCCTCTACATATTTCAGGCAAGTGTGAAAAAATCCTTTGTTTAAATTTCAAATTAGTTTTTCCAATATAAAAACAATTACAAGCTACACAGTTAGCAAAGTACACCACATTTTCTATTTTGCATGTAGCAAAAGCTCTATATTCAAACCTAAATTTGAAAGTAAGGTGCACAAAAATAGCATCTGTATTAATATCACCACAGTAACTACAATTATGACAAGGATGAGTTTCTTTATTAACTCCAGCTACATGCTTATTATTATTAATCATATCTTTATAGCATAGAAGCTGTTTCAAATTTTTTTCTCTTTTATGTGCAAACAATGGTATATTACCAGTTATGTCCCTGATTTCCAATTTAGACATTAAAATAGGCCAACTTTTCATAATGATCTGTTTAATCAATTCTGTATGCCTATTAAATTTCATCAAGTACCTAATATACCTATTTTGGGGTGTAATGTTCTTACTAGTATTACTAGAACCATTAGTATTAGCACATCTCAAATATGGTCTTCCTATATCTGTATGCTGAAATGAGGAAAACAAAGTAATTCATCTTTGTCTTCAGCCAATAGCAGACATGCTGCATTCTCCTCATTTCAGTTTAATATCAGCTGATTATAATAACATGTTAGATAAACTGCATGTTTTTGAGGAGAAGTTGATTTAGCTTAAAAAGTATAAAATTATCCATGATCCAAATAATTTTAAAAGACAGCATGTCTTCTATTGGCCGAAGTGGCAATCAAGAGCACCTTCCTCATCCACTAATCTGCAAGCTGGGACAATGTTACCGCCCCTTGTTACATCTATTCAATCATCTCCGTTTTCAGCAAGGATGTGCATGATAGTGAAGTCATGGTTACTGACTGACCAATTACAAGTAAGTGCAGTGGGGTGGTCACAGATTTAGACTCCTTTACTGATGCAAATATCAGCGATGTAATGCTGGCTCAAATGAGGCCGTTAATGAGAACAACAGTAACGGTAGTCAGATTAATGCTTTAATGAATGCCCCTATGTCATCTAATGTTTTTTAGGAACAACTTGTTTTCAGCTGCAACTCCCAATAAAAGCAAGAGCGTTGTCAAAGAGAAGGAGTAGAATGAGAAAAGGGGACCAGCGAGCCAAAATGTCAGGACCAATAGGACAGAATGTTGCTCCAAATGGAGCGAGGTTCGACATTGTAGATCTATTTACACAGAGTCGGGCAGCAATGAAGCAATGATTGACAATGTAGTCAGTTTATCCAAATGTAATTTAACACATGCTGAGTTATTGGTTTTGAATAAGGGATTGACTTTTATACCTTTGTTTGAAGGCAATATTAGTGAAGTTCTTACTGAGTTGAGACTATTTGCAAGTAATATTGATCTGAGGTTATTGTTTAAAAATAAGGATGATAGTCAACATTTCTGCTTGAAAAAATCGAGTATCTTCGTGCTTGTACATACAACCATTGTTAAAGAATTTTTAGATATGAGCAGGATTTGTATAAGTTGTTCTTATGTGAACTCATAAGTTGTAAGTTATATAATTTGACTGTAAGTGAAAGGAAGGCACTGCATATGTTATATGCACTGAATGATATCATAACTAAACCTGCTGATAAGAGAGGCAAAGTTTCTGCAATGGCAGTAGATTTATATAATGAATTGATGTATAAGCATCTGTCTGAGGCTAATATGTTCAAATGTGTGAATGTTATCAATGTTAATAATACCATTTATAGGGTCAAATAATTTTTATATGGTTTGTTGATGGATGGTGATATAACCCCTGATGAATATAACTATCTTTATATTTCACAGCCTGTTACCCCATTTATATATGGCCTTCCAAAAATTCATAAGGATTTGTATATGCCACCCATGAAGCCTAGTAGGAGGCAAATGGGTTACAGCAGCTATATCTAAGTATCTGGAAGAACAGCTGAAACCCTTATTAAAGTATAGTTTTAGTTTTATTAAAGACACAAATGACTTTCTTGAGGCTCTACGAGCATGGTCAGAAGTTATACTCTCTAATGCCAAAACCATTGCATCCATGGGACCGGACAACATCCCAGGCTGTGTTTTACATGAACTTCAGAATGAACTGGCTCCCCACTTATGCACCATGTTCGATAATAGCCTCGCATCAGGCTTTGTGCCCACTGAATGGCGCACAGCAACAGTTATCCCACACCATAAAGGGGGAGCCACCACTGATCCTGGGAACTATCGAACTATTAGCCTGATGAGCCTGGTCTGCAAGGCCATGGAATGTATCATCATGGAACTCATAAACAAAGACATTGGTAACCTACAAACTCTGGATCCCACCCAGTTTGGGTTTGTGAAAGGCAGATCATGCCTCCTGCACCAGATCAACTTCTTTGAGGTAGTCACCAAAGCCATAGATGAGGGTAAGGTGGTTCATACAGCTTATCTTGACCTCGCCAAGGCTTTTGACACCATCCCCCATTCTGGAATTATAGCTAAACTCACTAAACTAGGTATAAATCCCTGCATCACAAGATGGGTTGCCAACTTGCTCTCTGACAGAATCCACACTGTAAAAGTTGCTGACTCCAAATCTGACCTCAAAGCAGTGACAAATGGAGTACCGCAGGGTTCTGTCCTGGGACCTCTCCTGTTTGGTATCTACTTCTCTGAAGTAAAGGCTAACACAGATGCCCTCTGGGTAATGAAGTTCACAGATGACTGCAAACTTGGAGCCATAGTCAAGTCCCCAAATGATGTGGACATCCTACAGAAGGGCCTCGCTGAGGCAGATGCCTGGTGTCAGAGCCATGGCCTCAAGCTCAATGCCAAAAAGTGCAGTGTCATCCCCTTTGGTAAAAACTTTGTACCCATGAACAACCACATAGGCAGCAATCCACTTAACACCGAATGCGTGATAAGAGACCTTGGGACCCAGGTGGACAGTAGTCTCTCCTTTGATAGTCACATCGACACAGTAGTCAGGAAGTCCTTCTATGTGGTGCACCTCATCATAAAAGGGTTCTCATCCAGGAAAAAAGAGGTCATTGTTCTCCTCTACTCAACACTCATTAGACCCATTATAGAGTACAATGCCCCTTTTGGAATGCACCTTACAAGACATCTGCAGCAGCTGGAAAGGCCACAGAAGTACCTCACAAAGAGGATTACTGGCCTCAAACAAATGCCCTACACTAACCCCCTCAAAAAACTCCAGCTTTACTCCGTAGCATATCACCTACTCCGAGGTGATCTCTGCCTAACATAAAAAGCTATGTCAAGCCCAGAGCTGTTGGACATGCTACACCTAAAGAAATCCCAATCCATCCGAACTACATGTTCTAGGGACCTAAACCTTGTCACCACAATAAACTGAACATGCTGGAGGGATAGATTCCTGTCCCAGAGACTTCCCATACTCTGGAACAGGCTACCCATCTATGTCAAGCAAAGTTCTTCATTAGCACTCTTCAAGAAACATCTTGATGAGTGGATGGGAAATAGGAAATACACCCCGGGGATCACTTCTGTGTCTCTGCTCGACAGTGACACAGGAAAATAACTTTCTTGGGTGGTGTAAGCCAGGGAACCTTGTTGGCTAGGCTTATGTAGGCCCTTGGGCCAATAGCCTAGTACCTACCTATGAGCCTATGATCCTAAGTAGATGGCCTGATATTAGGTGTGTTAGATATCAAATCTTTTTTTACCGTGATACCCAATGACTTGAGTGTCCAGTATGTTAGAGAATTTTTAGACATACAGTGGTTATAAAACATGTACACACCCCTGTTAAAACACCAGGTTTTTGTGTTATAAAAAATGAGACCACAATAAATAATTTCAAAACTTTTCCCACCTTTAATGTGACCTATAACCTGTACAATTCAATTGAAAAACAAACAAATTTGTTAGGGGAAAAATATAAAAAATAAAAAACGCACAATAAGCTGGTTGCATAAATGTGCACACCCTTAAACTAATACTTTGTTGAAGCACCTTTTGCCTTAATTACAGCATTCAGTCTTCTTGGGTAGGAGTCTGTCAGCATGGCACATCTTGACTTGGTAATATTTGCCCACTCTTCCTTGAAAAAGTGCTCCAAATCTGTCAGATTGCGAGGGCATTTCTTCTGCACAGCCCTCTTCAGGTCACCCCACAGATTTTCTATTGGATTTAGGTCTAGGCTCTGGCTGGGCCATTCCAAAACTTTAATTTTCTTCTGGTGAAGCCATTCTTTTGTTGATTTGGATGTATGCTTGGGGGTCATTGGCATGTTGAAAGGTGAAATTCCTCTTCATCTTCCTCTTTCTAGCAGTTACCTGAAGGTTTTGGTCCAAAAGTGACTGGTATTTGTAACTGTTCATAATTCCCCCCCCCCATCTTGACTAAATACCCAGTTCCAGCTGAAGACAAACATCCCCAAAGAATGATACTGCCACTACCATGCTTCACCATGGGGATGGTGTTCTTTTTGTAAGGCAGAGTGTTGTTTTTGTGCCAAACGTACCTTTTGGAATTGTGGCCAAAAAGTTCAACCTTGATTTCATCAGACCATAACACATCCCCCCCCCCCCCCATGCTTTTGGGAGACTTAATGTATTGTTTTGCAAATTTTAACCAGGCCTGGATGTTTTTCTGTGTAAGAAAAAGTTTCCATCTTGCAACCATACCCCATAGGCCAGACATATGTAGAATACAGGAGATTGTTGTCACATGTAGTACACAACCAGTACTTTCTAGAAATTCCTGCAGCTTCTTCAGTGTTGCTGTAGGTCTCTTGTCAGCCTCCCTGACCAGTTTTTGTCTTGTTTTTTCATCAGTTTTGGAGGGACATCCAGTTCTTTTCAACGTCATTGTATATTTTCTCCACTTTTTGGTGACTGTTATAGGTTCATAGATTCATAGGTGTGTACTAGGCTAATGGCCCTGGAGCCTTTACAAGGCTAACCCATAGGATTACGTAGGCATCATGCCATCTGACCTTAGCTCCAGTGCCTCTGTCAAGTAGAGCCACTGGAGTAATCCCCAGGGTGAATTTTCTATTTCCCATCCACTCATCAAGATTTCTCTTGAAGAGGGCCAGTGAGGTGCTCTGTTTGACATGTATGGGAAGTCATTGTGTTCCATGGTATATCCAATGCTGAGGAAATTTTTTGTACAGTTTTTCAGACTGATACTTTTCAATGAGATCCCTTTGATGCTTTGTAAGCTCTCTGCTAACCATGGCTTTTGCTGTATCAGGCAACTGAGTAAATGTCAGGAAACTCCTACTAGGACAACTGAACTTTATTTGGCATTAATCAGAGTCTCCTTAATTTATGGCAGGTGTGTACCCAAAAAGACTGAATGATGTAATTAAAGCAAAAGGTACTTCAACAATGTATTAGTTTAAGGGTGTGCACACTTATGCAACCAGCTTATTGTACGTTTTTTATTTTTTATATTTTTTTCCCTTAACAGATTTGTTTGTTTTTCAATTGAATTGTACAGGTTATAGGTCACATAAAAGGTTGGAAAGTTTTGAAATGGTTTATTGTGGTTTCATTCTTTTATATCATAAAACCTGGCATTTTAACAGGGGTGTATACACTTTTTATATCCACTGTACATAGTAATTTTATTCCAAGTAAGATAGAATTGATATGTTTGATGTTAGAAACTGTGTTGGAGAACAATATTTTTATGTTTAATAATGAATGATATCATCAACAACTGGGAGTGGCCAAGAGCACCCCAGTTGCTAATACATACATTAACTTAGTTTTAGCAAGATGGGAAGTGTACTTTTTATTTGAAACTAATCATTCTTTATTGTTTAGGATTTGCCGTCTTGTACTTTTAAACATTTTATAGACCATGTATTATTCCTTTGGAAAGATAATATTGATAGTTTAAAAATATATATTGATTATTTACATAAAAATAAGCAATTTCTTGTATTTCATCTAAATTACTCAGATAATAAGATTAACTTTTTACATCTTACTACTACATCTTACTATTAGTTGCTTTGATACAACTATTTTTAAGAAGAATGTACAGGCTATACTTTGTTCACTCTAAGAGTATGCTTCCCAGTTTTACATTTAAGGGCATGGTATACAGTCAATTTCTGCATGCTAGCAGATTAAATACTCAAGATAGTGAATTTTGTCAAGAACTGAATAATATGACCATGGATTTTTGATATAGAGGTTATAATGGGAATTTGCTGAGTGAAATGAGATTTTCATTTGTGAGAAAGCTTACAGATATAGGAAGACCAAATCTGAGGTGTGCTAATACTTATGGTTCTAGTGATACTAGTAAGAACATTTCACCCCCAAATAGGTCTGTTAGGTACTTGATGAAATTTAATAGGCATACACAACTGATTAAACAGATCATTATGAAAGATTGACCTATTTTAATGCCTAACTCTGAAGTCAAGGACATAACTGGTAATATATCATTGTTTGCACATAAAAGAGAAAATAATTTGAAACAGCTTCTTTGCTATATGGATATGAGTAACAAGAATAAGCATGCAGCTAGAGTTATTAAAGGGACTCATTCTTTTCATAATTGTAGTTACTGTGGTGATATTAATACAGATGATATTTCTGAGCACCCTATTTTCAAATTGAGGTTTGAATTTACGTTTTTTGCTGCATGCCAAACAGAAAATGTGGTGTATTTTGCTAACTGTGTATCTTGTAATTGCTTTTATATTGGGAAAACTAATTTGAAATTGAAACAAAGGATTTGCTCACACCTGTCTGAGGTGCTTATAGGGATAGAAAGTAATGCATTATTTAAACATATTCAAACTTTGGGAAGTTCTCATAGCTTGAAACTTTGTGTTATTCAGGTAATATATATGGGAAAATGAGGGGGAGGCTTTAAACTTCTTACTGAACTGGCTGAATGCAAATGAATAGATTATTTTACAGTGGCTAGTAGCCCAGTGTTTAATATCCAAAATAGTTTAAAACCCATACTTAAATATAAACATGACTGTATTTGACTGGTGTGTGTGTGTGTGTGTGTGTGTGTGTGTGTGTGTGTGTGTGTGTGTGTGTGTGTGTGTGTGTGTGTGTGTGTGTGTGTATGTGTGTGTTTATATTTATGTGTGTGCAGATGCATATATATTTTAATGTGACCTTGACACTGTTTGCTTGGTTAAAAATGTTTATACAAGTTTTATATATGTATATATTTGTTTGAATAATTTTAATGTTAATGTCATATCACTTTTTAACCACTTTTATCATGTGCTTGTTGAGATTTTGATTAGAATGTCACTCATTTAAATATGATTGCATTGAAGTATGGTGGATATGCATTAAAAAAGCTTTTCTTGAAAGCTTTGTGTTTTATTTGTATTTGCACTCTTAAAAGACTTTGTGGTGTATCTGCTACTTAACCTACCCTACCTACCTACCTACCCCACTTCTTCCTAACTACCTTACTCAACATTCCACTCACTCCAAAGAAATGAAAAAGACACTTGTCTCATGAAAAAGTATGCCCCATACATAGCTCTCCAATTTGCGTGTGTGTATGTGTGTGTGTGTGTGTGTGTGTGTGTGTGTGTGTGTGTGTGTGTGTGTGTGTGTGTGTGTGTGTGTGTGTATGTGTGTATGTGTGTGTATATGTATGACAAACCTGATTTGATCAAAATTGGCCACACAAGATTATAAAGTTATTATCACACATCCTTTATGTTGTGAATATCTAAACTCCTCAAATTATTTGTGCAAATACAGTGTCACTTTAAGAAGATGTGGATATCTACAGTGCTCTTCCATCACCATCCAGCACATTCCTTAATAACTCCCACAGTGTCCTATCTATTTCCTGTTATCTAGTTTCACCACTGTCCTAAGAACCCCATTTACCAACTTTAATATCATGAAAGAATAGGTTCACATGCTGAACATGTGGTCAGAATGGCCCATAAATCAAGCTCTCTGATTCTATTCTTTGTATTTGTATGATGCTAGGCAGTGAGCAGCACTGGTATCCATGCTTCAGTAGCATTGGTTACAGCTGCCCATCTTATGGAAAAAAGCTGATAAAATTGCCTTCGGCTGCATTAATGTGGTACCACTCACACTAATAGGCTTAGCCCAGCTGTATTGCGGAAAGCAATACTGGTAGCACTATGTGGTGGCATTAATATATATATATATTCCATGTGAATATTTTCCAAAAGGAAGATGATGTAGTATTACCAACTGATTTAAGTATTACTGATTTCTATTTTGCTGAAAATCTAGATTTATTGACTTTTTTCTGAATAGTTCCAAAGGGATTCATCTGGAGCTGGTAAATCTATTTGCAGTGTCCTATATAACCTTGACACTGATAGCCCAACATCAATGCATAGTGTATTGATTTCACAAAAAAAGTGTTAGAATTTTGGGCGTCGAGCTGGCACCTCAGCGTTTCGTAAAAAAAAATCTACTGCCAATCATTAGCAGACCAGAGTTCCGCTGTGGCGACCCCTTACCGGGAAAAAAACGAAAGACAAACAAGTGTTAGAATTTTGGATCTAGGTATGAATTTCATTATTTGATTTATTTTAAATTCATTGACTATATACTCTCTAAAAGTGTGCATATTTAGACAGTTGTTTTGATTTATATTATATCTTGCTATAAGAGAGGTGGCCTCTTGTATATAAATGAGATCAAGAAATTGGTACCAGAAAACTAGTCCATTACCTTTCATTTCTTTATTTATTTCCTGTTATAAGAGTCCAAACATTTATTTATTAATGCTATAGGAAACATTATAAATAAAAGGTTTCTTGTCTTATAATCTTTGAACATTGGCTGTTTGAAGTTCTTCACTATGTTGTTAACAAACGGAGAGACATTTTCTTTTTTACTTGCATTAAAGCAAATGTTTTAATGACTAAGTAAACTTTTTCTACTTCAGAAAACATAATTGATTACTGTTTCCCCACAATTGCCTAGTAATATTGCTTTGTGTATACTTTTCCAGTTAGAAGTATATTTTTAATTTAACCATTGACTTATAATGTTAAAGATAATTGATTCAGTATATAGTTCTAGATATGGGAATGCCAGTCCACCCTCTTACCGACTTCTGTAATGCCATGCATGACTAATCCTTGGCTTTTTTGGAAGCCATAGAAACTTAACTAATAGAGAGTTAAACTGTTTCATTAGTTTTTTGGAAGGAGAAGCTAATATGGTTTGAAAGACATACAGGATTTTAGGCAGTACGATCGTTTTAACTAAGGATAGCCTTTCCTTCATGGTAAATAACATTTCATTCTATTTGTTTAAGTGATTCTTGATGGTGTTCATTAACATTCTGAAATTTATTTGCATATTGTTTTTCCAACTTGCTTTAATGCTTATACCTAAATATTTAATCATAGTATTTGCCCAGTTAAAATCGTTATATTTTTCCAGAATGTTTTTTTTTTTTTTCAGCAAAATAGTTTCAGTTTTATTATTATTAAAATTTAGGCCTGAAATCATTTCAAAGTTATGAAGAGATTCTATAAGGTGTTCAATTGAAGTATTTATGTCCCCAATTGTTAATAAGATACCATCAGCGAAGAGCTGGATTTTGGAGTTATAATTTGCATTGATATAAAAGCTGCTTATTTTGTTATTAGTTCTTATATAGTTAGCTAAGGGCTCCACTGATAAAGCAAATAATAAAGGTGATAGAGGGCACCCTTGCTTGGTACCTTTCAATATTTTAAGTGGTCCTGACAACAAAGCTCCAATTTTAATGTATGATATAGACGCAGTGTATAATTTACTTAGCAATTTTAGAAAATCTGAGGAAAAGTTATACATTTCTAATACTTGAAATAAATAGGGCCAACTTAAAGAATCAAACGCTTTATCCAAGTCCAAGCTGATGATTGTTACTTCCCTCTTTTTTGTTTGCATAGTCTATTAATGTTAGTAGTCTAATTAAATTAGCTTGGACTTTCCTGGTGAAATAAACCCTGTCTGATCGTATCTCATTATTTTTGGCAAAAAATGGTTTAATCTATCTACTAGAATTGATGTAAAAATCTTGTAATCCACATTCAGAAGGGAAATTGGATGGCAAGATGTTATAAGATTAGGGTCCATGCCATGTTTCAAAATAGGTGAAATCATAGCATATTTCCATGAAGGGAACATGCTACCATTATTTCAGAATTCTTCAAATGCATCTCTTAGAATCTTTAGGGTCTTGTCTGGACGTATCTTATATATTTCTCCTATTAGTCTGTCAAGGCCTGGGGCCTTATTATTTTTAATGTTTTTTATTGTTTCCTTAAGTTCCCTTAATGATATAAATTTAAGAAGTCTAAAATTTTGCTCCTTTGTTAACCTCTTATTGATGTTGTCTTTCAGAAAGTTGTCTCTCATATTATTATCAGTGTTATTTAGATTGGTGCTATTCACTGTTTCATGATGTGTTCTAAATGCATCTAATATTTCTTTTAAATCTGTTACATGTCTAGGTTTCTTCATGGAGTTGTCTATCATGTCTTTAATATGATTAGCTTTTGTCAGACTTCTAGATTTAAATACAAGTCTATGCATATTCTTGGGATTAGTAGAATAGGTTTGTAGTTTTATTTTTTCTAGATTTATTGCTACTTTATGATTCAGAACTTCTGTGTATGTCCTATTCAGCTGTTCTATTTCAGAAATTTTTGCGACATCTTTTTTGCCCGTTATTTTTTAATATATTGATTTTTGACTGTATGTATATTAACTCCTTATCCCATTCCTTCCTTTTGTTTAAGTACCAACTTTTAGTTTTGCCATATAGGTATGATTTAAATGTATCCCAAAGTATAATTCTAGAGGTCTCATTATTATTATTAAAATCTAGGAAGGTTTTTATTTCTTTTAACAGCCATTCTCTAAAATCCTTTAATTTGGTAATATATGCAGGTAATCTTTGCTAGTAAATCAAGTCCCTGGGTGTTATGTGCAATTTAAATAAAATAGCATTGTGGTCAGACAATGGGCATGATCCGATCCTAAATTCCTGTATCTTAGATAATAGATTATAAGTGGCAAATATCTTGTCAATAGTTGTTTGGGCACCAAACCTAAAAGAGTAATGTGTATATTGTAGGGATACTAATTCTCTTATGGTATAAATATCCCTCAAGTTTGACGTGGTAATAAAATTATGTAATTTTTTAGTTGTAGCTGACATTTTGAAGTTACCATTCTTAGTAGTATCATTCTTAAAAAGAATGCAGTTAAAGTCTCCTGTACATATATCTCCTTTAGCTTTAATTAAGTTTAGTTCTAAGTACTTGTTGCTGTTCTCCGATACCAGGTATCCAGTATACATTAACTAAGATGTTACATTTTCTATTTATTTCCAAAGTTACCATATGTAATATACCATTTTTGTCTGAATATGAATCAATAATCTTAGGTACTGGTAAGGATTTTTTCCACAAAATCATAGCACCCCTCCTCTTTGTCTGGTAATGAGAAACAACAAGTGTTGAATAACCATTAAAAAACAATCCATTCACATCCTTTTCTATTAAGTGAGTTTCCTGTATGAAAGCAATATCCACTCTGTTTGTTTTAAGGTATTTATATAAACTTCCCATCTTTATGTTATTACTAAGGCCATTGATATTAAGCAAAACCCATTTATATATAGTCATATTTGAAGACACAGTCTTGTATTGTGTGTTCTATTATGGACAAAAGTTTAACTTTAAACATATATAGTATATAATCAGAACTATATACAATACCAAACATGGAATCTGGAATTCCTGGTTCAATGAACAAGTCATTGAAGCCACCTTCTACTATCATACAATAGACAGACTTTGTTAGTCTAATGCTTCTGTCTATGTTTTATAAGTAGTACAATATGTTTTAAGATGTGACAACTGTCCTGACCCATGTAAGATTTCTAAACAACCCTTTTATTAAACTGTAAGTTAACTACCTTAATCAACAACTATAAATATGAAAGAGCAATAGCCAAAAATAGTCCAATAGCAATGTCACAAACCATTCTTTTTCAAGTGCTAAATACCCTGAGACTGCTAAATAGTAAAACATTTGTTAGTAAAATAATGGAATAAACACAAAGATTTACACTTGTATTATAAGGGTTTTGAATAACTTAATGTCATCTTTACATCAAACCCTTTATATTTTGTAACTGATAGTAAGGATTTAGAACAGAATGTAAAAAATGATATAACCTCCTAACTCTAATTTTATTAATATTTAACACGTTTCAGAAGAAAACAATGAGAATGATATGCTAACAAGGATTTCTTAAGTGAACTTTTTACTGAGAACATTATGTAAGAGTTATGAGAAACAATGAAAAGATACCTCTAAAATTATGAATGTTGTCCTATCCTGTTATTTACTCATGTATTGAACACTACATTTTATCTTATTATAATTTCTTACTATTTATTGTAAAAATATATATACATATATTCTAGCCCATCTATATGACTGCATGAATCTTCCAGAGGATGCATATATGTAGGATCAGGAATATATGTTATCATGTTTGCACATAACCTTTAAGTTGACATTAGGTTTAAATAATATATCACATACACATTGCTAAACTTGTAAATACTATTATGTCTTTCTTTTTCCTATATAGCTTATCATAGTGCAAGCTTATATGTCAAAAGTATCACAATACTTCATTTTGTATTTAGCAGACAGAATCAGCTTACCCTAACAGTGCTGAGCATTAGGAGCATTGAAAATAACGTCTTACATTTATCATGTATTTTTATTAAGTAAAAAGAACATCACTGAATAGCTTTGTGAATGAAAACATTTCCAGTACCTTTTTTTTGTACAGTTTCAAATAGGATTACATCCCTGAAGTATAGGAAAGCTGAGACAGTTCATATTGGAGTCCAGCAACTGAAATCTGTATCCCTTTCATCATATAGCATCGCACAGTGATGACATAACTTTAAAGGTCACACATTTCCTTCTTTCTCATAGTAAATCCATAGGGAAGCTGTTGTGAGTGAAAAAATGGATGTACTGCGCTCGAGACACTAGGTAGGTGAAGCTTTAAGAATTCTAGCGGTAAAAATCATCTTGAGGATAAAATTAGAAAGATTTACATCTGTTTATGAAAGGAAAAGGAAACTAAACATGCACAACCATCAAGTTGATGGTAAAAAGGAAACTATTATACAAGAAACTTGTATAACATCAAAACTGACAATGTCTACCATGTTAATGAATACAGTAAAAAGACATTATGATTTAAAACATATATACTCATTTGTGAGCACAAAATATCAGTTTCTACACTATTCTACTCTCATTTTCAGCATAGCAGAATAAGAGACAAATCTGAGTAAACTTGACAAGTATATTTTCACTGTCTTCCCCCCACACCTCATGTAGCTCCCAATGCACAACACCATCAAGTCAAAAGCACACATTATTACTTTCACATTCCATCAGCAGTTCTGCTAAAAAGATATAGTGCCTCTAAGATGTTGATAACTTTATATTATATATATTTTAATTTATATAAAGGCACACATGAAATATATGAAAAATTAACAGTATATCAGCAGCAGTTGGTGCTTATATAAGCTGCTAATCAAGTAATCAACAATTAGGTTATGATTGAACTGCCTGTTCATGTATAGATCTATCTATTTAGTGAATATCAGTTAAAAAAATAAAACAACACACATATATGTATATATATCCTTGTCGAAATATAAGTTCCAAAACACATGCAGTAAGAAAGAATCACAGTTTATTGCAGAAGTAATCGTAAGCGCTTTCACGGACTTCACTATCCGCTTCCTCAGACGATACTGTTACAAAAAGCACATCTCTTTAAATACAAACATTACCTCCTCACAATTTACTAATTATCCAATTAAGCATAAAACTAATAAAAGTTCTTGTAATAAAAATTCACAATTAAATAACAATTGTTTTATAAAAAGTGTTAAAAATAATAATAAATGACCACTAACAAAACCAAAACAATAAACATACTTATTAGCAGCTTATTATAGTTTGTTTTATTTTAATTTCCTAGAATTCAAGGCGGGCTTTATAGAAACTGTATCATTTAGGCCCCTCCCTCTATGGGCACCCAGCCGCAGAATCCATTTAAGCTCTGCATGTTCAGTGTCATTAACAATGTTACCTATCCGTATACTGGGTGGTTGGACATGTAAAATCTGAAACAAAAACATATGGGTAGGGCCATATTGAACCACATGCTTTGCTATGGCATTGTATTCTTCTTTTCTATTAATGCTATAGATATGGTCCCTAACTCTTTCTCGCAGGGATCTATTTGTCTTGCCCACATAATAGCAGAAACATGTTGTACAGTGGGCAATATAAACAATATTTCTGCTATTACAATCTCCCTGCATTCTGAGCTGCCACAAAAATCCTGTATCAGGGTGTTTGTAGAACCTCGATTCATCAACATATTTGCAATATGTACATTTTCCACATTTCCTGGTCCCTAGGAAAATATTGTGCATACTCTCATATGGATTCTGTCATTCATTTGGATAACAGAGAGACTGTTTTAAAGTTTTACAATTTTTGTAAATGAATGTGGGTTCATTTCCCACTAATTTATGTGTCTCATCATCCACTAATAAGATGTGCCAATTATTATTCACTATCTTATGTATCCTACTAATATTGGCACAATATGGTATCACTATTGATGGGTTATTGTCCCATTTAGTATCACTCTTCCTTCTATTAAAAGTGTTATTAGATGAAAAAAATGGTTTAGCTCTAAAAGTTCTCAATTCATCCATTTTTTCATATACACTGTCAATTTCTTCATGTGCATAACCTCTATTTAAAAAACTTTGTTTAAGCTTTCTAAGTTCATCATCAAAAATTATATCATCACAACATAATCGTGACAGCCTCATGGCTTGTCCTTTAATAATATTTGTGAATAGCCTCGGGTTATGCATACTGTCATGATGGAGAAACGCTGATCTATAGCAGGGCTTTCTATATATTTTGGTTTTTAAGGTATTACCCTCCTTATATATGTTGACATCAAGAAAATCTATTGTTTTATTTGAATAATTAGCTGTAAATTTTAGAAACTCATTTGTAGCATTTAGTTCATTTATCAATTTTATACAGCTTTCTTCATTGCCTTTCAGGACAATGAAGAGGTCATCGACGAACCTTTTAAAGAAAAGCACTTGACTGTTGTTAATAAGGTTTTGTTGTTCCCAGGAAACCATAATTAAGTTGGCATATGTATTTGCACAACTTGTTCCCATAGCTATTCCTGTATTTTGCTTGTAATATTTGTTATCAAATAAAAATACATTATTGTCCAGGACCACTTCCAATAAAAAACATATTAAGTCAGCCTTAATTACTTCCATGTTGTTGTCATTTATTAACAGTTTCCTAAGCATTTCAAGGCCTATGGAATTGGGAATACACGTAAATAAGGATTCCACATCCATTGTGATAAAATAGAGATTTTCCATATTGGTACATTCAATGCTAAACTGGTAAAGGTCTTTCAAGAACTCCTCCGTATCCTTTAGAACATTTTTATATTTAGATAATATGAATTTTAATTCATAGTCTAGATAAACTGATATCGTCTCTGTGGACCAACCTGCCCCAGCAACTATTGGACGGAATTTGGGGCATTTGGGATTTTTGTGGACTTTAGGAAGTCCATGTAACCTGGGTATACAGGGATATTCAATATTAAAATAGTTAAACAATTCCTTGGTAATGATGCCAGAATGTAAACAGTCTAATAATGAAAAATAGATGGTTTTAAACAAGCCACAGATATATTCTAAAGAAACTTGTTCATACGCATTCGTTCTTAACATATCATTCATGCTATTTAAATAGTATGACATATCCAACATTACCACAAGCCCCCCCTTGTCACAAGGTCTAATAATAATACTTTCATCTTCTTGTAAACTGCGTAGGGCTAAACATTCCTGTTTGTTTAAGTTATTAATACCCTCAGATCTCATAAACAAAGAATCTTCGTATATATCCTTTTCAACTGCTTTTAAGAAAATTTCAATATTGGGGGGCGCTATAGGAACATAATTACTCTTTTTCTTAAACTTTTTTTGGTATATTTCATTATTCTGTTCCAAGGAAAGTTTTAAAGAAACATCACGTGTAAACATGCGTATCGCTAGAATCGTCTCACTAATGTCAATGCAGGTAGTGGGAATAAATCCCAAACCTTTATTTAATAAAGAGCATTCTGATACTGTTAGATTGCGTTTGGAAAGATTCCAAATCAAGTTTCTGTTGTCCACATTTTCTTGATTGTACGCACCTGTGGGGCTTGTGCCATCTCTTTGCGCTTCTGTCCACGTTGATTGTTGTCTTCCAACGATTTTTTCCTTGTTGCCCTGAAAGGCAATGGAAAAGCCAACGGGTCAACTGTGTTGGATGTATCTGCCAAAATTTTTCGTCGTACATCAGGTGCTGGGCGTACATTACTGTTTGTATTGATTTCCCCGTTCATCTCAGCCCCAACTAAAACTTCTTTAGGTGTGGAATAAGTGGATGCTGGCAATTGTGGCGACAATACAGTTTCAATGTTATTAACACTGGCATCTATTGAATTGCTCGTATTTGTTGTAGCCAACACTCCTTCTGGCTTCCCCAGAGGTTCACCTCCTTTTGTTCCAGTTGCTTGTAGGCTAGTAGCACTATTACGAGTCGAATCAGCGTACGTGCGTGATGTCATCGTACGTTGAGGACGTTGATTGATGTTGTTGGTAGCTACATTCAGAGTTAGGGACCATATCTATAGCATTAATAGAAAAGAAGAATACAATGCCATAGCAAAGCAAGTGGTTCAATATGGCCCTACCCATATGTTTTTGTTTCAGATTTTACATGTCCAACCACCCAGTATACGGATAGGTAACATTGTTAATGACACTGAACATGCAGAGCTTAAATGGATTCTGCGGCTGGGTGCCCATAGAGGGAGGGGCCTAAATGATACAGTTTCTATAAAGCCCGCCTTGAATTCTAGGAAATTAAAATAAAACAAACTATAATAAGCTGCTAATAAGTATGTTTATTGTTTTGGTTTTGTTAGTGGTCATTTATTATTATTTTTAACACTTTTTATAAAACAATTGTTATTTAATTGTGAATTTTTATTACAAGAACTTTTATTAGTTTTATGCTTAATTGGATAATTAGTAAATTGTGAGGAGGTAATGTTTGTATTTAAAGGGATGTGCTTTTTGTAACAGTATCGTCTGAGGAAGCAGATAGTGAAGTCCGTGAAAGTGCTTACGATTACTTCTGCAATAAACTGTGATTCTTTCTTACTGCATGTGTTTTGGAACTTATATTTCGACAAGGACTTGAATTATACATTACTTGGACATCTTTACTGCCTCTTGGGTTTGTGTTTTTTATATTCAACTTGGTCATTGGGACATTGCTTTTTATATATATATATATATATATATATATATATATATATATATATATATATATATATATATATATACATATATAATAGAAGAAGCATTTCAACTTTACCTTAGGATTTGTTTGTTTGACTTTAAAAGATTTGGATAAGTTCTGTCAGATGAATAATATTACAAGTGGCAATTAAAACATTTATTTCCCTTTTAGTTTTTTCTGGAATTTTTATCCTTTGTAAATAGATTACTATTGATAGCTTGTCTTTTCAGACTAGGTAATGAAATGTCCATATCTTCTATTTTATCCAACAGCTTATTTTTTCTGGCAAACTCTATTGCTTCTTCGAGGTTATTGAATATTTTTTGTCCATCTGAGAGAGTAATCTTTATTCTTGTGGGGAACAAGATCTGAGCTTTTATATCAGCTTTTTTTTCAAGCTTTTGATGACAGGGACACATTTTCTTTTCTTTTTCTTATTGTAGTGGAAGTGTAGTCATTATCAAACCTTATATTTTTTCCCATCAAGTTGTATTGGATTTCCCAACCAAGCTGTTTTTAATACTAAGTCTGTACCCTGTGTAGATAAAACATTAACTATGATAGATCTCACTGCATTATGGTTTTTAGTGAAAGATGTGTTGGATAGAGACCTGTGAGCTCTCTCAATCCCAAATGAGAAAGACTCAGGAAGAGTCAGTATTTTAGGCAACCAATCATTTAAAAACTGGACCATATTACTTCCTTCCATCTTTTCAGGTACCCCATATATTCTGACATTGTTCCTTCTTGATCAGGACTTCAGGTCTTTGACTTTCTTAAGTAAATGATTATTCTGTTTTAGAAGGAAGTCAATATGGGTGTCATTTTCCATCTGTCTCCCATCAATGTCATTTACAGTTTCCTCTATGGCTGCTATTTGCTCTGAATGTTTGGTTATAATTTCCTTCAGGTCTTCTATTTGTTTCTTACTTTCCTTTTTCATATTCTCCATAATATTTTCTAAATTATCCATCTTTACTGAGAGGTCCTGGATGCTGGAAATTATTGTGTGAGGTTCTTTTTTCATAGAACTGTCCTGAGGAGATGCTCTTGTGTAACTCATAGTTTTGTCCAATTGTACAGAGCTGTAGAACGTCTGACAGGAAATTTCTTGATACAAACTCTAAAAGTTTAATTTCTTCTTTGTAAATAATCCACAGTATCAAGAAGTATAACTTGTGAGAAAAAAAAATCAAAGTTTTTTTTAGGTTAGAACCTAAAAATCCTGTCAGAAACAATCTTTATAGACAGAGCATCAGAAAAGTGCTGCTAACACTTAGGCATCTTGGCCACACCCCTGCCCCCACCTGTACTTTTCATTTCCTTGACGCTTGGGAACAAGCAGCATAGACCACTGGTACTTCCTGTTTTAAGTAAAAAAAAAATCTGAAAAATAATTATACGTGTACTAATACTTTGCCATCAGTCACTCAAATGATCTTAGCAGCAGTGCACTTTAGTAAGAGATTGTGGTAGACTGAAATTAACATCTGGGGGTTCTATTGCTTGTTTTTGTTTTTTGTCTAGTTGTTGTCAAAATGCAGTCTGCCTACCTAGTAATATAAATGAATGTGGCACTAAGACACATTACCATTGTATGTGTGTTCCAATCAAGTGGCAAAGTTGTGTTAAGGGGTGCAGTGAATATGTTTGCATGTATGGCTTTTAGTTACCTTCCTCACTATACAGACAATACAGACACTTGTCAATGATCCACAAAAAGATTCACAGGACAGTCATACAATGATCATCAGGTAAACAGTAAGGAATGCAGGGAAGGCACTCCACTCACTGACATCTGCAATTATCACCTATCATATAACTGATTAATACTCCTTAATGTGAATGAATGATTTCAAATGGTTCCCTATCAGAAGCCTGAAACACTATAAGCCTGAAAATCAAAATCCTGAAAACTATAGACTGAAAGACCAAAATCCTGAAAGACCAAAATCCTGAAACTCAAAATCCTGAAAACACAAATAATGCTAATATGTCACTATAAAGACATTAATATCTACCAACTGACCTTGACCCTAACCCTAACCCTAAGGTCCGTCACTATCGCACACTCACCTGACCCGCGCCCTAACCCTAACTCACTTAAACCGCCCCTAACCCCAATATTTGTCACTATTGCATACATGCCTAACCTGCGCCCTAACCCTAACTCACTTAAACCGCCCCTAACCCGAACATAAAACCAACCGCACACTTACCTGAACCCAACGCATGACCCAAAACCACAGGGCTAACAATAGCAAAGCCACAATGACGTCAGTATGTCCATTTTGTGTTTTCAGGATTTTGAGTTTCAGGATTTTGGTCTTTCAGGATTTTGGTCTTTCAGTCTATAGTTTGCAGGATTTTGATTTTCAGGCTTATAGTGTTTCAGGCTTCTGATAGGGAACCTTTCAAACACATCATTTAAGTCATTGCTTCAAGCGTATGCTTTCTGATACCTCTAGTTACAATTTATTTTACGCATCAGTGGTTAATATACAGTACTATAGAGTATGGACCTAGATAAGTAGGGAATTAAATCTGTTGATGTATGTGTGTAAGATGAGTGAGTCCAATAAGACTGGCTTACCTACAAGTTGATGATCTGGCTGGCTGTCACTTGTGAACACTAACATGGCTAATCTCTGTAGCTCTCAGATTACATTTTAGGAGAGACATAACCATTCCAACACATTGTTGTTGTAATTGCTTCCAGTTTATGCTTCACAGCACTTCAGATATAATTACTTATGTAGTATCACTATGGTTGATATGCAGTTCTATGGACTATGCAATCAGATAAGCAGGTGTTTAAGTCTGGCAAGGTGTAACTACTGACATTCTGAAGTTCATAGGCATTTATTAGGCTAACAACCACAAGGGCCCTTTTAAGCCCAGCCATGCATTCCAAATCCATGACAAGTTCCGGTACCCTTGTTAAAGGTAAGCAGGAGCTTGAGAGGTGACACATTTATAAGCAGGGGCCTTGGAGAGGAACCATTTACAGTCTGCTTGTGTCCATTTGAGACAGATGTGTCAAACCAGGGATGAATTTCATGTTCCCCGTCCAGTTTTCCAAGGTACACTTGTATTGGGTTAGGGAAGAACTCTGCTGCACATGGATGGGCAGCCTGTTCCAGAGAATGGATAGACTCTGGGATACATACTATGGCTTTTGTACTATGAATATATTACATTTTGCCATGAGTATGATGTGTCTCTTCCTGTATTTCTAAGTGGTATGCATGCATATCAGTGTTCTCTACTGTGTCAGTAAATGCAAAATTTAACCTTCTCTGCAAGGCTTTTTCCACTGATTGAATGATAAGAACTGCTAGTGAGTCACACTTTAAGGTATTTTCTAGCCAGAGGTTTAAATTCTTGCTGTCGTATTGCTCAGGTGTGTGCATGTCATCATATACATATCAATACCATGTTTACCTCCTCAGCATATCAAGCAGATGGAATGATTCAGGAAGGATAATAAGTGGAGACCTAATTAACATAATCAACATAGCCAGGGGGTTTATCTATACCATATAAGCAGGGCATCAAGCTATAGGACTTCTATCATGCTATCATGCTTGTTTCTCAAGTCCTGCCAAATCAAAGGGTGAAAACAATTTCAGTTATGAATACGAAGTCTACTGCTGGCAAATTTGCATGGTATGCATGAGACATACTTGTTTATTTTAGTATGTTGATAAATAATTGCATTTGGGCTATATACCTGCAGATTTTCAATGATTCTGTTGAAGGCGTCTGACACATATTTCATTGGAGGCCAGGAAATACAAATATTCATGTACAGAGATTTCTGAAATATTGTAATAAATTGTTTAAAAACTGAGCTGTCACTGAGTTGAATAAATTATGTACATGTTTATTAAACTGTCATCTACTTGTCTGCTTCTAATTTTTTTATTTTTTTTTTGCTTACTAGGTACATATTCTTGCATGTGCTATTGTTTGCTTCCTTCTTTGTTGATACGTTTTTTGTTGGTGCGCTTGCACATGGGATACTACAGTGCTTTTTTCATCATTGGTTGAATTTATTTTTCTGATGCTGCTCACTCATTGCTTACTTACATTTATATTGCTCCATAGCAATACCTGTCTGTACTACCACACACTGATTTGTTATGGATGTATTGACGATTGTTATAATTGTCATGTATAGGTATTATTGGTTTTAACTTGCTGATTACTTTTATTTAGGGATTATACTATTTCTTCATGACAGGTTGATCATACACATTTGCTAATGCTCCGAAAAAATGCCCTAACCTGTTGTAAATACAGATTATAATGGCTGTGACAACCACTATCATTCTTTTAAAGTCCCCTGTGGTCGTTTTCCAACATGTGTTTGAATTCAGAGCAAAAGTGAGCATAACATGTTCACACTTTTTTATATGTTTCTGAATCAGTTAGCAATGCTTTTTTGCTTCTTTAGCCCATGACCCAGCAATTTATATACTTATTTGTATGTTCAGTTGTTAACCCCTTGTTTTGCAGCTGGACGCAATTTGTACTGCTGTTTCCTGAATCACAGGATGCTTAGCCATCGGTGCTTATCAAGCACATGAGCTTAGCACAGCAAGCAGGAATTCATGAATCAAGGCATGCATTTTTTTAAAAACTGTTCCTATTTCTTTTGGTCAATCCCAGTAAAATGGGTAAATATACCTCTTTTCATAGTGGCATTGCACACTATTTGTTTTCCTTATGTAACCGAATATATGGATTCTAAACCAGTGTCTCACATGCATTCTAACCATATATTTTTAAGCTGACAACATAATGAGTGTAGCACACTATATTTAGATTTAAAAATCATTTGTTTGAAAATGCATTATCTGCCTATTTTAAATCACATGTTATTTTAAGCATCATGTAAAACAATTTTTTTTTACATTAGATGTTTAGACACACTTGTTTGATTATAAGATATATTGAATTAAAAAATACATTTATCAACATGATTGGAGGTTGCCTTGTGTATACAGCAGATAGATTTTATATTATATTGGCAAGAATGTTGTGGTCCCAGACGATTTTGCAAAACTGAGCCACTATCCTTTGCCACAGCTTGTAGTTCATAGGCACTTACTAGGCTTTCAATCTGTGAGGATCTTAAGGAGTCTAGGCTACCAGTCCCATGATAGTTTTTTAGGCTTTTTATTTTGTGTATGAATAAACTGGAAGTTGGCAGAGAAGGCATATATTAAGACATTTACTTGTTGCCCCTATCCATTAGTGACATGGGTGTTAAACTGGCAGTGAATTTTGTATTTCTCATCCAGTTTCCAAATTGCATTTGAGCAGAGTAAGTGATGTATATATGGGATGTGGAAGGTTGTTCCACAGAAGAGGTATTCTCTGTGATACATACCTATCCATGCAACACGTTCCGTTTGTGTTGCAAAAGAGAGAGAGTCAGATCCCTTGAACAGGTCTTTATATTACCACTGGACTTGAAAATGTGTGATAGGTCTGACAGAGAAGGGTCTGCTAAGGCTGATTTCACAAGCCAGAGGTAATAAATGATGCCTACCATAATGTCAAGTGGGTGTTGGGCATTCTACCACAGTATCCTATAATCTGCTAAATACTGTAATCATTTACACATGTGCCCACCATGACTTCTGTTTCCAGCCCAAATGTTGCAGAAGAGACTGGACATCCCAGCCACACAAACAGCATACTAAAGTTGCTGGGAGTTCTTAAGGAGTGATGACATGGCCTTCAAAATAAAATGCAATACAAAACTAAAGGTGCACCACAGTCCAAGTGCAACAAGAGACAACATTACTATTTAAACAATGTAAATTAGACTGCCTTGCTACATACTGAAGCAGTGTAAAACCTTGTGCTTAATGAGTGCTGATGAGTATAGTAACACAACAATGCACATGAATTTGCATGTGGTAAATATGTACCACTTATACAACATTCTCAAAGTGTTCAGCAATGTGACAGAGAAGATGAAATAGAGATATAGGCAAGAAAATCACAAAGATATATGGACAGCCATAAAACATGGCATAATAGCAGACAATTAAACACATCCACATTATCCAGATGCATCGTGCCACCTAGAGAACATGCATTGCCTATGACAGGGTTGTTGGCTGTTATAGGACAATATATACAGCTACTCCTTAATTAATTAACCTAATAACACACACTGTTTAACACAGCAGTGTGTGAGACAATCCTCCTGCTCCCAGCAGGTAACTTCCTTTTCTCTTTGGACAGTTTCATCTGTGGGAATATAGTTAAATAGCATTGCTTGCATAGTCAGGGCAGTAGCACTAGATGGGATACATAATATACCAACCTGATGGCACAGTTCTGTGCCTGCTCTTATGATGCATTTCTGCTCTAAGCTTTTTTCGTACTCTTTCCCACACATCACTTCATCACTGCCTGCACTGCTCATTGTCTCATGATGTGTCAGTAGAGGTAGTCAAATTCTGTACCACATGCACATCAACACATAATTCTTTAAGTGGCTTTCAGGAAATATCAGTAGGAGGAAATAGTTTACAAAAATGCACCACCTGTTATGTCCTTGCAGGAATCCTTGGTGGTGTCTCTGTCACCATTTTGTCAAGTTTGGTGCATTTGTCAAACATATTCCTGTGTGTGCCCAGTGTTCTATCCAGTGGGTGGCTCATTTATCAGTCATGCAAACTGGGGCACAACACCACTGTGCTGTATGTACCCATTTCTTTGCATGCACTACAACAGTACATATCATTGCAGTTCCATGGTGTCAATGCATAAAGGCCCATAAAGCTTTAGGTAGAAGAAGGCTTATTGTATAGACCTACTCACAGCATTGTATTTAAATCACAACTGCATGTTGTTCCACAACCATTTTGGATCATACTCAAGCTTTCTATAGAATAATTTCATACTGCACACTGGAAACCAATCAATCTGTATTATCAGACTGGTATTGCATAGCCTTTTCATGAAATACCTGAGCCTGCATTTGTGCATACTATTTTGTTTTACTCTACAGTAAATGGCCATATTGAATGTTTTCAGTGTTGTGTCTTTTCTGCTATAGTTGCTGCTAAGCAGTAAAAGTTAAACAAATAGATAGGAGATGTAGGCCTTAAGGAATGCCTTCTGGAGAAATGCAGCATTTCTCATGGGTCATAGCAAACATATGGAAATGGAAATCTCCTGGGCTGTGTTAGAGGCAGATGGGAATATAATGGCTAGACAAGGCAAGGCTGTGAAAGAGTGTTGTGGGAGAATCACAGACCTATGACAATGGGCCAAAAACACAATAATATTGCTGCAAGCCACTTTGTATCTTCAGTGCATTCTCCCCCATAAGTACCATAAGAGAGAAATTGTTGCTATTGCAATCCCAGAAGCATACATCTATGGCAGAGGCACCACAATAGATGTTTTTGAGGTCAATATCTCTTATAGAAGAGGATGCATTGAACTTCCTTATCATGTGTACATTGTTCACTGTGAAATGTCAGCATGCGGCATGTTCTGACCATTACTAGTACACCTTTCTCATGCCACAGAAAATGCTGATGAGGAAACTTAATGGGATTTGGACTACTTTACTGCAAAAACTCACTTAGACTCTGCCACAGATTGCTGTGAGGGAAAGGTTAGTTTCTGCTCTCATTTATTTTGTATTGCTTCATTGCCTTCTTCTACTTTCTATATCATGGTTTATTTTCTTTACTCTGTGTTTTACTTGTATTCTGCTTTTGATTGCATATTTAAACAAGGAAAGAGACCACAGCTGTGTCTCTTATGAGTCACATAAAAATTTAATTTTAACTCACCCTCATGCTGTTGTATTTTCTAAACACAACTGCCTTTCTAGTTACCTGCCCCTTATGTTAATTTGACAACATATTTCCTTCTTTTATCGACTGGCTATTGTGAATAAGCACACAATTATTATTGTGTGAAATCGCTCCCATTCAGCTGTTTAAATTTATTGGTCATCCTACTGTATTCCATAGAGACAGAATACAAAGTGCTGTCCCCCTTCCAATCTAGCTTGCTTGCCCCACTTAGATAGCTAAAGCTTAAGTTATCCCCTGTTTCATATCCAACTGCTTAGTGGACACTGGAGCTCTTAGGATATTAACCAATTTTTCCATCTTACTTTTAAAACCTGTGTCATGTACTCCAAGACCACCAATTATTGGAGATCCCACCTTCTGCCTCTCAGTAGTCATCATGGAATTAGTGCTTCTGTTTTGTTCCAGAGTAGAGAAGCAGCAGGAGGACATTTTCCCTGGAGACAGCTGATTACCAGAAAGCCTAATAACTGTTTCATAGATGACAGTTTGGAGTTTGTGCTTATATATTGCTCCTGGTGAGAGAAGGAGCAGAGCACGTTGATTCCTGACTGTTTCTCATTGTGCAGTGAGTATCTGTGTTGGACCTTCCTGATTGGTCTGGTTGCTCTTCAAGTTATCTGTCAGGAAAAGGCTATAACAAGCAATACAGACCCTTGCATCATCTGGGTCAAGGACAAGACTGTTGATCATCCAAGAGCCTGTGGTCTGATTCTCATTGGGGATTGGTGCTACAGTTTTGTTTCTTTTTAGAGAAGAAGCAAAGAAGTGTTGTATCTCAGGAGCATGAAGCTATGGTGAGACCAGCACTAGTAGTAGATAGGCAGTAGCCATTAAGGCATAACCCCTCTTTTCATCATTCTTGACAAAGCTAATTCTTTCTTTTCAATAAGTACTGCTTGGTCTGCTCCTGTCTAACCTAACTTCAGAATGTCTCCCTAAATACTTTATGCTTAAATCATCAAGGCCCACTTTAGTAGTTTCATCTCAACTGTTTCACAGTCCCCTGTATAGACACAGACACCTTGAGTTATCATTTTTCCTGTAAAAGCACCTTTGAGATTTCACCAATATCTCGTTGCAAGCAGGGCAACTAGATTGCAATGATCAGCACTGCCTCTAGAGCTACACATCAGATACTCCTGGCATTACTTTATATTCTCACTCCATCTGATTAATAAAAAATGAATGGTTGCCATAGATATGAACTTTATCACTATGTCTGCTACCAGCATGGTGGACATGGGCATCCTGAAGCAATGTAGAAATTGCCTCATGTTTCTTGACAACCAGTTAATTCTCAAACAAACTGATATGGTATGTGAGAGATGTATTTACATAATATCACTGGAGGCAAAGTTATCACATAAAAGCACTCCAAATGCCAATCAAGTTGTCAGTAACACATGCACTGCACCTATTACACAGTTCAAAACAGACTCATAGATCCACATATGCTGAGGAACTTAAATGTAACCTTCCTAAACCTTGAAGACCACCTAGACAAAGTACACAGCAAATACACCCAGCAGCCCTGAATGCAGTCTTTCAAAACAACAACCACATCAAAATATACACTCAATTCCTCATGAAACCTCTTCATCTATGGCCATAAGACAAGCCAACACACAATCCAACATTGTGGTCATTGGAGACTCATTATGAGACACACTGATGTCCCTGTCATCAGGCAGAGTAATGAGAAAGTCATAGTTAGTTGCTTATCAGGGGCCAGCATCCACCACATTACACATGCACTCAGGTCACTGGACCACAAGTACCAGTATAACTCAATCATAATCCATGTGGGGTTAAATGACCTGAGATGTACCTCACTAGGCTATATGAAGAAAGACACAATGGAACTTTCGGAATATGTGTCCCAAACTGGTATGAGCCTAGCATTGAGCAGCATTTTACCTTCTCCAAGGATGATGCCACAATACAAACAAAAAATATTTTATCAGCATGGAAGGAGATGGTCAACAGATCACTATGCTTTGGCAGGGATGGTCTGCACTACTCCTCTCTAGGTTTTTGAATAATTTATATATTATATTGTCCTCCATGCATAGTGCTTTTTTAGGCAATGCTAAAATGAAAGTACTTCTGGCATAGCAAATCAAAACCAAGAAAATCCAAAGGTGTTTCTTCTCAATGCTAGGATTCTAAACAAAGAAATTCCACTCCCTAAGAGCTCCCATCACCCTACTGAATGCTGACATCTGTGTGATCACTCAGACATGGTTAAAAGCTGTGACCTGTGAACAGCACACTGGCAGTGCAAGGCTATAATGCCTTCCACACATTTAGACCAGCTACTACACAGACAGGGACTAATGACGGAGGTGTCTCAATTTACATTAAAAATAAATATACCACAAGGCTGGTCAAACAGGACAATGCCCTTGAGCTTCTCCATGTTCAAATCACCACAGGCAAAATTCCATACCACTTCCTTGCAATGGTCCCCCCTCTGTAACCCAGGAAACCCATACCATGTACTTAAATTTCTTGGAAACACTCACCATCCAACCCAAAACAATATTGATGGTGACTTCAATTATCTCACTATTAGCTGGGAATCGTATACAACACCAAACATATAGGCACAGAGATCCCTGGATTTTGTAAGCACAAACTCCATGGACCAAATTGTAAATACACTGACAAGAGGTACAAACATAGTTGATCCGGACCTCATTAATATAGGAGAGTGCTGCACACAACCTAGTGTAATGTTTCCTCTGGTAAGGTCAGACCACAAAATAGTCTGTTTTCAACTAAAAATAAAACTTGGAACCCAAGATAACCATGGGAATATTCAAGCAGTACACTAAGGCTAACTTCCTAATATTAAATGGTATTCTGGCAAATTTTCATTCCCCCATAAACCCTGAGAACACTGCTGCCTACATGGAACTGTTCACAGAATCCCTATACAAGCAAGCTATTAGCTGCATAGAGGCAACTGTACCCACCAAGAAGAAGTGCAGAAGTAACTCAAGAAACAAGCCACCCTGGTTGAATAACAGCATTAATAGGCTGTATAACACAAGGAAGAACATCATGAAAAAAGTTATGAGGTGTAGCACCCAGCAGGATAAAAGAACTCTCGTCAAACTAAGCAAATACCTCACAGGACAAATAAAGTCCCTCAAAGCCAAATTTGAAGTAAAGGACAAGGACAACCACAAGGCATTCTTTAGCGATGTCTGCAACCTCAAAGTCAATATGCAATTGTGTGCAGTGCTTATTGATAATGGAGCCACCTATACTGTGCCAGACAGTTTAGCAAATCTACTGGCCAGCAATTCAGCTCCAACTTTATCCATTTCTTTTTTTCAACCTTCCCTCAGGAAACACCATCCACTATAACTACTACTACTACTATCAGTAGGGAACAGGTCCTTAATGCTGTCTCTGAGGTCAAGAACACTGCATCAATGTACCCAGGCAATATCCCAGGATGTCTTTTTTAACTTCTCCAAATCTTTTGGGTTTCTAATACCATGACGGGAATGGACCCCATTCCTAAGTTAAAGTAGGATTAAAGTTCATGAAATTAGTATTGTTTCAATCTTTGATGTCAGCCAGAAGTGCTCTTTACAGCACCTGCAATGTGCCCAGTAATGACTCATTCTGCAATTCGTATGAGGTTACATGTATTGGTAACATATCTAAATATGATTGTAGAATTTTTTTTTTATAAGACCCATTGCTCCTACAACCATTGGAACTGTCTGGGTTTCTTTCTTCCACATTGCTCTCATTTCGGCTTACAAATAATGATATTTTATGACTTTGTGTCTCTCCGTACACAAGACACTGTAGTCACTGGGTGTGGCAATTTCAATGATCAATGCTACTTTTGTCTTCTTTTCATGGACCACTATATCCAGTTTTCTAGCATCTATCTTTTGAAGTATTGGTAATGGGTGATCCCATGTGATGTAAACTTCATAATTTTTTATGACGCTTTGTGGCTCATGTTTCCAGTGTTTATCAGCCACTTCAGTACCATAATATTTGCACAACCCCCAATGCAACACTCTTGCCACATTATTATGCCTTGCAGTATACACTCCTTCTGTCATTAGTATGTCACAGCCAGCAACGAGGTGTGCAACTGTGTCCAGTTCTGTTTTACAAAACCTAGATTTGTCTGTTTCTCCCACATGTTCAATGGACTTTGTAAACCAACGTGTATGTAGCCCGCTATCTTGGGACTCCAATACTAACCTATCATCTCTTGGTTTGAATTTGCCTCTCCTTAACTATTCCTGCATTCGATCCTGATTAAGACGAGGTTCTTCCAGAAGTTTTCTATACTTGCAACTGTATTTATGCATTTTCCATATTTCTTGTCTTCTCATCTTGTCCTTCACCTGATGTTCTTTCTTTTGTTTTTTGGCACATTCAGCTGCTGCCTGATTTTTGTCTTCTTCTGGTTTGATTTCCATTTCTGCTTGCATTTATGCTTTTGCTAGATTAAACAGAAAATTCATCTTAGATTTATTCTCCTCAAGTTTAAAAACTTTCATTACATTTGGGTCTTGTGAGGTCAGCAGATATGTGTGCAGTCCCATGATTGCAGATCTATACATGTAATTAGTTTCAAGGAGGCCCATCCCTCCTTCAGAATAATGAATATATAATCTTGGTATGCACTGATTTTTATAAATCATTTGGTGAGCATGAAGCATCCTTCCCATTTTTCTTTCTCATCAATCCAACATGTTTTGCAGTCAATCACTCCAAAACTTAGGACTGGAACAGCAAATTGGTTTATAGCCTGAATTTTGTTCCTAGATGTAAACACTGTTTTCAGTATTAATTAAAGTCTTCTAAAGCATTCCTTACTAAGTTTAATTCACATTTGTTCACGTTTTATTGCTGATCCTTCATAAATTCCCAAGTATTTATACACTCCCTCTTGCTCAAGTTCTTTTATATCTTATTCTTGTCCCAAACTGATGTTTTCTTGGTGCAGTTTTCCTGCTCTAAAGATTCATTTTACACATTTATCAAGACCATATGACATTCTTATATCATCTGAAAAAGTTTTGACAACTTGCAGTTGTGCTTTCAATTCCTCATCTGATGAGCTATACCATTTTAAATCATCAACAAAGAAAAAATGAGAAGTCTTTACACTTTGTTGTTTTCTATGGGCCAAACTATAGCCATGACCTAAGCTGTTAACTAGAAAGCTTAATGGGATAAGGGCAAGGCAGAATAGCAGCGGTGACAAAGAGTCACCCTGGAATACCCTCCTCCCCTTTGAATTTTTATCCCTGGGATAATAATGCGTCCTTTATCATGGCTTAATTGCAAAGTGGTTTGTCACTGTAATTTAGGCTATCAATGATGGGTGTATCTTATCATTTGTAAGCACTCTTTTAGCCATGAATGTGGGATACTATCAAATGCTTTTTTGCAGACAATCCATGCCATACTTAGATTCTTCCCCTTTTTACAGTTCTCCCCTATGACTTTATTTAAAAACAAATGATCCTTTGTTCCATATGACTTTCTTTTATTGCCCTTTTGTTTTATTGCCATAATTGAGTTTTCTTCTAAATGACTATAAACTATGTTGGCATCAATTCCAGTGTATAGTTTATACATTGTCGGAAGACAAGTTATTGGGTCTATAATTTTTTAGGGTAGCTTGCAGGTTCACTCTTAATAGGAGCATTGTTTTTCTTGTTGTTAGCCAGGTTGGTATCTGTTCGGGATGTGCATATAAATAGTTCTTACTCATGGCTAAATCTAAGTGCAAACATGTTAATACCTTTAACCAGAAGTTAGGTATTGCATCTGGGCCTGGGGTTTTCCATTTAGAGTCTTTTCTTAACTTTGTTTCAATCTCTCTGGCAGTTCCTTTATCCTATTTCATATTCTGTACCTTTAAACTTCTTATTCTTTCTTTTACTTCTTCTATCCATTTAGCATCTTTGTTATGTTCCACAGGATCTTCATAAATACTCCAAAATATATCTATTTCTTCTTTTTTTGGTGGTCTTTCAATTCCTTTTACCTTGTTTCCCAATTTTCTGTAAAACTTTTTTGGGTCATCAGCAAATTGCTTATTTTGTACTTTTCCTTTATATTTATCTGTGTATCTTTTAAGTTTTTCTACCTATGCTGAGATTTTTAGTTTATTTGCGATAGTGCATGATAGATCCTGATCTGTTCTAATACTGCACATTGCTTTTATCACATCTATCTTTCTAAGTATTTTTGTTGATCTGTTCCCCCTTCTATACTCTTCTAACAGTGACACTTCTTGTCTTAAGTGTTTTATAGTTTTCTCTATTTCATAATTCCATGATGGTATTCGATTTCTCCCCTTCCTTTCCCCCACTACCCTGTGTTCTTGTGGTAGAACTTTATCAGTTATTTGTTTTGCTGTGCAGTAATATATCCTGTTTACTTCTGTTATATCCCATGGATCTCTATGGACAGTCCTAATTACTGTGTTCATTTGTTTTATCAGACATCTGACTTTTTGGGTTTTATTGACGTTCTGCAGTCTATTTCTTTCATTGATCTTAATATGCCTAGCTATCTCTATTAAATCAAGCAACTCTTCTCTTAGCTCATTTTCTTCTAAACTGAGGCACATGTTTTTGTTTTCCACTTGTTGTGGGCATTCTATAGAAAGTTCTATAGCATCTTCCTGTGGCACATTCTCTTCAATTTCATCCTGTGCCATCCATTTCCCTGCCATATGGGAATTCACTGACCTATCACTCCTCAACATTGACTGCATCAGAGTTTCCACATTTTTCTGTTCTTTCCCTTGCTGCCCAGCTTCAAGTGAACATTTATACTGGTTTCCTATGGAAGGGTCCAAAATATCTTCATATGGCACCTGACCAATTACTTCCAATTCTGCTGGTTTCCCCTTAATATGGATGTCCATTGCTCCGTCCTGTTGTGGTGCTTTCTGAATTAGATTTTCTACACTAAATCCTTCACTTAGCAGGTACTCTATAACCTAAGTTTCCATTTCTTTAACTTCTCCATTATTAATCTTCTTTTCTACTTTTCCTCTTTGTCTTCTTATTTTTTGTATTGTAAAGTTTTCCATATCTGGATTCTTTTGCCTGTATTTCACTTCAAGTATCTTTGATGCTGCTTTTTTTAATTGGTTAGTTTTACTTTCTCCTTTGCAAAGAAATTACACCATATTAAATCTCTTTTTCTTTCCAATGTCCATCATTTTTCTTCAGATGTCTCCTGATCTTACTGTTTCTCCTTACTTTGGGGACTTGTTTCATCATACTGTGATGTAACCTGTGTAAGACCTTCTACAACACATCCTTCACTTCGCAGGCACGTTATAATTTCAACTTCTTTTTTTTTATGTCTACTTTACTAATCTTCTTTTCTACATTCCCTCTTTGTGATATTATTTTTTTATTGTGAAATTTTCCAAATCTGGATGCCTTTGCCTGTATTTCTCTTCAAATATCTTTGGGGCTGCCTTCTTTATATTGATTAATCTGGCTTTTGCTTTGCATATAGCATGAAACATGACCTATCAGGCCCTCTGGAATTGCTCCTTAGCTGTAGCATCCAAACAGGCTTTGTAACTCACAAATGAAAAACAGAAACAGTAATCCCTCTGCACAAAGGTGGGCCAACTACAGATGCATAAGGCTCACTAGTCTCATATGCAATGTGTTGGCCTGAATTATCATAGAAATGATCAATAATGAAATAGGAAACCTCCAGACAATGGACCCAACCCAACCCAATTTGGTTTTGTCAAGGGCAGTTCATGCCTATTCAACCTGATGGACTTCTTTGAGAAGATCGCCAAAGCAATGGATGAGGGCAAAATGGTTCATACTGCCTACCTTGACCTGGCCAATGGATTTGACACAATACCTCACTCAGGCATTGTTGACAAACTCAATAGGTTAGGTAAAAACCCATATGTCACGAGGTAAATTGCCAGCTGTCTCACAGACAGGACCCAGGAAGTTAAAATTAGGGAGTCCAACCTACAAAGAGGCCAGTCACAAGTGGAGTCCCTCAGGGGTTGGTCCTGGGACCACTCATTTTTGTCATTAACTTCTCTGAAATCAAGGCCAAAGTCAATGGCCTCTGGCTGACTAAATTTGCAGATGATTGCAAATTAGGAGCAGTCATATAATCTCCCACCAACTAAATATTCACCAGGAAGGGCTGACACAGACAAATAATTGGTGCCAGAGTCATGGACTAAAACTAAATAACTGAGAAATGCATAATAGTATCAATTAGGAAGTCATCCAAACAGTAACTAGCATATTAGCAACACACTTGACCAAGAAGACAGGGACTTGGTGACACACGTAGACAGCAATCTTGCCTTTGACCATCATGTGTGTACAGTAGTGAGAAAATCATTCTCTGTTGTGCAACCAACAAAGCTATAGCATCTAGGTCCAATGAAGTCATTGTTCCACTGTATTCAACATTCACCAGACCTATCCTTGAGTATGATGCCCCGTTGATATGTACCTAATCAGCCATATCCAACAATTGCAGCATCCACAGAGGTTCCTCACTAAAATAATCCAGGGCATAATTAACATGTCCTATGCAAACCACCTCAAGTCCCTTTCCCTGTGTTCTGTCTCCTACAGTCTGTTTAGTGGAAATCTATGTCTGGCATAAGGCATTGTCAGACCATGCCCTGAGGGACCTCCTGCATATCTGCAAAGCAAACAATACCAGAATTACCTATTCTAAAGACTTAAACCTTCCTGCATATCTGCAAAACAAGCAACATCAGAATTACCTATTCTAAAGACTTAAACCTTTCCAGTGGTACAAATAGGACCTGTTGGGAGACAGGCATGTATCCCAGAAACTACCCCTTCTCTGGAGCAGGCTCCCCATCCATATGAAGCCGAGTTTCTCCCTAATTTAATTTAAATGTAAATTGGACAATTGGATGGGGAACAGGATTTTCATCCCTATTTTGGCACCTAGGTCTTTAATGGACACAGGCAGACGGTAAATGTTTCATCTCCCCCGGCCCCTGTTTGGAAATGTTTCATTTCCCAGGCCCCTGCTTACACTTATGAAGGATATGAGAGCTTGTCAGAAATTTCTGATGTTAGCCTAGTAATCATCTACAAACCATTGCAGCTACAGTGGACAGACAGTCCAGTAGATCAGCCATGTAAACGACTGTTGTGTACAAATACTTATAACTGTCTTTCAGATCCTGTTAGTGACTACTCTGCATCTTCACTACATTCCCATGATGTGGAGGTCCTGATCACCTGATAGGGTGATGCATAGTCCACAGCTGCCACAGGCACTACTGAAGGTGCATCAGTGTGGCCACATGGTGGTCTAATCTGCTATGATGTATGTACTACCACAAGTTGTACCTTCAGTGATAGTAGTAATAACAGTTCTTCTGCTGATCACAGAGAACAATCTGTTGTAGGGCTTATGGAAGACTCACCTTCCTGGTTCCTTGAACTATATTCCCATGTAAGAGGAGCTGTTTCTGCAGGTGGCAGAAAACATGTAGGTGAGTGTACAAGTTCCTCATCAAAATAATCTTTCCTGCATTGTAGAAGTGCATCTGTGTCTGACAGTTGTGGTGCTCCAGAGTTACATGTCCCAGTACCTCAGCACCATAACAATAGATCTTCTGTGGGGGTACTTCAACAGCATTGCCCAGTGAATTTGGTCTGCTGCATTTGTAGCAACCACATCTCTGATCACAGTACTGATCTTCTCTGGCAGAGCCAGCAGACACTATCTCATTGTGCAACTGGACTGAATGATGTGTTCCACAATGTATAATATTTTCTTTATCCTTGTTAATCCCAGCCCTAGTGCAAGGATATCACCATGACAGGTGCCATCAGAGGAATGTACTTTCTCCAACAAGTTTTCAATTGGTATAAGAAAGAGACACGTATGATGTCATTCCTGCCACAACTCCAAGACTTTCTGTATCCACATCCTCATCCTTGGCATCACTAGAAGATATGAAAATTAGTGATCCAAGTACAGTTGATCATGCTACAGATAGAGAGTGAGCTGTATGGCCAGTGTTAAGACAGCAGACTGCTGCAGGGACTGTGGGACATTATGTAATAAATGCATTGTGACATGGCATAAAGGTAGCTGGAGCAGACATGTCTATTGAGGGCAGTCATGATTCAACTGGCAACAATTAGTGCATCCATGCAGATGTAGGCATCTGGCTGCCCTGATTTTGCCAGGAGATAGATTCAAGTTATATGACAGCATGTCAGTCTTCTGCAGATGGCAAACACTACTCTAAAAATTGTTTCTATATCCATACTGTCCATGGCTGCATCCCCACATAGATGTTCACATGCCCACAGATATGATTGATGTCCTTCTGGCACCATCATGGCACCCCAATTAGATACACCAGTCAGGGCCCCGCAGTTCAGTGCTAACACACTCTCTTGTAACCTCACTGCAAGACTCAACTAACTATGCCCATTTAGGATGGCCACCAACTTTATGCTGGAATGCCACAGCAGGGGCCACTTAAGGGTTGTTGGTTATGCACTCAACAGGTCTCACTATCCCTTAAACAGGATGCCCTCAGTCTTGTCATTGTGGGATAACATAGCGCACCCAGCCATCATTCTGCTAATGGAAACTCCATCTAATTTCTGTGGGATGTTATCTCTGACCTTCAAAAGCCTACTTGCCATGTGAGTGCATAGCTGTATCATCTAGCATTAATGGCTACTCAATCTAAGCTGCATTTACTGTCCACTGCCACAGTACTCCATGCTAAACCTATAAATAATGATGACTGTGCCCTGCACTCCCTGCTGGTCTGTGAAGGCATGATAATGTCTAATGCACACAATGTGGCCATTCACTGCATTTTAATGCATAGCCTGGTTGTATCATTGCTTGCATCAGTTCTATCCTTTGTTGCTCCAGTTGCAGTCCCTAGTTCTGGACCAGACACTGCATCTTTACTAGTGTTGTGGAGTTTTATACGTTTTCATAAGTCTAAGAATGCATTAGCCAGTTAAAAAGAAGACAGGAAACACACAGTAGTTCACATTCTTTTTGCTGGCTGGGTTGTCTATATATATTTTTAGCAAATACAATGAATCCCCATTTAATAATCAGACTGATCAAACCATTAGGTGTTGTCTTGACTCCAGTCAGTTTTATGGGTCCAAGAAGGGCTGCATAGAAGAGTAACCAAAAGCATGATGCTTATGGGATGCACAGCCTGCCATTCAGAGGCACACTACCCAGTCCCAACCTTGAGTGATGCTATGCCTGGTTACTTAGAGCTACAGCTGCATGTCATGCAACATTTGATATAGTTAACAGCAGAAGAAAGAAGTTTGAATATACACGTAGGGAGTTAAAATTTGTTTAATACCTCCATGTTAATAACTTTATCACTTTGTGGTGGATAGAGTCAAGAAAACCATTTACAGTCATTCATTTTTTGTTTACAATTCTTCGGTAACTTCAAAGGTCAGCCAGAACCTCCAATGTATCCAAAAAATGTTACAGGTTGGAATTTGCTACATATGGCTTGCTGACCAAGCTCTAAATATTTTAGCTTGCTTTCTATTTCATATTCTTGTATTTTAAAATAAACTAAGTGAACTCAATATTCCAGTTTTAGAATCTACTACAGCAGCTGCAGCTGTTTTGTGTGCAAGCGTACATGTGCGTGCATTATCACACAAATACTCATAAAGGAGAAGGACCCATCTAGGGTGAACACAGTAGTAGTACATCATGAATTCATGCAGTTGCAGTAAAAAGATAAGAGATACAGCTGGAAAAAGTACAATTGGGGAATTGGAAGAAAAGAGTTAGCACACAAACAAATTAGCATTAGTCTTTTGTAAGATAACAGACACAAAAAGCTTCAAAATGCACATCTTGATGAAAAGTTAAAAGCATAAATACAGTCCCCGCATGGTAATGCCAAAGTGGAAAATCATTAAACATAGATAGGCTTGCACTTTAGCATATTCCCGCACAACTCTGCAGTAGCAACAGCTAAATATGTTTATTTTTTTTTCAGTGTGACTCTACTTTCATTTAGCAACGCAGGATATAGTTGTCTGTCCTACTATCTGATGTCATATAAAAGTAGTACATTCAAAGTAAACCTTTAGGTACAGTGTGATCAGTATGTGTCACATTTCTGTTGTGATATCTTCCTCTGGAGTTCAGATCTGGAACATGTTGCTTTGGCACATGGTAATCAAATAATTGCCAATATTTTCTGCAGAATTGTGGTGTCCTATTTTCTGAACTCTGGTTCTTTTTTTTATGTGTCATCTTGACTATGGTAGCATAAATTAATAGGGAGACACAGCCAGCTGTTTAATCCCTTAGGAAGTGTGACTTGCTGGACAGAGGGGGCCTGCAGTTAATAGAACTACTGCTAGTGGTAACTATATGCAGTGAAGGGAGTTGACTCCTAAAAGCCTTCCATTGCTTAAAAAAAGAACTCATAAAGATGAAAAGCATGTGAAACAATTAGGACTAACCTATTGCATAAATTAACTTTATTTAAAACTAAACTCATTTTAAGGTGTGATGAACCATTTGCTCAAACTGCTTCCTTGACTAGAAAGTTAAAGTAGACAGAGTGAGAATAAAATAATTCTGTATATGTGCATATGTATGTTGTGTGCGGGCATGTGTATGCATGGGTACAAGTTTGTATCTCTGTATGCTTGCGAGGGTGGCCTAATGGTTAAGGTGTTTGCCTTACAAACACAGGGTGCAAGGTTTGAGTCTCACAAAGGATAATTGGCTAGTCTTAAAATGGCTCGCAAGGGCACTTAGCCTAGTATTATTCTATGTGTACGTATTTGTGTGTGTGCAACTGATGTACAGATATGCAAACATTGCATTTATTACTATTTACTGGCTAGGCACAAGTATGTTTTTTCAGAAGTGACCTTAAAAGACTATTTGATTAGCTGAATTGCTCATTCCACAAGTATGCAGTGGTAATTGATTGAATCAAACTGATGGCTAAAAGCAGTTCAAAATCAGTGAAGAAAACATTTAACCCTATGTACTGTACTGCTGAACTAATGCTTAACCATGATCAACCACCTTAATTATGCCTGCATATGTTTCTATGAAGTAAGGCACTTGCATTTTTCCCTAGAAGGCTGACTCTCAGGATAGTTATGTGCTGAAGTGTCCCTTTAAATCTTTTAAAATATGTCTGCATTATAAACATTATGTAGTGAAATCACTTCAGAGTTCATACAATGCAAAAGCACATAGACTACTGGAGTGGTAGCTGATATACATGGATTATTTTACTTTATCTTATTGACCGCTATCAAAAGTGAATAGTTAAAATGAAATGGCTTAGCAGATGTGTGTTAATTATCAGTGGGTGCATATTAAAACAATGATGCAACATGATCACTTTTAAATAAAATTGGATCCAAAGACATTCAGACAGATTCAATGAACCCTACATGGCTTGATATGCTGCGCAATGCGCATATGGTAACTCACTGTTTTGCATTCAGTAAGTGGTGCTACATGGTGTGTAAAGCCACACAATCATGGTAAACACCGTGGCATGCTAAACTGTATGCTAATCAACCAATCCAAGATGGAAATGCTATTCAACAAGTTATAAAGCAACCATGAAGACTCAGTGCTGGTTTTACCCTGCAAATTCCAAAACCTACTGAAATACAGCCATGGATAGGGGTCTACACAGAAACAACGTTAGGGTCTGCTGTTGCTTTAATTCAAGTGTATGTGCAGCAGGCTGAAGACTATGCTGCTGCTGCTGCCAATAGACCATGGCCAAGAAGGAGAAGAGTTTTCAAACCCTGACTAACTTATCACACTCTGCATGAGGTGGAATGAGATGGAAATTGTAGAGTGCTACAGAGTAAATAGAGAAACACTACAGGAACTCTGCAACCTCTGTCATCAACTCAAAACCAGGGCAAAATGAGGGGACCCCATACCAGTAGAAACGAAGACATATGTAGCACTTAGAACTTTAATTACAGGAACCTTTCAGAGACCAACAGAGGCATGCTGGGGATGCCACAGGCATCAGCATCCAAGATCCTCAATCAGTCCCTGAATACTATGCTCCAACATGCCAGCGAACACATATATTTCCCTGTACTCCTGAGGACAGGGCCACAAATATGCATGAGTTATACTCTGTAGCATACTGCCCTGTAGTACTGGATGCAATAGATTGCACACATATAGAAATTATGACACCACATGGTGAACAGGGAAGGGTCTACATAAAAAGAAAAGGCTTCCACTCTATTAACTGCCAAGTTGTGTGCAATGCCAAGAGAATCATCATGAATGTGTGTGCTGGCAACCCAGGCAGTTACCATGATTCACATATATGACACACCTCCCAAATGTATCAGATGTTAGTGATATCACACAGGTTCATTTACTGGCGGATGCAGGTAATACAGTAGAACCATGGCTGATGACTCCAATCAGAAATGCTCACACACCCACTGAAGAATGCCATAATGAGGCACATGCTTAAACCAGAAATATCACAGAACATGTGTTTGGGCTGCTGAAGTCATAGTTCTAGTGCCTAGATATATCTTGGGGAGCTCTGCAGTACAATCCACGCACATGTACTGAAATATTCACTGTCTGTGCCATGCTAGAGAACATCATCCTGAGAAAGCAGCTTCAGCAGGATTAACAAGGGGAATGGGCACACATCCCACTACCAATGACAAGGTCACCCAGCTATATACAGATGAGGAGTCAAAGGGGAAACCATCAGCTGCTGTGGGTGTAAGCAGATGTAGGCATGGTGAATATGTCCTTACATTGGCTAACAGGCAAGGATTAGTACAGTCAATCACCACCAAATGGGCTAAAACATTCATCCTATGCACATACATATAGTAACATTGATGACAGGCAATGCTCACAGCCTTCACCTGCCCATGTAATGGCTGTGTATTGCTAGCATCAGAATGAACTAAAACTGTGGCAACCACTGGATTTACAAGGTAGGTGTTGAACCCAGAGTGTATTTTGTAATAATATGAATGAATGGCATATCCTTGCATGTTGTTATTTAGTAATGTATGCAAGTAAAAGTTGGTTGATTTGTACAGAAATTACTTTAGCACGTGACAGCAGAGATTTATGTGACTGCATGTGCCCTATATCAAGTAGTAGTCCTCAGGCATCAACAATTCACACATTCATACCTCTCAAAAGTACTGATGGTCACTGAATATCCTTAGTTTTGCATCGTACTTTTGTACAAGAAAATCATTAAAGAGTGAATTTGGTAAAGAGACACGTTTCAATTTCAGACTTCACAACCCTCAGAAGTTTATTAAAAGTACTGATGCAAACAAATGTTTGATGCTATCAACTGTCTAAGACCAAAATATGTTAAAAGAACAATTAGCAAAACAACACCACAAACTCAGATATACTAAGGACTAAGTCATCTATGCAACCTGAGCATCAGACACAAATGTTATGTATCCCTGAATCCAAAAGATAGAAAACAAGAATCTGGCACAGTTATCATCTAATGCATGTGTGTGTGTGTGTGTGTGGGGGGGGGGGGGTCAGCAAACCTACGCTGACATAAAAGGTTGGTGAGTGTGTGTGAGTAAGAAAGAGAATCAGGCAGACATTTAGATAAAGTAAAAAATGGCCAGTGAGACAAAATGAGCTTGAAGTTTCATGGCTGAACCATGTAACTATTATGTGTATGTTTGCATGGGTCCTCCAGGTGGAACTGGTGTGTGTGTCTGCAGGAATACAGCCTATACTGGACAGGTGTGAGCCATGCATGGTAGAGGTGACAGTTCATCATTGTCATTCCTGATCATGAGCACTGACTCTGACAGGAGTTGTACTTGTATGTCCATACCCACAGTCAACTGCACTGCTGTTACCTAAAAGTGACTGATTCTGCTGGACAAGCTCCCATCACAAGGATGCCCAGGACCATGAGCCCATGGCCTGCTATGTTTGGGTGTGGACACCTCAACCACTAATGGAGCAGTGGAAGCAGTGCTACTATGGGAGTGTGATTGGGCACAGCCACATTGGCTAACAACAGATGATGTTGCTGACCTATGCCCACAAGAATGCCATCCCCCTCCCAGCAGATGTTCCATCACAGACACTGCCCATTCCAGCATGTTATTCATCTGATCCAGTGAATCGGCAACACAGTGGAGGTAGTCACACATGCCAGCCTGTGCCACATCTGCAACCCTAAGAATTTCTCTGGAGGACCTATAGGAACATGCCTGCACCTCCATGATTGCCCTACATATATGTCAAATGGCACAGAAGTCAAACCTGGATCAAGTGGAGGATGTACAGCAGACCTTCTCTGAACATACCTAACAACCCTCATGTGTGGCACCTCACCCACACTTTGGCTACAGCCAGATGCAAAAGGTACTGAAACCACAGTAACCACACTTCCCTGATCAAGTGGCTTACCATTCAGCTGTCCAATATCTGACTGCTCACTGGAATGAGTAGGCGTATGCATACTGGTTGTGTCTGATGGAATTAAAGTGAATGGTTCAATGTCAACCTCAGTGTCAGATTCAACTTCTGCACCCCTCAACTGTGCTTCTGTTTGGCCACCATCATCATCAGAGTCTGCTGATACTCTGACATGAGGTGGAAAGAGTCCTACACTTTCACTATCAGGATCACCTGTGATAATAACCAGCAAACACAGGGAAGAAATTAATAGCTACACTACTATAGTCAAATGTACTATGCTAACAAATTAACATTGCTGCCACTATTACAGAGAGTACAGCAGCACACACACCAGTCCTGACACCCACATCACACATATGAATACAATAAATATTTCTTTGAACTGCACATCACTACTGTCAAAAACAAAAATATTTGGTTTATGTGCAGATGATGCTATGCTTCCCATGGATGATGGTCCTACTAGAAGTTAAGTAAAAGGTAAGGAAACCATCATCACAAGTAACAGTAACACAGAGGGTTAAAACATTTTGCCCTTTATATGTCTAAGTCTACCCTAAGCCCATGTGTACTCATATGTTGTTAACTGTATCAATCTACAACTATCTTCCCCCCAAACAAATTTAATGTTAAACAAGAATTAAGTATTGCTGTCAGTATTTTACTATACAAGAAATATTTCATAATTGAGATAGATAAGCCTACCTGGAAGCTCCTCCTATGACATACTTGTTCCTCCTGAAACAGTAGCACCAACATCAATAATATGCAGTTGTGAAATTTCCAGTGAGCTGGAATGCTTGATTTTCTGTTAATGGCATCTATTCATTGGCCACTGCAGCTGCTCACCTCCATGCAGATCAAATCATGTCAGTGGCCCTATGTCACACCTGCTCATATGTCCTGCCGAGGCTGCCTACTGCATTCACATCATCAACTATCTGCTGCCAAATTTGCATTCTGCCTGACATATCTCCATATCCCCTCTGAAACAGAAAGGCACCATGTCAGCTAAAAGTTTCCACAATTACCTCATTCTCAGGGTCACTGAAGAGGAATTTTTTGGGGATTCAGACACCTGGGTGCCATAGCCCTAGGTGATCTAAAACACAACAGAAGGATAATACACATAAGTACCACATAACTAAAAGTCTTGTTTTGGTATAACACATAAAATGTATAATTTCACTATTACCACTAGAGAAACATAAAACAGTCAAGCTATTCAAATATTAAAAAAAAGGAATTGTGTGGTTGTAATATATTACAATCACACACACACAGCAAGGCTGGATCCAAAAAAAGGAGAGCAACAATAGCAAAAGTCTTGTTTTTGCCAAAACAGAAATACAGCTTTGCTCCCTCACCCTCCATAAGCAGGGTAATGACACATTTTCCTAAAAAAAACATCAGTGACATGCAAAAAAATGCTATCAAAAAAACTGTTTCTGCAACATGTGTACAGATTTAACACAGAACATTTCATTTTATGCTATTGCCAGCCATGTCTGCCTGTGGCCAGTACTTCCCTAGAGATGTGCATGGTGTATCCTTGAAGGCTAACACCTCTGTGTCATTGACGGTATAGGACATTTACATTTAATGGGAATAACAATAGAAGAGTGTACAGAGAAAAATAAGTTGTAACATTAGCACTTGTGAATGCAGCTAATAAGGATGTGCTTCTGAGAATGTGAAATGCCCTGACAAACATGTTAGTGGTATCAGTACACTTCTAAGAAATACAGACAGATATATATATATATATATATATATATATATGTGTGTGTGTATATATATATATATATATATATATATATATATATATATATATATATATATATACAGGTCCCCTTCACATGGTAGACTTTTCACAAAGTCGACTTTCATATGGCCAAAATCATATGATCGACTTTCAAAAAGCTGGCCATGGGGAACTGCTATTTCCATGTGAAATGGGCAAATTTCCATCTTCTGCACTGTAGTGTGATCTCAGAGTTCGTATATTTAAGTTATGGGGTGTGTGGGGTGGAGCCCCCCATGAGAGGTGCAGGGGGGCTTGCCCCCTGCTAACAGTTTTAAGGTAAGTGTTTGTTGTGTGTTTTTGTGTTTATTTTACATGGTCGGCTTTCCGAAAGTCGATCATATGGTCTCGGCCATATGAAAGTCGACTTTGTGAAAAGTCAACCATGTAAAGTAGACCTACACATATATATATATATATATATATATATATATATATATATATATATAGGTCTTCTTCTAAATTTTGAAGTGTCAAAACTTCTGAAACTTGAAAATGTAAATAAAAAAAAATAAAAACAAAAAAGGTGTTTTTTTACATTTTTGAAGCATCCCCCACACCCCTTGCTAATTAAATATCCCAACTCTGAGATCACACTACAGTGATGAAAACAGTAAATATACCATTCTGTGCTGTGCAGTGATCTCCATTTAAACAGTTCAAGTTTCAAAACTTCGATCGTATGAAATTATTGAAATTTAGAAGTAGACCCATATATATAAGATATATATATATATATATATATATATATATATATATTCAGATTTTTCTTAAGGACATTTCAGCATATGCAGTATATAGATGAAAAACGCAAGCATACCTTATCAAGGTCAGTAGTCTTCTTTGCAGATATATCCCAAAGTAATACCCTTTTCTGTGTTTTTCACATAAACATGTCTTCTCACCTTCAGGTTCTCAAGCTACAAGGTTCCCTTTTAATGGTGTAGCTTCAGGGCTGGGAGCACAGTGAAGATGCAAATAAGGTTTGAAAAATAAGAATTGCTGAATCATAATTACTTGGCTCAATGTAGCAAATGTAAACATAGTCCAGGCACTCTGTCAGTGTTTGTTGATAATGGATTGCATTTGTGAATGATTGCTTGTATGAGAACAAAAACACAACAATTCAGACTTCCCTACCTCCTGTGGGTGTTTCAGCCAGGTTAGACTTACAAAGTGTAACTTCCCTACCTCCTGTGAGTGTGTCAGCCAGGTTAGACTTACAAAGTGTAGAAGTAATTGTATCAAGATTTTAAATGTAAATAAGCAGAACGCATTTCACATTTTCTGTTCAGTAACATCCAACCTCCCCTTCATTTTTTTGGCAATTGTACATTATTGGGATTTAATATCCTCACACATTTTAAGAATAATGATACAGAATGCCTTACAGACTGCATGTTTCTGATTACTGCTCAAATAACACAAGAATGAACAAAAACACAGAGAGATAAGACACAATTGCATTTTTGCAAGCAATAGTCATACTTTTTTCTGTGATCACTCAGTGCACTACATCTGAAATGAATACATATTTTGTTAGTACTGTGGCTGATGTTGCAGTTGGGTTGTATGCACTATGGTTTCACTTCTCTGCTGTAAAGCTGTTTGTGTGGAAATGAGGGATGAGACACCCTTACTTTGTTTTGAAGTTGAAGGTTCATTGGGTGAGAGTTCAAATCCAGACCTGTGTAAAACATTTCTGGTATAACAACAGATATTTGGTAGAGTTTATTTTATAGATTTTTTTCTACATTTCAACAAATTTTTTTATTATTTTTAAAAATATAAGTGCCTGTGTGGTGTGCAGCTTAGTGTAAAAAAGGGAAATGGAGAAACACACTGAATGTCAGGTTTAGCTATGCTTATCTCATTTGTGCAATGCTTAGCAGAACAAGACAAAACACCTACAGACAGGGCTTAGCCAGTGTAAAGGTCAAAAAGGATACATTGTTGCAGTTTTGGCTTTCCATTATGCAATGCCACTAAGCAACATTGCACAGCAGTTATCAAGCTTCCCCAACACCTGCAGCTATCGACCACCAGCAGACAGGATGCAGACATTCAATCATTTAAAATGGATACATTCTATTAATTCTGTTGTGCACCATGCAAACATGCTAAGAGGTGTTGTGTGATGGTTAACACACAAAATTTAAGAATGAAGCGGAGTCCCACAGGGCTCAGTCTTGGGAACCCCCTGTTCAGTATATATTTCTCCGAAGTACAGGCAAAGTCGGAGGGACTGTGGCTAACCAAGTTCGCAGATGACTGTAAATTGGGTGCAATAATTGACTCTCCAGCTGACACAGACATCCTGCAAAAGGGTCTCACAGAGACAAACACCTGGTGTCAAAGTCACGGCCTCAAGCTAAATGCCAAAAACTGCATAGTAATCCCATTTGGGAAAAACAAAGTACCTACAAACTACCACATAGATGGGAATCCACTAAGTAGAGAAGAAGTAATTAGGGACCTGGGTACCCAAGTAGATAGCATCCTCTCCTTTGATAACCACATAGCCAAAATGGTCAGGAAATCCTTCTATGTGGCACACTTGATCACAAAGGGTTTCTCATCCAGATCCAAGGAGGTGATTGTGCCCCTTTACTCCTCACTCATTAGGCCCATAATAGAGTACAATGCCCCATTTGGGATGTACCTCACTAGACACCTGTAACAACTAGAAAGACCACAGAAGTACCTCACTAAGAGGATTAAGGGCCTTAAACAATTACCCTATGAAGCACAGCTAAAAAAGCTCCAGCTCTTCTCAGTCGCTTACCGTCTGCTCAGAGGTGACTTATGCCTGACCTATAGGGCCATGTCAAACCCTGAACTAATGGACATGCTTCTCCTCAAAAAAAACAAGATCCCTCAGAACCACTCGTTCTAGTGACTTGAACCTATGTACAACAATAAACAGGGCATGCCGGAGGGATAGATTCCTGTCCCAGTGACTCCCCTCACTCTGGAATACAATCCCAATCCATATTCAACAGAGCTCCTCTCTGACCCTCTTCAAGAGAAATCTTGATGAGTGGATGGGTAATCGTAAGTTCTACCCTGGGATCACTTCAGGAGCCCTGTTGACAGAGGCCCAGGTTACTAATCTAATGGGGAGGCGAAAGCCATCACTCTGTGGCTAGGCTTATAAATGCCCATGGGCAGATAGCCTAGTACTTATCTATGAACCTATGAACCTATGAGCAAGGAATTATGCAACTGTTATATAACCATTTCTTTGGCAGCAGTTGTAAGTGTAGGGATATAATACAGATGGTCCTGGGATCTAATAAAGGAAGTGCAAGATATTTGTACTGTTGTGACAGTCCAGTTTATAGTAAGGAATGCAAAAATATACAAGTGTTCTTTCAAAATTCTTGAAGCAACAGATGTAAGTGTAGGGCTGCCATTTAGATGAACTGAGGCTCTAATACGGGACATTTCAGACATTTTTGCTGTTGTTGCACTTCATATTATATTCAATCTCACTTATAACACTTTAGCTAGCAGAACTGATATCAGTTATATTTTGAGGGATAAGACAGCCTTATTGTGTTTTCAGATGTATGACTGAGGGTATACTGTCTAGTGTATTTCTGTAAGTATAATTCTGCTATCTGGACTTGGATGGTGTTCACAGTTAAATAAGATACATACACAAATGATTCTATATATAATGACCTTGTCAGGTCACACACTTATATGGTTAACACATTAGACTCTCATCTGTATTTATGAATGATTTTTGACTACATTTGAGAAGCACTTCTTCTGTGGCAAAGATAAAAAATCACCAATGTGGAAGAAAATGTTTTGTCCCTTATGAATAAGTTTGAATCCCACACTGTAAAAATAAATTTTATCAGTGTATAAAGTCAAACCAAAAATGTATCAAGCATGAAATGTATGCCCCCAGTGCATGTCTGCAAAGTTATATCACCTTACAGTTACAACCTCAGACACCCATCAAACTAATGTCAAGTGTCAGATTAACTTTTCTATTTCAAAAATAGTTTTCCTCCCTGCTTGGCACTATTGCTCTCTGGTTACATCGTGCAAATGCGGTTGGCAACATTTCTCAGGTTTGTGCACTACCAGTAAATGCAATAATAGGAATTGATGGGAAACCACCATTTACAATTGATCTACTTTTGGGATTAGACATATCTAGTGTTAAAGTAGAAGTTGCCCAATTTAGGGTATAGAGGTGGAGTGTTTAGGAGTCCAGGATATTTACTGGACTCTTGGTAAAGCACTACAGCTAAAGGCTTCTTAAGGGAACTCTTTTGGCTCCTAGTACAAGTCTGAGTCTTGGAATAGTCTGGCCAAGGCTGTATCCAGTGTGACTGGCATCCCACATACTAAAGAACAGTATAGGCACAATTTCGATGATCTAAAAAGGCACAAGAGGGAATACTCTCAACCAGTGGTTGGATGAGTTTTAAACCAGCTACACTCCACAGTTGTGTAAGTATGCTAATAAAGAGAATTTGTAATACATAGAAAGCTAAATATAGATAGAAATGGTATGCATAATGCACTTTTATTCTTTTCTTTTCTTTTCTTTTAATACCTAATCCTGAAATTGTGTTGAATCAGCAGGCTCATGCCAATCATTTGGAGAGAGTGGTATGTATGCAGTACAAGAGAAGTATTATTGTACCTTTAACAGTTAAAAATAGTTTTCGTTTTGCTTTCCTATGGTAGTAGCAAAGTGATCATGCATATAACTGTAAAGGCAAGTATGCATGCATACGTCTGTAGCACAAAACAGCTTTAGGAGTCAATTGTAAGACTGTAGTCAGAGGCTGTGTGTTCAAATATCACGAGTAACAGCTGTACAATACTGCATTTAGTCCAAGAACACCAACAGTCTGTTAAACGATAACTCCGCACAATAACTGCTCGGCTCGAACAGGTAACAAAGTATTTATTGTCAGTGACCAAACAAAATGATAAAATAAGAAACCACCGATTGTACAAAAGTTAACCTTTCAAGTTAACCTTCCAAGTTAAGCACTTTCATCTGGTAAAACAGACTTCATCAGAACAATGTAATTGTGGTTCACAATCATTTAAATGCACTGTTAGGCACCAAAAAATTAAAAAGACAATACTTGTTATTTAAAAATACATTACTTATTTTTAAAAGCTTCACAATCTACTAACACGTGGCAACCTTGATCTACTATCAAAACGATGCCCTATGAGGTAACACTACCACCATAAAATAAATAAATATATATCGATATAATGTATTTACAATATATGTATTTTTATATGTATACACACATATGACGTATTGTAAATAGTAACCTATAAGTAAACATCAAATAAAAAATATCAAATAAAAAATAAAAAATCACATCAAATTAGGTACAATGACAGTATGGCATTATGTCATAACCAAAAATGGTTTAATACTAATGTGGTCATTAATACCCGGTGGCCTTGTAGCATCTGTAAAAATCTGCCATCTGCTCTCTTTCATGGCTAAGAGAGCCTTCAAATTGCCACCAGATAATGGTATACCAACATGATCAATGCTAGCAAATTTAAAATAGTGTGTGTCCCCACTTTTAAGTACATGTCGATATAAGGCATTGTTTTTATCATTGACCCTAATACTGTACAAATGGTCATATATGCGTCGCTTGAACTGTCTCTCTGTTTTTCCTATTTAAAATGCAGAGCATGACATGCATGTAGCTAAATATACAAGAAATTTGGTGTTGCAATTTCCTGCCCTGCATTTTATATAAGTCTTGTTGTAATTGTCTAATTTATAGCCATCGGCTTCATTGACTGCATGACATTGCTTACATGATCCACATTTTTAGTTCCTGATATTTTCTTTTTCTTGTCATGTTTGTTTGTCATTGTTTCCAATAATCTCTTAATGTTAGATCCAGTTTTGTAAACAAAACAAGGATGTGTACCTAATGTCATTGCTATGTCTTCATCCGCAGTTATCAAATTCCAATGTCCCTTAATAACATTTTTGATGTACTGCACTACCGGCGAATACATCAACACACAAACCTGATTGCTATGCCCTAAATTAGATGCTGTACCATCATTTCTTGTGGTAATACACGTGGAATTACCAAGTAAGGGTAAATATTTCTTACCCCATTCTTTTCTTACATAGTTAACTACATCACACAATAGGGAACTAGGATACCCCCTATCTGTGAACATAGACTTAATAAAGTCCAGTTCTTTGTACATAATTTCTATAGTCGATGACATACCGGCTGCCCTGATGCACTGCCCCTTAAAAACATTTTTAAAGACATACTGAGGGTGATTACTACTAAATTCCAAATAATCATTGGAAAAAGTGTCCTTTCTATGTATTTGCGATGCAAACCCTCCATCAGAATGACTAATATATGTGAAAATATGCAATGCCACTATCACTGATATTATGAGTGAATTTTAAAAAATCAGTTTTGTGATTAATATAACTGATAAAGGAATTAATCTTGTCAATAGGGCCTTTCCATAACAAAAACAAATCATCCAAATATCTCGTATAGTAAACAATGTATTGATAAAATTCGCATTTGAACAGAAATTCCGTTTCCCATTCAAGCATAACCAAGTTAGCAAAAATGGGAGCACAAGATGCTCCCATAGCTACTCCACTGGTTTGCCTAAAGAATTCACTTTCAAATGGATGTAATTATAATCCAACACTAATCCTGTCATGTCAGTAATAAGACAAATTTGATCCCAATCCATATCGGAATATTTCCTCAAACTATTGCTAAAATATTCTAACCCGATATCTTTGGGAATACAATAAAATAAATCAATGACATTGATGGTAATAAAAATTAAATCACTACTCCAAATGTTGGGTGTAAGGTGTCCAAGATACATCCACGAATCCTAGTTGAGATGTGGAATTTTATTATAAACAGGTTTGACCCATCTGTCAATAGCAAACCCCCAAGGGGTATGTTTTAGACTTACTGCCTGACACTATAGGTCTAAAAGGGGGGGGGGGGGTGGTCAAATTTTTATGAACTTTTGGGATACCTATAGTAGTAGCCATAGTGGGAAATTCCACTTTTAAGAAATGATAGGTATCACTAGTAATTATATGGTCAATCAAATATTCCTCCAATGCTAAATCAATTCTTTTATAACCAATATTTATCTCATTAAGGGAGATAGCTTCATAATTGCCAGATTGGTGTAGAATATTATATATTGCATTAATATAATCCATACTATTGAATAACACAATTCCACCCCCCTTATCAGGTTTCATGACCCTAATCTCATAGTTCTTCACCAGTTGGTCTAAACATTTGCGTTCCCCCTCTGTTAAATTATCTTTAATACATTGTTTGATATGTTTGTCAGTTTTGTATATTTTGTCAAACCTGTAAACATCCTTGCTAGCCATTCTTTTCAAAACTAGCTACAACTGGATTTCCAATTGGAATATAAATACTCTTCTTCTTAAGGGCATGAGAAACAGCTGGATTACTGTTCTGATCAGACTGTTTAAACTGTATGGCTAAATTCAACCTCCTACAATATAATATCAATTCCATAATGGTGTCAACTAAGTTGAACCTTACAGTAGGTATAAACTTCATACCCTTAGAAAACAACAAGAAAAATTCCTGAGAAATATCCACATTTGTATAATTAAACACATTAAACCCTTTATGTGTGTATATAATGTTGTCAACACTTCTATTTACTATGTCGTTCACCCCTTCGTTATCGTGTTGGTTTAATATTGTAACAGATGGTTCATCAACCAGTGCACATGCTGAATTTTCAGTATCACCTGTATCTATCCCTGATCTAATTATCTCACTCTCCTGTTCCATGGTGTAAAAGGTTTTTTGGGGGCTCGATAAAATCTGCCCCCTTGAAAATTTGAATCCTTATCCACTTGTCTGCCTATATTTCTATTATTTCTATCACTATCAAATGCCTGATTATCATTGGGCCAAATATACACCCTATTATTGTTATACTGCACATCTCATGTAATTTTCCTACTCTTTCTCTGATAAATGTCTTTGGCTTTTTGATCGGCTAATAAAAACTGTTTGTCATATAAATCATTCCACTGAGTGAACAATTCATTGTTGACTAGTTTTTGGTTCAGTTTTTCCACCTCCTGCACTAAACAGGACAGTTTTTCATTGTTTTTCTTAATATGAATATTCATATAACTGTAACCAAAACTATCAAACAGTTGATTGAATTCACCCACCATAACATTGTTCGGATCAAGTCCCATAGGCAATTTAAAAAACCTTAGACCCTTGTGTACAATCTGCATAGAAATACACTTAGCCAAAAATGCATTATCAATTCTTAAACTTTTAATTGTCAATGATTTCTTTCCCAAGGAATATATCATGTCTTTAATTTTCCCCTTGGAATAACTGAATAACTATGATGTCGCCCAACAGCATTACTGACAGAATATCCACCGTTGTTAGTAAAATCATATTTGTCACTTAAAAAACGTTCAAGGTAATCCTTGTCAAATACATCAGTCACTCTATCCATGCCATTAGTTTTATATTTGTTGTATTGAATATTATTATTACAGTTCAGACTGGAATAAGTAGAAATTGCACCAGTACCTTTTGGGTTGTCCATATGTGTCCTTGTAATTGCTGAATAAGTTTTAATAGGCATTGGGCATTTAGGACGTGCCCCCAATCATTCCGCCTCATCTCAAACATGAAACAAACTGAAATCAAAAGTAAAATCATTTTCTGAAGTGTTGCTGATGTTTAAATTCCTATTCCGATTCAAGGTGTGGTCATGTGGTGAAGAATTCCCTCTGTCGATACGGTTCACTTGCCCATTAGGTATATCCATCTGTATACTGGTATCAACACGATTTATAGCAGGCAGTACATCAGCAGAAGGTAAAGCCTCCTGCTTACCATTCTCAGCCAGCTTCAATGCTGTAAATGTGTGTCCCACTAAATCAATAAGTCGGGATACTTCTTCCTTTAAAGTAGAAATCTCAGTTTGAATTTTTTGAATCTCATCCCTGTTCAATGAAGTCTGAGTCTCCTTGTTGGTGCTATCCATACCAGACCACAACAATCACAGCACACAGCGATAGAAACAATGTAGAAGTCCAAGAACACCAACAGTCTGTTAAACGATAACTCCGCACAATAACTGCTCGGCTTGAACAGGTAACAAAGTATTTATTGTCAGTGACCAAACAAAATGATAAAATAGGAAACCACCGATTGTACAAAAGTTAACCTTCCAAGTTAACCTTCCAAGTTAAGCGCTTTCAGCTGGTAAAACAGACTTGTTATTTAAAAAGACATTACTTATTTTTACAATCTACTAACAAGCGACAACCACTTGTTAGTAAATTGTGAAGCTTTTAAAAATAAGTAATCCCTTGGATTCATGAAGCTTGCGCCAGGTGCATGTGTAGCGTAGGTGGAATAATGCCAAATATGGCCATCGAGCGATTCAAGTACGATCCATTACCACCTGCACTACCGGAGTATGCCAGAACTGTGCAGCCCTTGGCATAGGTATGCTAATCACCCCATGCGCAGTGTCGCACCATGCAAATGAAAGCAGATAGTGATTCATGAAGTGGTGCAGGTGTAGCATAAGCCCACGGAAATATAAACCAAAAAACACGGTTTACATTTTCCCAAACAGAACATCGGAGCTATGGAAGCGGACCAGACTCATGTATTACAAAGTTAACATATGCCAATGGCATAATACACAGCCAATGGCATAAGAAAAGATGCACAACTCCTAAAAAACAACATTTAATGTCATGTCCACAGTAATGCACAGTACAACCACAGGTCATGTGTGCGCAAACTGGAACATAAAGAAATTATATAAAAATGTTATAAAATCGCAATGTAATACAAATCAGGTTTACACCATAATACACAATGGTAGGCATGGAATACCACAACCAAGGTGCAAGGGTTGCTAAGGGCCTGCGACAGTGTTCGGCACGGTAACTATGAATTAGTAGTCAATGCCATGCAAATGAGGCAGATAATACTGAATCGCAAATGTCCCGCCAGATGAAGGTTGTACCATACGGCACAGTGCTGTAACACCGAGGAGTGGCTCAGAGGAGATACATGACAGCAGCAGAGGGGTGTGCCACCGTAGCAGTAAGCACATTGGAGCAATGCAAATCTGGCCTGGTTGTTGCTAAGCAAAGCTGCAGGACAGGGGTGGGGAGGAAGGTATAGAATCGTTTAGCTGAGAGCACACATGGTGCCGTGCCCAAAAGCGCATGTGTACGGGGGTGAAAATGTGCCCGAAACCCAGTAAGCGGATGCACGCGCCGCGAACAATAGCACAAACAGGAAGGTCAGGGGAAGAAAAGAAGGAAATGCTGAAGTAGGGTAATTGGAGTACTAAAGAGTAATCAACACCAATCAACTCACGGCGGCCAATCGATGGCAGTTGACAAGTCTGCTCGCAGAAACCTGCAAAACAGGATAGGGGAGGCATTTCAATGCAAAGAAAGGAGGGGAGGCATTGGATTGCAAAGATAGGAGATCTGTCATAGCAGAGCAAAACAAACCGACAGTAGACCGGCAATAGCACATATTACGCAAGATACGCCAGGTCTAGGAAAGTACATATGAAAGCAGGCTGCTGGATGAATGCCAGAAAATGGTAGGTGGAACGTGCAGAAATGTAAAGGGAAGGTCAAGAGGTAATCCATGTCAGTCATATGTAATTCAACACCAAAGGCACCACAATAGTAGTTCCGGTAGTAAAACACATAAGATACCCTGTAGCTACGATCGTACATACACACCCTATGACATCATCCGTGTTCACAGCACAATAGTATAAAGTGTGAAAGCACCCTACACACACCTGTGTACTCCCAAACACTACACCATAGGTGTAAACAGATGGGGAACTTTCAAAATGTACATGTTGGGAGCTGCCATAGCTGTGATTCATCAGCATGTGTTAGAGACTGACGGTGTTGTGGAGGATAATACCGACAACCACCGCAGGTCCCGGAGGAGGAGAAGAGTGTTCAGACCAAGGGTAACCTACCAGGGGCTACATGATCTGGAGATAGTAGAGCATTACAGGGTGGACAGGGACATCCTACAGCAAATAGTGGAGCTGTGCCGGCCACGCCTGAGAACCAGAAACAACAGAGGGGAGCCCACCCAGTGGACATGAAGGTATGTGTAAGCTTGTGAATACTAGCCACAGGTACCTGTCAAAGGCCAACTGGAGATATAATGGGGATCTCACAGGCATCAGCATCCAGGGTACTACACCAATTCCTGGATGCCATGTTACCACATGCCAATGAGCATATATACTTACCTCAAACTCAGGAGGAGTTGGCCAGCGATATGCGTCACTTCCACCATGTGGCACACTACCCGGAGGTACTGGGTGTGATAGACTGCACGCACATACAAATCAAGTCACCACCCGGTGAGCATGGTAGGTGCTACATAAACCACAAGGGATTCCTCTCCATCAACTGCCAGGTCATGTGCAATGCCCAGGGCATTGTCATGGATGTGTGTGCTGGCAGCCCTGGAAGCTACCATGGCTCCCATATCTGGCATACCTCACAGATGTATCAGGTATTTGTCAGGGGGGACATCCCACATGGCCACCTTGTGGGGGATGCTGGCTATGCACTGGAGCCATGGATGATGACTCCCATCAGAAATGCACACACACCCATGCAAGAATGCCATAATGAGGTGCACGCACAAACCAGAATCATCATAGAGCATGTGTTTGGGATGCTGAAATCACGGTTCCGGTGCTTGGACACATCTGGTGGAGCCTTGCAGTACTCTCCAGGCACATGTGCCCACATCGTCATAGTATGTGCCATGCTACATAATATGATCCTGTGAAAACAGCTACAGCAGGGACAAAATGGTAAAGGCCCTCATAGCCCACCGCAATTGCCAAGGCCATCACAGGCACAGAGGGATTCAGACCATGAACACACTGTGCCAGCCCCAGTAGGCAGATGGAGGCATGCCCAATATGCCTATGCCTTGGCAAAGAGGGTATGTATAGCACATACTCTGACAGTGTAGGCCTCTATGGACTGACACACCACTCCACCTGCACACACAGTAAAATGGATGGCACACAAACACGACCACCTGTAAATTGTAATGTATAGGTGGCCCACTGTGTGAATCCTACATAGGCAGCCGTCAAACATTGTACACACAACAGCTATCGGAACATGGAATGTCAACACCTGAACAGTACATGCGCCTATCAGCATATGGTGGTGCTGTGTGTATAGGTTCCCAGGTACATCGGTAGGTACACGGCCAATTGTCAGAGGCCATACACCAAACGGGTCAAACAGTGTCTGCTATCGCCACAACATCGAGTAACCAACTGTCGCTTAGTGGAGCAGAGGCAATTGTGGGAGCACATGTGTGTAAGCACTGTTCTGCACACACTCAGCATGAAGTCCCTGCTGCGTTAATGAGGGGCTCTACATAATATAATCATGGATGTTGTGTCAAGTCATGGGGTGTACCCATGACAGGTATTCGTCACCTCAGCATGCTCCACCTACGGTCGTTTGAAGGTGTAGCACAGTATTGTGTGTGGCTCACTGTGATATACATACCTAATGCCGGAGCACATCCAGTAAACATCACATGGACATACCATTAACTGGACTCAGCAATATGTAAACTAACTGAGTTACCCATGCGAGTGCAGTATGGAGTAACAGCCGTAGTATACTCCACATACAAAACGACATAGCACGTGTACAAATCCCAGATGGCCATGTGTTAAATGCAGTGACCATCATGCATGTTCCTAGTCCCACATCCTGCAAGGGATGTAATGTAATCCCAAAGGCACGAGTAATGCATGTTGGATGCAGGTCATCAGATCATATGTGTAGCACACGTTAGCGGGAATATGCATTGCCCTCTGCTGGTAAGCGACGTTTAAATATGACTATATGGATATGCGCGAAACAGGGATAAGCTTCTCCGAATATAGCGCAGATCACGGTCAATGATGTCCAGAACAGATGAAACCAGCATTAATCACCCCTGTACAAATAGCGCCTGCTCTGAAGGGTAAAACGACCACTGCCAGGAGTAGAACACACAAGCATGTATAGAATCACCTAACACTATTGCTAGCCAAGATGTACCTATGGTAGGGTTGTCACCTCTTCAAATGACCAATGTGGGACATACGTCAGATGTCTGCAGGCCGACACATACACCCGGCCGGTACAAAATTCAGAACTTCACTGTTTTGCCTAGATAAAAGCTCATCCTTGCAATGTTTACTTACTTATTCTGTTTCTAGAACATATAGGTGGTTCAGATACAGAATAACTGTTTTATGCAACTATTACATAAACTATAGGAAATAAGTATGTTCTAAAATCTCAGGACATTTGCCATGTTTACAAATATTTTGCAGGACACAACTGCCCAAAGAGGGACTGTCCCTCGCAGAGTGGGACAGCTGGTAACCCTAACCTACGGCAGGTGTGTAATGTGACAGGTGCAGACACAAACGTGCGGAGTCCAGGAAACAGTACACACCAACAAGTAAACAATGAAAGGTGTAGCTTGCTTGTCACTTTCCCCGTCAGATATATCTATATATATATATATATATATATATATATATATATATATATATATATATATATATATGTATATATATATATTTATATATATATATATATATATATATATATATATATATATATATATATATATATATATATATGCACATATATACATATATATAATACAGATAGAAAGGGCGATAGAGTGATATATGTTGATATATACGGATTCAGCGATATCTGCAAATATATATATAGATAGGTCAACGACATTCATAACACCTTGGAGGTACAAATAAATAGGATACCGCCAACTATGGAATGTGTAACATACTGACATGCATAACCACGAGGCTGAAAGACCGAAAGAACACAGTACCAGAACAGTACAACTGCGAGTAATAGTATGATGATATGAAGGGACATTTAGTTACCGCTGCCGGTGTTGCGGTCCATGTAGGTACTGTGTTCAACTGTGTTTGTGAGTGCCGTAGTCTGTGTATGTGTGTGTTGAGGGTGCCGTGTGTGTCCCCGTGTGACTGTAATGTGTGTGTGTGTGTGTGTGTCCGCATCATGTGTCTGTTAGTGCCAACTTGGAGGTAGATCATTACGGTAGGTGTGGGTATAGCTAGCTGTAGGCATACGGTTACCACCTGTCCCACATTTGGAGGGACAGCCCCTCCCTGGGCAGATGTGTCCTGACATAAAACATTACAAAGGGCAAATGTCCAGGATTGTAGGACATTAATATGTCCCATATATAATGTAATAGTTGCATTAAATAGTTATGCCTGTATGTAAGAAACGTAAATGTTAACATGCAATATGATAAGTAGCCAAAGTCCCACAATAGGTATGTATTGAGGATAAAAGTATGTGCTAACCTTTGTACTGACCATGGCTATGTGTTGGCCTGTAAACACCGCTGTGCGTCCCGCAAGTGTCCAACAATGGCCATATGAAAAGGTGGCAACCCATGGCAAAGAGGTTCTGTTACCAACACAACTGCAATGACTGCAAATATCTGGGACAGAAATACATGGGATAGCTGTCATTTAGACATATCCCTTTACATATTGCTGCAATTCTGGAGGTATGGAAGTATCAACCTCACCTGCCTACTATATAGAAACCAATTAACAATGGCCCAATGTACAATCCCGTAACATAAGTCTACTAATTGATAGCTCTTTAATTAGGGATGGAGTCCACACACATATATATGGAATATGTTGAAATGCAAGCCCCACAAACCTGTATATGCTAGGTACACCCACCGACATCCCCAACACTAGAAACCATAGCAATACAGACTGTAATAACAGCACAAACATCCAGTCAGTCAATTACATCTGCAGAACTGTCAGCATACCTTGTGAGAGACACAATTAAAGGCACCGTGCCAAATTGCAGCTGTTATATAATGGAGCAAACGGCAATGTTACAGGTTTTGTTTGCAATAGTCTGTTATCAGATGTTGGGATGACAGGTACACCCACATGTTGAACCACATACTCTAGCTGTCACACACAATCCACGGAGGACATGAATCCAAAGTATAACTGTCTCTATGCATAGCAGTTGCAATTACAAATAACAAAACACAATACAGGCCATCTCCCCGAAGGTAGGGCAAATGGGCAACGCCCAAGTGGAGAATTCAATTATACCCCACTGTTGCCACGTATTTGGTGAATGGAGTAGCTGCACAGCTGATATGCAAATAATTAGTCACTCAGGAACTCCAATTGGTGGGAGGAAACCACATGTTACAGGTATCGACGTATATAAGGATGACTTGCCAGACATTCAAACCGTATGCTCATACAAAATATCTGTTTAAGCAGTGTGAGAGAGATAGAGATGAAAGTCCGTAAAGATAACAAGGTATGTAAAACTCTCAGTATGTAAGTTTATGTATATCATGTTTTTTATTAATTATTTACTGTATGTATAGCCTGGTTTGCATTAATTAAAAGTGTCCGCAATACATAAAGTGGGAAAAGGTAATTATGTAGTGATGTCTTGCTGAGCATACTAACGCATGTAGAAACTGTGCGTCCAGCAGAGGGCCACAAGGTACATATCACAGACACCACAAGGGATGCTTACATGAGGGCTTTAAACAGAACAATTCCATACAACCCGCTGTCAGTGGTAGGGTATGTCCAATAAGTACATGCTATAGCAGGGGATAGTATATGTTGATATACTGTCACAGTAGGCATGTGTATGGGCATATAATGACAATGACATGTCTAAGGTGGTCCCGCTGTGCAAGTATGCTTTGCAGTATGGGATACTATGTGAAATATTTGTAATGTATAGTATTGTAGGTAGATATGTCAGATATTCTACACAGCATAACAGGCATATCATGTATACCAAAGGTATCGTCTATTGGCATGTACAATAACAGGATACATATGGCTTGTAGGCATGGGACATTGCAATAGCATGGTAGCTAATCTAAATGGAAGAGCTACCAAGTAACCATGCACAAAGGACATGTAATAGCTTCACAGGTTCATAGTGGGGTACTATGCAGTCTGGCAAGTCTATGTGTAAGCACAACTACAGTGTTCACACCAGTGGCACCTCTGTAGGGTAGTGTCCTGTAAACAGCAGAGCCATGTGTTACCTGCACCTCTGCACAGTACAGCCACTGCACTGATTCCTGACGTACATGTGTCTCCCAACCACCAAGGGAGGTATCACATGTACAGTGCTACTGAGTGTCCCTGCGTGATGTACATAGGACTCATGTTCCAAAGCATGGTGAGTGTCTGGTTTGGGAATGCAACCCTCAAGCACATCCCACTCATTGTTGAGTGTGTGCACATATCCATGAGCATGTTGCTCACAGTGGCTTTTGCTTATGTCACGTATGTGGAGTATATCCATTAATATCATTGTGGACATGGGCCCTGTCTGTTCAGCAGAGGTCACCCCTGAGTATGTAGTATGCAAATGTGTACAGACGTGGTGTCCGTAGTTCAGCCGCATACTTTAACTGTTGGAGCTCAATAAACGTCATGGCGTGTTAATGGTGTGGTATGTAAAGCTGTAGCTGTTGTGTAAGGTACACCCTAAATGGGGTGGTGTACCACTGAATGTGTGTAGAAGTCTTGAGTTCAGAGGTACAATGGGTGCCTATGTACCAGCTACACACCCAGTACAGATAAGTGTGGCCACATAGAAGGATATCCATGCCACAGTGGCAATACGGTAACCACAGGAGTGGGTGCGACATACGTGTGTACTACAAACATGTACAATGTGACATGTATGTAGGGGACTACCACCTATGTGATAGTCAGTGGGTGAATGGTGTAATGCAAAGGTGATGTTCATGCACCTTGTGTCATGCAGTTTGAGGTCATGATATTCATATCAGGTATCTGTCACAGTGACACCCATATGGATGGAGTCAGTATCAGCTGATGGATCAATCATGGCACTTTGTATGCAGGGGTTTGTAAAGCTAGGCAGGGAAAGTCCCTCTGTGCTAGCCTGTACCTCAGGGAAGCATATACTGAATATCAGGGGCTCAATGACTGAGGACTGTGGTATGCCAAATGTAACTGAAATGCAGTAGGTACTATGGTATGCTACCCTCATTGTGTGTGTCCTGTCCATGAGCCACATTGCATAACATCCTGAGACATAGGGTACGATGTGCAGGTGGATGTGTATGTTGTCAACACCAGAATGGAGAATGGTGCTGAAAGGCTATGAGAGGACAATGTAGGATGTGTGGACTCCCGTACCATCATCAGCTACCCTGGTAACTGTATGAAAGGAGTCCACCAGGTGTAGGGGCCATGCTCTGGCCCTATCAAGTCCAACCCAGGTGGCATCAAAGGACCGGAGCCCAACATTGTCTCTGTGAATGACGTCCTTGATGATGTGCTCCATAGCCGTGCAGAACAGTCCAGTCAGGTGTGTAGGACTATAGTCCCACTCGTGCATTGTGGTGCCACCTGTGTGGAGTGTGATAAATGTTGCTGTGTGCCATTCAGGGGCCACAATGTCTGATACAAGGCTATTACTGAATATGGTGGCCTAGTGGGAAGACATGTCGGTCAGAGGTTTGTGGACATCACAGCCTGGGACTTTGGAAGATGACATGGGGCCAGTGTCCCAGGACATATAGAGTGCAGGTTAGTACTGTGTAGGTGTGACCGCAGGGACACCGCAACATTCCTGCATGGATTGTGGCCCTGTAGTGAGTGAGAGGGTGTAATGTTAGCTTCGAATCCATCCGCCAGTATGTTGCCAACATCACCTGGGTCTGTAGTGATTCTGAGTGACTGTTGTATGTGAGAGAAGATGTGGGTGTTGCCATCGACTACTGACATACCACCATAATGCCTTGTGGTACACCCCGGAATGTGTCACAGTAATGTGTACGTAGCTAGTCTTGGAGTATGTGATGAGGGATCTCATGGCCCTACCGAGGCTGACCAGTGAGCTACCCCAACCATGGGATTGTACACCACTGTGCTACAGCCTCCACCTGTTGTTGTACATTATGTCCATGGAACTTGACCACCAGAGTGGCGTCTGTTATCTGGTGTGTACCATCATGGCTCTGTGTGGAATAGCATGATCCATGCAGTCGTGTACATGCTAATGAAGTGCACTGGGGTATGTTTCAGCATTTGTATGTGCATTGTCCATCTGCACGGGTGTCATGACGTTAACAACCGCTGTCATAAGACATCTGTAGTAGGTGTTGTAGTACTCATGTACTGTGTATGCCGTGAAGGGTGTGGTGCCAGGATGTGGCTAAGAAGGTTGATTAGCATATGTTCAGAACCCACCAATGAGGGGATAACCCCAGGTGTGGAGCACCAGTCACATGTTGGTAGTGGTCATGTCAAGGTTAATGTTGGTCATGGAGGTGGTGTGTATGGGTTGATCCAGCCAAGTGGAGGTTATGACTCATGGATGTGTCAGTACATGAGTGGCTATCCCAGTTAAGTGTGGGGTAGTGTCAGGCATACATCAGTAGTAGCTGTCTGAGCCCTACTGTCCAGTACACCAACAAATGAGGTTTGGTAACCATGGGGTATGTTGTTGAATCTGTAGCTTGTTACAATGTGTATAGTGGTTCCGGACACAGTTAGTTGCATGTGGAGCACCTCTGATGCATTGTGCTAAGTAACTAGCCAGGATGTGTGTACAATAAAGTGGGATATAGGAACACCTCAGCTGTGGGTGTGCTGGTCCAGGTATGTGCTTGAAAGGTATGGTCTGTCCATAACCTGTCATTGCAGGTGTGCTCTGCAGAGCCTAGAGGCAGGTCCCAGTCACTGCAGAGATATTGAAGTGTTGCATTATAAGGTTTGCCTTGCCTGTGTGCGTGACAGAGGAAGATGCAAGCATTGTGTCACATGACCCCATGTCCTGCTTGCCAGTTCCCATTCTGCCGGTGACTGTTATTGGAAACTGTGGAAGACAGGCAGAATAGAAGCAGCAAGAGCCTTACATGTGATCTGTACTCCCAGGGCTGACAGGTGCAAGTCATCTGTGCCAAAGCATTGTCTTTGACCAGGTCAGTCAAAGCGGATGGATACCAGATGCCTGTGGAATGACAGCAGAAGCATAGGCAACTGTTGAAGTGACACAGTCAGTTGTTGTACAGTGGTATCGGGTCCGGATGAATGCATAATGCTCCCCAGGGCTAGGCCCACACCTTCAGGGCTACAAGACTGGTGAGCTATTGCATGTCCCTGCACACGTCGTCTGTGAAGTGGCATCTCAGGGCAGTCACACTAACATGGAGAATGATAGTCACATCGTACCTGGTGAGGTGTGGCATGGGTGCATAGGTTATGTAGCAGAACCAGTTACTTGACAGCAAGATGTAAGCGACTATCACCTTGTGTAGCCTGCTGTGTGGAACTCCAGTGTGACCGCCTACAGAGTCACCTATGACTGGTGTGTTCTGTATGTTATAACACCCTATTGGCCGTATGTGATGGGCACACATGAGTCTGTGGGCTATAAGCTGGTGATGTTGTGTTCCATGATGGGGGCTGCCTCTGGTGCCTACACAGAGTATGGAGAGGTACTGCACAAGTCGTCCTCGTACGTGTGGCCTGTGGTGGAGATCATGTGAGACTATGTGATGAGTGGGGTGTGTTGCAAATGTTACACATCCCCACATGACTGTCAGGTGCAGTCAGGGTTGGTGACAGCATTACCCCCAGCAGAGCTGCATAAGTGCATCCCCCACAGGCTCTAGTGTCGTATGTTGGGAGGTGAGTATTGAATGTGTACATGAGACAATTGCGCTATTGCCACATGTACGACACATCCATCATATAGACAGGCAATAGCACTGGTATGTGACAGTTGGACATGTCTGTATATACAACCATGTCTCACAGGATATGTGCGTTACGTGTGTACAACAGCTGTTGTACCATAAGCAAGCTGGAAATTTTAGGACAGTCAGTGTACCTGTGGGAAATGGTGTGGAATGGGTGCTATATTAACCAGTAGCTCATGACATGCTCACAAGTTCTGAACAAGTGCCTAGCATGACCATACAATACAGATAGGGTGTTGGATAATATCAACCCACAAGTGGTGATGACAGTCATAATGGGTGGCACTGCACTATAACCCTGCTGAGTATGGTGTGCATGTCCATGAGCCATTATCACTGTAGATGTTAGCAGTACAGATGTACAAGACAGTACGGATGTTTGATTACAAATACCTTTGTATGTAACAGGAGTGTTCTACCAGTGGCCTTTTGACAGACTCACAACTACAAAAGGTGCCAGAGTGACATGTGCATATCACACCAGTGCCAGCTACAGTAGAACAGGGTTAATGTGTTGTACTCCACCCTCATTGTAGCCCATACCACACAGACAAATGTTAGGCATCTGTGTATGTAAGGATGTGAATGGCCATGACCTATGAGGAATAGCTGTGTCAGTGTTGTGAACAACATACAGAATGGGCTGTGTGGGTGAGGAGTGTGACATATGTGCACATTCTGAAGGATGATCTCAGCATTGTCACCACTAGGTGAACATTCCTGTACCCATTAACTACCACCTAGGCTGTGGTCAACATTATGGACACTGTGTAAAGGATGGTGTTGTGCATTACACCTCCCTGCCTTGGTGATGTCTCCAGGCTCCTTGGGTAGTCATACGAGGTACCCATGTCATGACAGGGTGCCATCCATGAGCACGGAGATCATTGGACAGGCATATACAGCACTGGGGTGACCAATATTGGATCACATATCACCTTTAAGGGGTAATGGCCATGCGTGGATGGGTGATACCAGCCTTCACAATCCTCACCTCCACTATGCAGCATGCTGTCTACCTTGCATAAAGACGTTTGCTACACCATGATGATGGACATGCTACATGTCCATATCCTGATCTGTAAGACATACGTCATGGATGGCCACCATCCTAATACTGGGATCACCACATGCTGGACAGATCCCTGTGCCACACATGTGGCATACTCCCGCAAAACCATGCAACCCTGTCCATCAAGGCTACACATGTCATCCTAGTCATACATGGTGTGATGGCCGCATGGTAGATGTAGTATCAACTGTCCAGATCAGTAATGTGGCACTGATGCACCTCGCTGTGGCATACTGGCTGTCTGTTACAGCTAGAAAACCTTGCCCTTACATGCTATGGTTGACAACCATCCCTGCAAATGACATCCGAATAGCCATTGTCCCATGTCTATCACATGTGCAACACAGGCGATCCGTGGCAGGATGATGAACAGCTGTACAGTGCTGTGTAGATGTATATGGCAATATACATGCATGTACAGGTGCCCATGCGTATGTGTGCATTGTCACTGCTCAAGTCCATTAAGGCTGTGTCTGAGTTGATATGTGACATATACACAGCATCAAGGTCAACAGCATTACTGTGGACACATCCAGGCATGTGCAGATAGGTAAGAACACCAGTGCAGGCAAATAGACATGCCCACATCAAGACAGCATTCACATGGAGTATGAACACTGTAATGAGGTGACACACATATATGGTGATGATATCCAATGCATAACGGGTGTTACATGTGTGAGACACAAACACGTCAGTCGTGTCAGTCTCATGATGATTTGCAAAGATTACTGTGCAGATGTACTAGATGTCATATTAATGTATGTGCAGCAGTATCTCTGTACATCTCTGAAACTGTGACCTGTCACCATCATTACATCTTACAGATAATGCCTCGTACATGCCTTCCAGCATGTAGCCACCAGGAAGATGATGTCCTCATCCCGTACCTCCATGAGAACTATGAGGTGTTGTTCAGCCATGTGCCACAGCATGCCCAGCAGTGGGACGACCTGTGGCAGGATCTACGCATGAGGGTGAACGATCTGGGTGGCCATAACTGCACCTACCAGCAGGTGCACAGACACTGCACGGACTTGATACGACATGCAAAACAGCGTGCCACTGCAATCGCCAGGGAACAAGGTGGAACAGGTGGTGGGCCACCAACCCAGCCCCCACTCACACACACCGAGGAGCTACTGGCCAGTCTGGAGACACCCTCAGAAGAGCATCCACACACACTAGCTGCCATCGTGGAGGTGGGTGTCTCCCAACCAATGAGCCTGGAGTTGCCTGGTAAGTCCGTACTGCACATATGGCTATTATATCCCATTTAGTTGCATGTGTCACTGTACATTATGTAAAGTAACAACATATGCAAGGTATGTGGACACACGTGCTGCATACTACACTATGCTACCCTGTGTATGCACACATGTGCATACTATATGCTATTATACAGGCGAATGTGTTAACATGCAGAGTGCACCATGTGGCTGTCATGCAGTCATGGATAATGTTCATACTGCTGTGTCACCCCTATACAGGTACCTCTGGCGTGCCGCACAGACATGAGTCCATAGCAGGTGAGACTGTCATCAGTATCAGGCATGTTAAAACATAGATCTATTTGCCATGTGGCCAGTTAACAGTTGCACACTTGATGTTCATTCCAGTCACGATATACAGGTCGCATCACCCATCATTCATACAGGCCACCCATGTGCAATATATACAAACAAAATGATACACCGACTTGAAACCACAGTAGTTGTCATTGCTACATGTGTAGTTAGCTGTGCATACAACGGTGGAGGTGTTCTACAATGGAGGCATATGTAGTATGCATTGGAACAACATGTGTGGTACGCAAACAGTACCACACAGTGAGCTGTGATATGGGCAGCCCACAGGTGTCACCATTGTGTTATATGCCCCTGCATTGGGTGCACACATTGTGATGTGCCATCTGATATGTCCCAGACATGTAGTGTTCTGGCTGCAATATTGTCACACTATCCCATGACCCATACCCCACATACCAAACATACAACCCATTGTCTGCATAGCCCTGTGGATGGTGACATATCTGACATCTATGGGTGTATGTCATATGGGACAACACAGACATGTGAGATAGATGGCCATCACACACATTTGGCCAACACATGTGCAAACTTGGCCATGGGGGATGGCCAGAGACACGTAGCCACACAGTAGATGTGATGTGTATACACTCTGTTGCACATTGTCCACACATGGTCCAATTATAGCCTTAGGTGACTGATTATACAGTTGATGTGGTACACTGGACATCCTAAAAGCCTGTGCAAAGCTAGTGGAGGTGTCACTGAAGTCTACCATATAAGATCTGTTGAACATCATGACTGTGTCATAGCATGACAGTAGTCACCTGTACAGCTTCCACAGACATTGACACCACATCAGGCCACAGATACTGTACATTTCCCTTGCTGCTGTAGGACATCACCGTTAGCTGTGCACCTCGTGTGTGTGGTACATCAATGTCATGTGGGAAATGGTGAATTGACATGACTGCTATGTGTGGACATGGTTGCCAGGCAGCTAGGACCCTGTAGTTGTTGTGCAGGGGTGTCATCTGTAGGTCCTCCAGTGACCTGTCAATTGACACAGCATGGTTTGGTGTGTATACACCTCAGCATCGTGGGTCACAATCCACAGTTATGTCATGGGTATGCATGCAGTTATGGATATGCAATGTGTACATATTATGCATTGTACAGCAATATAGATGCCTCTTGATGCCATGCAATGGCACAGTGTCTGTACTTCACACCATATAGCAATGTAGATGGCTCACACTACCCTTCTATGCTCATGCACATTTGCTAAACATGCATTCTATCTGTAGGGCATACAGACAACACCACAATGTGATGCCCATTACGATGCTGTACATGTGTCAGGACACCATTGTGTCAGACATGTATGCATTTTAATGCACATGTCAGTAGATTATATGTCAAGGTCACGTCAGTCATGTGTACTGTTATCCTGTTCTGGTCCACATGGTATATCACGGGGATGCATGCATACTACCATGATTGTGTGAACTGCATGGCTACTGATATGACACCTGCTTGCTGTAGTGTGCACCCCAGGGAGGTATGCTTACTAACACTATTAATGTCTGAGCTGCATGCCCTCTACTGTATCACAGGCATGCTGCATGCCATCTGTCAAATCACATGCATGGTGTGTCTGTGTGTGTCTGTGTGTGTCTGTGTGTGTGTGTGTCTGTGTGTGTGTCTGTGTGTGTGTGTGTGTGTGTGTGTGTGTCTGTGTGTGTGTGTCTGTGTGTGTGTGTGTGTCTGTGTGTGTGTGTGTGTGTGTGTGTGTGTCTGTGTGTGTGTGTGTGTCTGTGTGTGTCTGTGTGTGTGTGTGTGTGTGTGTGTGTGTGTGTGTGTGTGTCTGTGTGTCTGTGTGTGTGTCTGTGTGTGTGTCTGTGTGTGTGTGCGTGTATGTGTGTGTGTGTCTGTGTGTGTGTCTATTGTAATTTAGAGTCTTTGTTTGCATTCACAGGTGATGTAGGTGTGTTACCCTCCTGCGGTCTATCTGATTTTAGTGTCCCCACATATACTAGCAGTGATGAACATATGCATGAGGTACAGGCAGGGTTGTCAGGGGCTGAATCTGTGCCAGTGGTTGCCATCCCAGCTATGTCCCCCTCTTCCCCGCACACAGTTCTGCTGCCAACACATACCGCATCACCAGTGGCCATAGAGGAAGGACAGGCAGCATCTGTTAGCGTGGAACAGGAACATGTGGTTGCTACAGAAGGTGTGTCTACACACTATAGTGTCAGTGTAATGACTGCAGATGTGCCACACAGGCATGTGGCTGGTGCTGCTCGTAGGAGGACCTCTGGCAGACATGCACCTGCAGGACAGAGCGCAGCAGCTGGTATCACTAGATGCATGTTCCAGACTGTAATGGTGGCACAGGCACGTGCTGAACGGCAGAACAGAAAAGGGCAGAGGCTGCAGAGGGCTGCTATCCGTACCCTAAATGACAACATCCAGGCATTGGCAAATGCTCAACAGCAGATTGCTGATGTTCTGGACAGGCAATTGGGTGACATGGTTGAAATCCTTGACCGTGGCAAGGCAATCCACGAGCATGAGCTGTCTGTGCTGGAACATCTAGTAGGAGTGAGGCAGAGGCCAAGTGGACGGAGGCCAGCTACACCACCTAGTGCAGGTCAACGTGAGCGTGTCAGCTCACATGGCCGCTCCCATAGTGCTGATAGCAGTAGCAGTGCAGCTGTTGCTGCGCTGTCCACACCAGGACACAGCAGGCCATGTGGATGTGGCCCTGTATGTTCCCAGTGGGGACACAGTTCCAGTGGACATGTGTCGTTGGACAGTAGCCAAGCTGTACCTCCGCCTGGTAGTGCTCATGCAACTCCTGGCAGGCACAGGTCACGTGGCCATGGCCTGACACAGTGAGCTGCACAACCTGGTCTGTACAATCTGCTGCTGTCAATAATATCCTGTGTAGGCCTCACAAAAGGCAGAACTGTGTGCACACATACATGCACACAGCAAAGACATCTGTAGGGCATCACAACACCCGCATGCATATTGAACAGACATGTCCAATCATATCACTGGCCCTTACCCTCACACAAGATGTCATCCATTGGTGCAGCCTATGCTCCTGGCAGACATTATCACCCTGTGCATATGATGAAGCCTGTGCCGCATCCCTGTCATCCACACCATTGGTGCAGGGACATGCTCAAATGGTCTGATGCACAGGGTGTACAGAATAGTGAGAAGTGTATATTACATTATTTGTGTAAGAATAGTGAGAGATGTGTATATTACATTAGTTGTGTGTGAATAGTGAGAGACTTGTATATTACATTAGTTGTGTACTGTTGACATGCACCAGACATACCATGTAGTACAGGTTTAGCATGCATTGTTTTATGTTCACAGTATGTGTCTCGGTAACAACAGTAACAGCATGTTGGTAATAATGCCATGGTTCCCTCCTTATGGGCTACTTGCTTGTGCCTACAGGTAGCACTGTTTGCAGTCTCCCATGTGTAACTGTGGAGTACTCTCAGGCACATATGGCAATATCAGCATACTATACGTAGCTTCTGCCTGACTGTTGGAAAGTCTGACATAACACAGATGTCCACACACATATACTGTTCCAGAAGCATGTGGGCAGCTTAATAGGCTACAGTGGCTAGAGATGTGACATCCATACCAGGTCACATCACAGGTATGTTGACATGGTGCAGAGGTTGTACACAACGGTCTGGCCAATGATAATGTTAGAGGCCACTTGATAGCATGAGGCCTCACTGTGTAGCAGTAATACCCTGTCACATTACAGGAACATGCATACACTCACGGGGTCAACAACACTATAACGCACACCCCATAGTGTTGAGGTGAGGACCCTTGCCTATGTGGTCATCACCGTCACAGTACTGTGAACCCACACGACATGACACAGAGAAAGAACAAGTACAGGTAGCCACTGTGGCTGAGACCGATGGCATCAACAGGGTAGTGGACTGCATCACCATGAGGGGTTAGGGATCCTGTGTGTTCTGTATGGTAGCATACACCCTCACTCCATGCACCAGACAGCCATACATACCTACATACACACACACACACACACACACACACACACACACACACACACACACACACACACACACACACACACACACACACACACACACACTGTGGAGACCACAAATGTCATACACATATGGATAGCTGATGTGTGTGATACACACACCACACCTGCCTACATCATGCTTTCCACACTGCAGTTTGTACAGATCTCTACAACAGTGTACAGGGGTGTGTAACAATTGGGATGTATTCCCCACCATATGTGGCATACATGGTCACACAAGCAAACACACATGGCAGTACTGTGACTGATACACCTGCTATATGGTGATACGTCTGACAGACATGCAGCAGTATTGGCCGCATTATGTGTACCAACGCTACCTTCGGCAATTGTGCTGCTATATGCACACAGGAGGATGTAAGTGTTACAGGTGTCAAGTGACGTACTGTCGGTAACACCTGACCGCTGTGTAGGTTTTATGTCTCCACCATCAAGTAACGGTAACATAGCGTACTGTTTGCACATGTAATGGTAGGATGGCATGTGACACACCTGTGAGCTGTACCTGGCAAACATCCATCTACACAGGTGGATCTCCACTTTATGTACACACATCCATCCATACCTGCTGTACATCCTACCGTACTGTCAGTATGTCACCATATACAGGTGTCAATGATGGGGCTGCATTGCAACTGCATGTTGTAGTTAGGCACAGATGAGTTACTTACATCGGCTACTGCAGATGCATGGTAGCTGCATGCACACTACAGATTGTACATGTGTGTTGGTCCTACATGCCTGTCATGTAGCCATGTTTGTATGCATTGCAATTGGTGGACATGTGTGTTGACATACATAACACATGGACTGTTGTATGATATGATGGGTGTCGTGGGTAACTAGTACAGAGGGAATGTGTCCTCAGTCAACATTGCTGCCTCATGTACTTTTAGCATTCAACAGCCATGGACCTACCTTCCATTTGCGTGTGTATGATTGCTGTAGCCACTTGTCTGCACAAAGGACAGCAAAAGCTATGCTATGTACATATGTGTTGTGTGTGTGGTCCATGCACATATCCATTGCAATTACATGTATGACATAGCCAAACATGTGTGTTCGTTGGTGTACTGCAACAGTCATCTGTCACAGCTGTGTAAGACCCAGGGCCCCTGGTATGTGTAGAGCTGACCTGATTATGTACAGTGGTATCACTGCAATGCATAACACATGATGGAACCGTGTCGGTACATGTGTAGTCTGCACAGTTGCTGTAGACCTATGTACAGTCCACTGGTCATGAGTCACATGATGTGTTAATCTATGGCTGTGTATTGTTGGTCCAATGACATGGTGATGTCGGCGGGCTACATTGTAGATTGTGGTGTGTACCTCTGTGATATGCACCTGTGACATCTGTGATAGCTCCTGGATGTGTACTGGTCAATACATGTGAGTGGCCTTCATGTACGTGGGGACATTAATACCATACTGTGCCCTTCCGTGTTTAGAATCCATGTGCATGCAAGATGGCCCTTTGCAACTGCTAAGTGTGTGAGCATGCCCAGTACGCTGTTGTGTAGATGGACACACAGTACATTCCAAACTACGCCCTTCCGTGTTTAGAATCTGTGCGCATGCAAGACGGCCCTTTGCAACTGCTAAGTGTGTGAGCATGCCCAGTACGCCGTTGTGTAGATGGACACACAGTACATTTCAAACTGCGCCCTTCCGTGTTTAGAATCCATGTGCATGCAAGACGACCCTTTGCAACTGCTAAGTGTGTGAGCATGCCCAGTATGCCATTGTGTAGATGGAAACACAGTACATTCCAAACAGACGTGTGATACTAAGCGTGTGGGCATGGCCATTGACATCCTGTATAGCGATGGTGGTTATCCAGGCAACAGATGTCCATTTTCAATGTCACGATGGATGCCTACATTGAACACACTGGTTGCTGTCTTGAAGGGTGTACTGTCTGTGGCGGGTCCCATATCTATGTAGTGTTGTTGTAGTGCTTCGTAGATATTTGGTTGCCCCGATCACACCACTGCCGTGTGTTTGTCTACGTCTACCTTGGGACAGTAATATGCTTTCAGACTGCTCACTCTCTATACATTCCCTATCGGCGTCCTTGCCTTTGCGGATGATGTCACCCACCTAGAAGTATGCCTCTGGGAGTGCTGTGCTCAGTAATCTTGGTAGCGCATTCTGTAAATGTGTAATGCTGTAGTGTGATACAGTAGTTAGGTGTATGTTCGACTCCCAGCCCTGTCAAGTGTGTGTGTGTGTGTGTGTGTGTGTGTGTGTGTGTGTGTGTGTGTGTGTGTGTGTGTGTGTGTGTGTGTGTATGTGTGTGTGTGTGTGTGTGTGTGTGTGTGTGTGTGTGTTTCCAGCTGCCTGGGGACACAGTAATGCTTTTAGATGCCTCACACCACATACATTCCCTATCGGCGTCTTTGCCTTTGCAGATGATGTCACCCACCTAGAAGTATGCCTCTGGGAGTGCTATGTTCAGTAATCTTGGTAGCACATTCTGTAAATGCATCATGCTGTAGTGTGTTAGGGTAGTTAGGTGTATGTTCGACTCCCAGCCCTGCCAAGTGTGTGTGTGTGTGTGTGTGTGTGTGTGTGTGTGTGTGTGTGTGTGTGTTTGCGTGCATGCTTTTAGATGCTGCACACCACAGCAGTTTGCTACCAACGTCATTGCCTTTGCGGATGATGACACGCACCTAGATGTCTGCCTCTGGGACTGCTGTGCTTAGTAATGTCGGTAGCACGTTCTGTAAATGCGTCATGCTGTAGTGTGTTAGGGTAGTTAGGTATATGTTCAACTCCCAGCCCTGCCAAGTGTGTGTGTTTGTGCGCATGCTCACATCTGCCTGGGGACGCAGTCTTGCTTTTAGACACCACACACCACAGCAGTTTGCTACCGACGTCTTTGCCTTTGCAGATGATGATACGCACCTAGATGTCTGCCTCTGGGACTGCTGTGCTTAGTAATCTCTGTAGCGTGTTCTGTAAATGAGTTATGCTGTAGTGTGTTAGGGTAGTTAGGTGTTTGTTCGACTCCCAGCCCTGCCAAGTGTGTGTGTGTCTGTGTGTGTGTGTGGTTGCACACATGCTCCCGTTCACCTGTGGACGCAGTCTTGCTTTTAGACACCGCACACCACAGCAGTTTGCTACCGATGTCTTTGCCTTTGCGGATGATGACAAGCACCTAGATGTCTGCTTCTGGGACTGCTGTGCTTAGTAATGTCGGTAGCGCGTTCTGTAAATGCGTCATGCTGTAGTATGTTAGGTTATTTAGGTGTATGTTTGACTCCCAGCCCTGCCAAGTGTGTGTGCGTGTGTGTTTGCGCGCATGCTCCCGTCCGCCTGGGGATGCAGTCTTGCTTTTAGATGCCGCACACCACAGCAGTTTACTACCGACGTCTTTCCCTTTGTGGATGATGACACGCACCTAGATGTCTGCTTCTAGGACTGCTGTGCTTAGTAATGTCAGTAGCGCGTTCTGTAAATGTGTCATGATGTAGTGTGTTAGGGTAGTTAGGTGTATGTTCGACTCCCAGCCCTGCCAAGTGTGTGTGCGTGTGTGTGTGTGTGTGTGTGTGTGTGTGTGTGTGTGGGGGGGTGTTTGCGCGCATGCTCCCATCCACCTAAGGACGTAGTCTTGCTTTTAGACGCCGCACACCACAGCAGTTTGCTACTGACGTCTTTGCCTTTGCGGATGATGACACGCACCTAGATGTCTGCCTCTGGGACTGCTGTGCTTAGTAATCTTGGTAGTGTGTTCTGTAAATGCGTCATGCTGTAGTGTGTTAGGGTCGTTAGGTGTATGTTCGACTCCCAGCTCTGCCAAGTGTGTGTGTGTGTGTGTGTGTTTGCGCGCATGCTCCCGTCTGCCTGGGGATGCAGTCTTGCTTTTAGACGCCGCACACCACAGCAGTTTGCTACCGACGTCTTTGCCTTTGCGGATGATGACACGCACCTAGATGTCTGCCTCTGGGACTGCTGTGCTTAGTAATGTTGGCAGTGGGTTCTGTAAATGCGTCATGCTGTAGTGTGTTAGGGTAGTTAGGTGTATGTTCGACTCCCAGCCCTGCCAAGTGTGTGTGTGTGTTTGCACGCATGCTCCCATCCGCCTGGGGATGCAGTCTTGCTTTTAGATGCCGCACACCACAGCAGTTCGCTACCGACGTCTTTGCCTTTGTGGATGATGACACGCACCTAGATGTCTGTCTCTGGGACTGCTGTGCTTAGTAATATCGGTAGCGCATTCTGTAAATGCGTCATGCTGTAGTGTGTTAGGGTAGTTAGGTGTATGTTCGACTCCCAGCCCTGCCAAGTGTGTGTGTGTGTTTGCGCGCATGCTCCCGTCTGCCTTGGGACGCAGTCTTGCTTTTAGACGCCGCACACCACAGCAGTTTGCTACCGACGTCTTTGCCTTTGCTGATGATGACACACACCTAGATGTCTGCCTCTGGGACTGCTGTGCTTAGTAATGTCTGTAGCATGTTCTGTAAATGCATCATGCCATAGTGTGTTAGGGTAGTTAGGTGTATGTTCAGCTCACAGCTCTGCCAAGTGTGTGTGTGTGTGTGTGTGTGTGTGTGTGTGTGTGTGTGTGTGTGTGTGTGTGTGTGTGTGTGTGTGTGTGTGTGTGTGTGTGTGTGTGTGTGTGTGTGTGTAGATGTATCTATCTACATATATATATATATATATATATCTGTATATATATATATATATATATATATATATATATATATATATATATATATATATATATATATATATATATATATATATATATAAATAATGTATATTGTATATAGATATGTATGTTGGGATTATCACTCTTGACTCTGCTGCATTGTCTGTACATGAGCACCTTGGATGTATGTACATCTGCTATGGCTCTGTGATAGTGCACATACTGTGTGCTGTAGTGATTGTGGGTTATACATGTGTAGTGACCAGTTATTGTGTTGCTGGGTATTACACGGGCATTGGAAACAATGTTAGTGCAGCACCTTTGACTGGTCGTATGCAGATCTCGGCAACAGTCAGCAGTGGTTATTACATTGAAGTGTGAGTATGGCTCATATCCATCTGTAGTAACTGTCAATTCTATGCACCTCAGGTTAACATTACAGACGCACGTTTATCCACAGGTTGTGGTACAGATCCCAGGACTGTATGTGTAGACATTGGCAGGTGCAGGACTGGGTTGTGTTGGATGCATGTAGGGGTGTCCTTGGCCAGTAATGCGGATCTCTACAGCCTGGCAGATACGGTCTGTGTCTGTCCCACAACCTCCTGTATATTGATGACACATGCTGTACCTGTGTATATGCAGACACACACACTTACCACAAACAGCTACGGCTATCACATACACGCACCCATTGCACCACCATTGGGCCATGCAATAACTGTTGTCCCTCACACACACACACCTACGTGTACATTGTATGGCTCTATGACAGCTCTGGACATGTTAACACCACACCCTGTGCATATGATGTCACCTGTGCCACCACCTGTGATGTGTAACATTGATGCAGGATCTGACTAACCTGGTGCTGCTGCACACGGTGGCTTTATTCCACTGTATTGATGTTAGAATGCTGTTAATACACAGTGTGTTACTTCCAGGTGTACTTCAGCAGGCATGATGCATTGCAGCTATGACCATCACTGTAGCATAGTTTACAGCACTGTTACTTCTGAAGATGTAATCTCCATCGATGTGCCATTTCACTGATGTGTGTAGTATTGGCAGCATGTGTCTCTGTGTGTGCAGTACATGTGTGATGTGTGTAGTACACATGTATACATGCTTACAAACGCATACACGACATTACACGGATTTCACCATTCGTACACTAGCTTACTCATTCTTCCATATGCACACATGAGCTAACACGCGTGCACAAATGCTTACTCGGGGCTTACTGTCGCGCACGGGTGCAGACACACTGTGGGCAGGGTTGCAGGTCACATCGGTGGTATCCATGGCGTACGCCGTCAGTCTCCTGATGTTCCCTAGTATAACTCATGACACGCCTCTTCCACTGAGTACTGACAACACACATGTGACACTGCTCTGGTGAGGTTACAGTATTTTGTACATACACACTCATGTTGTCACCTATCTTCTACTCTAATAGTCCCCTTAACCTACACTACACTGTAGAGGCTTGGCACATATGGCATGACATGTGATTCACTATCCTCAGCCTCACTTGCCTCACATTGCCTACAAATGCTTCGTTACATCTCTGACAGAGCGCTTCCACACATAAGTACCAGTACGCAGTAGCCATGTTGTCTCCAGCTTGCCATTCATCTGCATGGCGTACTAACATCTTACTAAACCTACATTTTGTATGTATATTATCCATATGTCTTGTTTTGAAGTGCAGCTTGTTCTCGTGGTGCTGCGCTACGCTTCCACACCAGGTATCGGGGGAGGACAACTACTGGTTCATTGATATCCAATGGACAAAGCCGCCACTGGCCATGGACTTGGACATTAGCATGCTTCTTCGACTGTATTCATACTGTATTTGCAGCTGTCACTGCTCCGTTTAGCAACGTGCAAAACGTTAGTCGCATAACATTCGGGTACATTTCTGTACATAACTCTGCTCTTGCACAGACAGCTTACTGTATCATGTATCGCGTAATTACGTAGGGTTACTACCTGTCCCACTTTGCGAGGGACAGTCCTTCTTTGGGCAGTTGTGTCCTGCAAAAAATGTGAATAAATGGTAAATGTCCTGAGATTTTAGGACAAAATTATTTTCTATATTTTATGTAATAGTTGCATAAAACAGTTATTCTGTATCTGAAACACCTAAATGTTATAAGAAACAGAATAAGGAACTAAAATGCTACAAGAATAAACTTTTATTCAGGCAAAAAACTGAAGTTCTGTCCTTTGTACTGGCCATGGGTATGTTTTGCCCTGCAAAATCTGATGTTTGTAGCACAAATGTCCCACTTTGGCCATTTGGAAAGGTGGCGACCCTATAATTACATAATTTGCATAGCTTACACATACAAATGGGGTATGTTGCAAATCCCAACATTGTCCGTGCAATGTTCATGTTACGGGCGGTCTTGCATGCCCCTGCAGATGTTTGCTGAATAGCCTGGCAGTCATCTTTCCTTGCTGTACTCTCACTCAATCCATACACGCCGGAGGCTTCATGTATCATGGCCTAGGCTTTGCTGTGTGCTATGTCTATTTGTGGTGTATGCATGGCTGTGGGTATGTCCCACTGTCATCATTGGTAAAGGTGACACCCTATAGGTACTTCCTGTAGACTGCTGTGTCATTTGACATGTCAGCACATACCTGCGGATGAACTTCCTACTGCAGCGCTTTTCATACCTTCTGAGTTATCTTGCAGTCAATAATGCTGTTTCTTCAGACATGTATCTGTTTCTGATCATACCTGTCAACCTCCTATGCAAAACATCTGTACAAAGCCTAACATGATGGGGGGACAGATAGGGGCAGATTCTACATATTGCTCTTACAAACATAGATAGTTGACAGTATTATATGTTTTGCATTAGTATGACCTTTCTGAGGGATTTGGGGTCTTAAACACATATGTTTATCATTATTTAATGACGTCAGTTCTCAGGTATTTGGCAGACAGGTACAGATTGTGAGAGGAACACACCACACATATGAGGCATACATCTGCACATTCGTACAGTTGCGAAGTATGTTTCTGATACTGGACATCAATTTCCTTACGCCAATACACATAATACATGGCACCATCACAGGCCAGTTACCATTACATTCCTATTGCAGGACACACCCACCCACTGGGTTATATTCCTCACACAGGCCATCAGGTGCTTATCCACACTAATTATTCCATCATGTACCTTATGTGTACGCCGGAATTTGCGCTTTCCGTCAGTGGCAGAGCTCACGTATGAGTATGGGGGACTGGACACTGTATCGGTGACACTGCATGACACCCTGAGGGACACATGTCTTTTGAGTCTATTAAACTTCCACATTGACTTTCACAGGCTATACATTGTAATTCACATTTGTGGACAAACATGCTTATGACTTGTACATGTTTTGTCATTTGTCCTGACGTCTTTCTTCTCACCTGTCCACCTAGTATCACTAGTTCTGTACATTTCATTAGGACGGGTTACCTTCATACCTCTCACCTGTACACATTATGGGTATACGCCCTGGGGTTTAACCTATGATTCTGTTACATTTGTCATGATAATGTGCCTTTCTGGTAGATTGCTGGCAAGCCATGATGGACTGTGCGGTTAGGTAATCATGACTGACATTTCTATTTCATGATTACTAACTCTCATAACATTCGTATTCCTGACTACGCAATTATTCTATCAACGGTCTGACTTTGTCTGAGGTATATTTAATATAGTCCCTATTTGTCTGTCGTGTACTATGCCTTAGTCCAGCTGTCTTATTCTGACATTCTGGCAGGTATGGTTACCATCTTGGTCGTACGTGTGTCCATCCATGATAATCGCCTACATGACACTGTTATAGGTCTTTTCATCTTCCCCCAATGGTTTACACAATATCCAGTAGATGGTTTGCACCTTTTTGGAGAATGTAGGTATGTGCTATACCCACATAGGTATATTGATCACTCCCATGGGGCGTACCTAATAGATCTGTGCCAACCAACACCTTGGCCCAATTCTGCATACCCATGATTCCCATACCTGACACACCTCCACAGTACAAAGCAGCACAAACCGAGAAATAATGTCTGGAATCAAAGCAATAGGGCAACACACAAATATACCACAGAAGTCACAGGAAAGTAGGATTAAAATTTAATGAAGCGCTTTTCGTCTGTGATGTACACAGACTTCCTCAGACAAAAAGTATCACAAAGAACATTTAACAAAACAGGCAGCTTAAATATACAGCAGTGTTGATTCAAAAAGTCATTAACCAATCAGGCACACTTTGAATCATGAGTAAAATTTAAAGTTTAAACACATACTCACAAAATTTATATTAAATCACTCACATTGTGTTAAAAACTGGTCCTAAAAATCAACCAGTCATTAGCCTATCGTCTAAATGGATACTAGCCACTACCTAAGGGGTACAAGTACAAATCACAAAACAATGATAGTGCGTTACAAACTCGTAGAACCGGGAAAACATACTATCTAACCAAATTCTTAAGTTTAATAAGGCTACTAATGGAGCAGCCTTCATTAAGACCCGGAAGAGCGTAGGCATTTAGTCTTATTTGCCATTGCAATTCAGATGCCTCTAACAGTAGATGTACAGGGGCTCCTCTAATAGTGTCATGCAATTGATCTATGACCATGTACTTGAAGTGGTGGTCCCCATGCTGGATGATGTGTTTAGCAAGAGCGTTTTCATCTTTTGCTTTATTAATTGCATATTGATGTTCGTAGATCCGATCTTTTAATCTACGCTCGGTTTTACCTACATAGAAACCTGTACATTTTTGGCATAATGCCAAATAAACCACCATTTTAGAGTTGCAAGTACATCTACATCTAGTGTCATATCTAATGTTATCAATGTCGAATCTATTTGATTCAAGAATATAACGGCATTGGTTGCAATTTTGACATTTAAACATACCGGGAGTACGGGTACTCTGCTGCTCAGGTTGTTCCAACAACATTTTCATATTTTTACCCCTTCTATATGTAACCTCTGGTTTAACTCCCAGTTTATTCATAATTGCAAGGTTGGAACGGAACAAGTTCCAGTTCTTAGTAATGATGTCCATAATAAACCTGCTACTCGGGCAGTATGTAAGAATTAATCTAGTGTTATTATTCTGAGTTGGAATTCTTCCGCCTATATATTCTAACCTAGGCTCGGCTATCCCAAAAGTACTGGTATTCAGTATAGGTTTATAAATTCCACTTGATCTTTTATTGGTGACCTCATTAACTAAGTTGTCTAATAATTTAAGCGGGTAGCCCCTATGTAGGAACATGTTCTTAAGTAAATTGCATTCCCTAAGAAAGTTATCATCTATCTAGGCTCACCATCCGGGCTGCTCGTACGAGCTGGCCCTTAGCTACAGACCTTTTTTGGTAGCTAGGGTGGCAGCTGCTAAAGTGGAGAAATGAATTAGAGTAGGTAGGCTTTCTATATATACTAGCCACATATTTGTTCAAGGTTACATTTTTCACCAACCATACGTCTAAGTAGGCTATTGCCTCAGTATTGAAAGAAGAAGTAAATACTAGAAAGTCGGTGGAATTGTTAAATAGGTCTAATAATAACAGACTCTCAGCTTCTTCACCCTCTAATAGAATAAAGATGTCATCCAGGTAACGGGTGTAGTACTTGATCTTGGACACTAATACTGAATCATTGCTTAATATGTTCTCCCTTTCCCAGTACGACATCACTATGTTGGCCAAGCTGGCTCCGCAAGGGGACCCCATAGCCACCCCTGTTTTTTGAAGATAAAAATTCTCTCCCAGTAAAAAGTAGTTGTTGTATAGGATCAAGTCCAACAATTCAATCACAAGGGATATTTCATGGGGTGGGGCGCCCTTACTCTTAAGGAAGAAGGCCACCCAGTCCAAAGCTGTCTGCAAAGGTATACAAGTGTATAAATCCTTGACATCTATTGTCAGGAAATTATACTCTGTACTGAATGGGATATTGTTCAATTTGTCTAGAAAAGACCAAGAGTCTTTACAGATTTGCTCTTCTTCCTCAAGATATTTCTGCAAGATAGTGTCAACCAGCTTGGCACAGGGGTATGTAGGAGAGCCCCGCCCATCGACGAGTGGGCGCATGGGTGGATTAACTAGGTCCTTATGGATCTTGGGTATACCAAAGATACAGGGGTACCTAGGAAATAATGTGGTAAGATATTTATGTTGTCCTTGGTTAAGTCTACCCTCAAAAAACATTTCATCCAAGGAGCTCTTAATCTTACGGTATGCGTGGTTCACCTCAGATCTTGAACTAATCATGTACGCATCATTAGACAGTAGGTCTAACATCCTGTCAAAATAGTCTAACTGGTCGAAAACTACAACCCCGCCATCTTTATCGGGTTTACAAATTCTTAAAGAGTGTATCTTAACAAATTCCAGTAAGGCCATTTCAGTCTTCCCTGAATCATTGATACATGTACTTAAATACAAATTACTGTGTCTTAAGTCAAGTTCACAGGTGGTTTCAAACGCTTGTACTAATGGGTGCAAAGGTGGATTAAACATACTGGGGACAAACATGTCAGGTGGAACATCATGACTGAAACCACGTGTTTCAAACAACAGATTAAAGTTCAATTTACGAGCAAACATCTTAATGTCAATAATAGTGTTCACTAAATCGAACTTCTGTTGGGGTACATAAGTATATCCTTTGGATAAAAGGTCAGCCAGTTCATCAGGAATCAGCACATTAGAGTAGTTAAAAATATTAAAATCACCAAGTTGATTGGTGGAAATAACTGGACCCATTCGTTGGTTGATAGAGGGAACTACAGTGTCAACCTCGACATCCTGAAGCTTATCAATAGTAGACAAAGATGAAGCCACACAAGGAACCTCAGTAACAACACAAGCCGAGGCCTCGGTTAAACCAGAAAGCAGAGGTAGAGCCAGGTTGTAGGTACTCCTGGTATCTACTGCCTCTGAAAAGTCTGTTTCTGTTGCTTCCCCCTAGTTGATTGCTGCAAATTATTCCTTTGCTTAGGGATTGCTCCCTGTCTGTTGGCAGTAAAATGGGCCTGTTGCTGATGGTGAGCCTAGATGATGACTTTCTTAGGGAATGCAATTTACTTAAGAACATGTTCCTACATAGAGGCTACCCGCTTAAATTATTAGACAACTTAGTTAATGAGGTCACCAATAAAAGATCAAGTGGAATTTATAAACCTATACTGAATACCAGTACTTTTGGGATAGCCGAGCCTAGGTTAGAATATATAGGCGGAAGAATTCCAACTCAGAATAATAACACTAGATTAATTCTTACATACTGCCCGAGTAGCAGGTTTATTATGGACATCATTACTAAGAACTGGAACTTGTTCCGTTCCAACCTTGCAATTATGAATAAACTGGGAGTTAAACCAGGGGTTACATATAGAAGGGGTAAAAATATGAAAATGTTGTTGGAACAACCTGAGCAGCAGAGTACCCGTACTCCCGGTATGTTTAAATGTCAAAATTGCAACCAATGCCGTTATATTCTTGAATCAAATAGATTCGACATTGATAACATTAGATATGACATTAGATGTAGATGTACTTGCAACTCTAAAATGGTGGTTTATTTGGCATTATGCCAAAAATGTACAGGTTTCTATGTAGGTAAAACCGAGCGTAGATTAAAAGATCGGATCTACGAACATCAATATGCAATTAATAAAGCAAAAGATGAAAACGCTCTTGCTAAACACATCATCCAGCATGGGGACCACCACTTCAAGTACATGGTCATAGATCAATTGCATGACACTATTAGAGGAGCCCCTGTACATCTACTGTTAGAGGCATCTGAATTGCGATGGCAAATAAGACTAAATGCCTACGCTCTTCCGGGTCTTAATGAAGGCTGCTCCATTAGTAGCCTTCTTAAACTTAAGAATTTGGTTAGATAGTATGTTTTCCCGGTTCTACGAGTTTGTAACACACTATCATTGTTTTGTGATTTGTACTTGTACCCCTTAGGTAGTGGCTAGTATCCATTTAGACGATAGGCTAATGACTGGTTGATTTTTAGGACCAGTTTTTAACACAATGTGAGTGATTTAATATAAATTTTGTGAGTATGTTTTTAAACTTTAAATTTTACTCATGATTCAAAGTGTGCCTGATTGGTTAATGACTTTTTGAATCAACACTGCTGTATATTTAAGCTGCCTGTTTTGTTAAATGTTCTTTGTGTACATGGTCATAGATCAATTGCATGACACTATTAGAGGAGCCCCTGTACATCTACTGTTAGAGGCATCTGAATTGCGATGGCAAATAAGACTAAATGCCTACGCTCTTCCGGATAACTGGTGCCAGAGCCATGGCCTAAAGTTAAATGCCAAAAAATGCATAGTCATACCCTTCGGGAAAAACAAGGTTACCCCTAGCTACCAAATAGGTGGCAATCCACTGAGCACAGAAGTAGTTATCAGGGACCTGGGGACCCAGGTTGATAGTAGTCTGTCATTTGACACCCATGTAGCTAAAGTAGTTAGGAAGACCTTCTACATTGCCCACCTTATCATGAAGGGATTCTCATCTAGATCAAGGGAGGTCATAGTCTCCCTATACTCATCACTCATCAGACCAATGATTGAGTACAATGCCCCATTCGGAATGTATCTGACCCGACACTTGCAGCAGCTGGAGAGGCCACAAAAGTTCCTCACCAAAAGGATAAAGGGTCTCAAACATCTGTCCTATGCTGCCCGACTGAAAGAACTCCAGCTCTATTCAGTCGCTTACCGCTGCTCAGAGGTGACCTTTGCCTAACATACAAGGCCATGTCAAACCCAGATTTGATGAATATGCTTCACCTCAAAAAATCTAGATCTGTCAGAGCCACAAGGGCGGGAGACTTAAACCTCGACACGGCTATTAATAGGATGTGCTGGAGGGATAGATTCATCACCCAAAGACTCCCTATGCTGTGGAATAAAATCCCGGTATATGTGAGGCAGAGCACCTCGCTGGCCTTGTTCAAGAGAAATCTTGACCAATGGATGGGAGATCGCAGATATAAACCAGGGATTACCTCAGTGTCACTGCTCGACAGAGGCACAGCAAAATAATGGGTATAGTTCCCCATACTAAAGGGGTGGCGTAAGCCACAAAACTATGGGCTAGGCTTGTAAATGCCCTCGGGCAGATAGCCTAGTATGAACCTATGAACCTATGAACCTATGATACTTTTTGTCTGAGGAAGTCTGTGTACATCACAGACGAAAAGCGCTTCATTAAATTTTAATCCTACTTTCCTGTGACTTCTGTGGTATATTTGTGTGTTGCCCTATTGCTTTGATTCCAGACATTATTTCACACCTCCACAGTACCCATTAGACATGTTTAATGTGAGCGATAATAAAGTGTGAGGACACTTCCAAGCACTCCCCACTCTGCGGATATCAGCTCGTACGTCATACATTCAATCAACCCATGTGTTATTACCCTTGCACCTGCTACTGTTGCATGTACACCTATATCGTAGTTGCAAGTGTGACTTCTTTTGCATCAATGACAGTTCGCACTTCGTACAGGATCAGTTTTTGGGGTCCTGCAAAGGACATCTATATTCATGTTTAATGTGTAGAACTTGCAGGCCCTGTCACACTGGCACTTTCTGGGCAATAGTTTGGAAACCATCGGTGTATTCTCCTTTCATGCATGTCTGTCTGTCTATCCATATTAGCTATACCGTGACCTATTTATGTACATGTGTTATATGTACAGGGACATATGTTTGTTGTGTATATATCTATTCATGTATCGTGTGTGTATAGATATATATATATATATATATATATATATATGTACATATATACATATGTCTGTACATTCCTCATCTCGTCATTTGCTTTGGATTATGTCTGTGGATATATGTGTATATATATCTCCATATCATAACTTTCAACTGTACAGATTTCTGCTGCATGTACAGCTGTTTGCCTCTTATCTTTGGTCTGTTTTTCATAACCTTGTGTCTATCTGGCAAGTTAGTGGCATATCATTAAAGACTGACGTTGGTAAATAATGACAAACATTTCAGGTTACGACTTCATACCCTTCAGAGAATCCATGCTAGTGACACACCTGTTATTCTATCCACTTTCTATGTTTGTTAGGGCAATATCTGGGCATTGTCCCTATTTGCACCAGTTGTTGTCATGGCTTTGTCCGGTTTCGTACTTTACGGGTTTAACAGGTATGAGCCATGTACATAGAACGTGGGGAAAACACCATTCGTTTTCTATTCGGTGAGCGGATTACACATGCGCAGGTGCACTTGCATATCCTTATTGTGGGTTACATATGTTTCATAGATAATTTTGCTTTCGTGAACTTTCATAATTCTGACCGTAACAGTTACATATCTGTATTCCAGTTTACGGACTACTGCGAAACACACATTCACCTTTACATATTTAAAAGTGTGTACTGCACGAACGCTTTCATTACACTTTCAAGTTATATGTGCAGTGGTTGTAGGTCAACCGGAACTGCATTCACGTTGGCCGGATACCGGAACCACTATTCTATTGGTGTTCTCCCGCATTGATATGCGTACCCATAGTACTTAGCTACATCAACTTATGCCTCACCGCTTCACCTACAACACAGGCATCCATTCTCCTGCTGGGAAAAAAGCAGTACTACATATTACACATTCCCTATTGCCTACTGCTGTGGACTCCGGCTGCATTGTTAATCACTCCAAGGATATGCAGAACACCAAGGCATATAGTCCAGCCACATACAGGTCTTTGATTGTCAGGATGTTCATGTAGTGATCTGGGTTTCGGCTTGTCCACCTGGTGAACGGAACTTCCCTGGCCAAGGTCAAATGTCAGATGAAGCATATGGACAGGGATTATCTCCCTATTTTTAAGTTTTACCTGTGTTTATAGACACAGGTGTTTGGGCACCTGTCAGCAGCTTATTCTGTTGGCATTACATATTATGGGTGGTTAGACACAGGTGTTTGGGCACCTGTCAGCAGCTTATTCTGTTGGCATTACATATTATGGGTGGGGTTGTTGCAGTCCATACTCCATGGTGAGGGGTGTTCCCATTCACATTTGACTATTATCTGTATACAGTCATACGGGGATTATAATTTTTGGACATGAAGTGACTACAGGTATGCAGTTGTACATTACTCAAGTGTGAAGGGCTGTTCCTGTAAATATGTATGGACCATACCTCTCAACCTCTTAGAGTACCAAACCTGCGCAAAACCTACATGATGGGGGGACAGTTTGGGACACATTTTAACGATTGCTCTTACAAGCTTAGAACATTGATAGAATGCTAGGTTTTGCATTAGCATGACTTTTCTGCAGGTTATGGAGTCTTATACTCAGGATATTTCTCATTATTTAGTGACTTCAATCCTCAGCTATTTACCACACTGGTGCAGATTGTCGGAGGCACACACCAACACTATGGGACGAACCTGTGGTCATTCTTAGGGTTGCCACCTTTTCGACTGCCCAAAGTGGGACATGTTCTGTAGAGATGTCAGCTTTTCCAGGACAAACCATACCTACAGCCATGCATAGTACTGAACTTTAACCTTTTTTGTACATATAATAGCGTATTCTAGTAACATTTGAATTGCTTATGCTACTTCACATATATTGAGGATTCATATATAAAATAACCATTTTATGTGACTATTAAAGTAAATTAGGAAATAAACTCTCAGGACATTTGCTATGTCTTGATTTTTTTCACAGGACACAACTGCCTACAGAGGGATTGTTACTCGCAAAGTGGGACAGGTGGTGACCCTAGTCATTCTGCGAATATCCAGACAGTTGAGTGGTATGGCATGGACCTCTGTAATACACTGTTGTGTTCTGGCACAGCTGTAGCTCAGCATTAAAGACTGCAGTCGGAACGTGCTGACAGACAGTTGGGTTTCAAACTTCCTACTCCAGACATTAATGCCTATGTGCAAACTGTTAGTCTATCAAATTCTATGTTTCTAAGAGATATGTTTACAGATTGTCCCTGATTTTGGACCTTTGTCTCACTTATATTCATGGCTCTGTCCAGATATCTTGCTCACACAGGTTGACAGGTATGGTCAGTCACGACTGCACACAGTCAGTGTCCCTCACACTTGATCAGGGTTGACCTGTTTACGTAGTGTCTTCCTCGCTCTCATGCCATTTTCCACTTTGCAAATGTGTTCATTATATTCTCCCTCCTATTCGTGTCTGGACACGTGCGTCATAGGAAGGTATTTTATCCTGGGTGGTAGGTTATGCATGCCCACTTAGGGCTGGACAGTGTCATGGACCTCCACTGCACATTCTGACTTGTGTCCAGATATCTACTGGATTGGACATCATGTTGTCATACCCATTCTACTATTTACACAAGTTGGTCATCCCGTGAGGGATATCACAAAAATTGGTCAAAACCAAAACAAGTTAGATAACGATGATTTTTGTGGCTGCACGAAAACATGCTGAGGATTATTCCTGCAGGGGATACATGGTTTGCAATCCTGACACTGCCTAGGGTGACAATACCTACTACATATGTGTAGGGGTCACTGTGTGTAGCTGTTTCTGCAACAAACCAGTGGACCAAGTACGGCTGGATTTGGTGGACGTTCTGGTATGGTGGCAGGTTGTGTGTTGTGGAGGGTATGCTGGGTAGGCTATTATGCATCCAGGTGTGTTGCGTTTGTTATGGCCAGTTCCATCAGGACCCATCTGTGGGTATGTGACGGTGCCGTATCTATACATTTGTTTCACATATTTCCATATTCATATGTTTGTGGGATTGTGTTCTACACTATGGCCTGTCTGTTTGTCTTGCAGCTGTTTCTACATGAGGTTGTGTTTCTTTCCACTTCACCCGCTGCCCCTTCATACACCTCCGGTTCACCTTTTCTGCATACGACACAGGTATCGCCTTTGAGGAATTTACCATTAAACACACACCCCTCACACACTAACTACTCACACCCTATAGAGCACTACTTTGGTTGTTGGCCCATGACATGACCAGAGTTACACATTGACTACCCTACATGTGTCAGGTATCTTTATGGTTGTGTGGACTACCCTGCCATGTTTGCTTTCCACATGCTATACCTCACGCACATAGGCACACACCCTTACTTCACTTTCATTACTTGGTTGGTGTATCCGGGTACTACCCATTCGACTGAGTCACATACACATTTGGATTATACAGCTGCCTTCCGGATTTTGCCAGCCTGTTCTACTCATTGGTAGGATGGCACCTTTTCCTGTGTCCAAGTTATTCATTACACATGTCCGACTGTTGTGGATATTGCCTCCCCACAGTCAACAGTTGTTTTTCCACCTTTTCAGTTGGCCACAGTATGACATAGGGTTACCACCTTTCCCACTTTGTGAGGAACAGTCCCTCTTTGGGAAGTTGTGTCCTGACATGTAATTGTCAACATGGCAAATGTCCTGAAATTTTAGGACAAACATATTTCTTGTATTTTATGTGATAGTTGCATTAAACAGTTAATTCTGTATCTAAAATACCTGACTGTTATGAGAAACAGAATAAGCAACTAAAATGCTACAGGAATACGCTTTTCTGTAGGCAGAACAGTTATGTTCTGTCCTTTGTACTGGCTGTGGGTATGTGTCGGCCTGTACAGTCTGATGTCTGTACCAAACATGTCCCACTTTGGCCATTTGTAAGGGTGGCAACCCTACTGTGACAGTTGTGGTGAACACAGCATATTTTACAGGCCGACACATACCCACGGTCAGTTCGGCAGATAGAACTTACAATTCTTGCCTATATCTAAGCTTATTCTTGTAGCATTTCGGTATCTTATTCTGTTTGTTATGACATTTATGTATTGGACTTCCAGTGAAATATGTTTAATGCAACTATTGCATGATGTCTACGGAGGAATATGTCCTATATTCTCTGGACATTTGCCAGTTTTACATGTTTGTGTCAGGACACATCTGCCAACAGAGGGACTGTCGCTCGCAAAGTGGGACAGGTGGTAATCTTGGTCAACGGTACGGATCATACTGTTCCTTTCGGCCTACATGTGTCCGTGTTGTTATGGCTCGTTTATATGCTCCTTCTGTTTCGTTTACATGTGTATGCTATTTCCTATTACATTTGGTATGTGAAATATGGACATACCTTTTGTATGTGACTATTACATGGCTTGTGGGATATGATTCAGACATACGGTCACTACCTATATCTGCATTTCTCCTCGTGTATTTTGTTATGGACACATCTGCACAGCTATGTTCCCTCCCTCAAATTATGGGTCGGCTGGTGACCCTCTCTGTTGGACTGGACATACCTACTGGCAGCGCGCTAACATCTGATACATTTCACTTCCACATGGAATAGCTATCAACACTACGTTGGATTACAGGCACACGGTTTTGCTGTCATTTGTTTATGGGTAGGGACCCGTTATTCCCTACTGTGCATTTGTGTTTGAGTCTTCATTTTCTGTTCGCAGGGACTCTGCTTTGCATATGTTTCAGTCTCCACAGACACTGATAGGTACGATTACTGTTGCTGGCAGAATATAATATTCAGCAGTTTAGGTTGCTCCTCGAAAGCTGACACTGACACGCCTCCCTGCGCAACTTCGATATGCCCCTTGCACTCATGCACATTTCCTATGCACGTGGCTGTGGTGGCTGCGTGCCTTCATTAATATGCATATGGCGCGACTACTCCACATCTACGCCGCACGGCTGGCGCAAGCCTTACGCCGGACTTGCACCAAGCTTCATGAATCCGGGGGAATGTCTTTTTAAACAACAAGAATTGTCTTTTTAAATTTTTGGCACCTAAAAGTGCATTTAAATGATTGTGAACCACAATTACATTGTTCTGATGAAGTTTGTTTTACCAGATGAAAGCGCTTAACTTGGAAGGTTAACTTAGAAGGTTAACTTTTGTACAATCGGTGGTTTCTTATTTTATCATTTTGTTTGGTCACTGACAATAAATACTTTTTTACCTGTTTGAGCCGAGCAGTTATTGTGTGGAGTTATCGTTTACTAGACTGTTGGTGTTCTTGCACTTTTACATTGTTGCTATCGCTGCGTGCTGTGATTGTTGTGGTCTGGTATGGATAGCACCAACGAGGAGACTCAGGCTTCATTAAACAGGGATGAGATTTAAAAAATTCAAACTGAGATTTCTACTTTAAAGGAAGAAGTGTCCCGACTTATTGATTTAGTGGGATGCACATTTACAGCGTTGAAGCCAGCTGAGAATGGTAAGCAGGAGGCTTTACCTTCCACTGATGTACTGCCTGCTATAAATCATGTTGATACCAGTATACAGATGGATATACCTAATGGGCAAGTGAACCATGTTGATGAAGGGAATTCTTCACCACATGAGCACACCTTGAATCAGAATAGGAATTTAAACATCAGCAATGCTTCAGAAAATTATTTTACTTTTGATTTCAGTTTGTTTCACGTTTTTGATGAGGCGGAATGATTGGGGGCGTGCCCCAAATGCCCAATGCCTATTAAAACTTATTCAGCCATTGCAAGGACACATATGGACAACCCAAAAGGTACTGGTACAATTTCTACTTATTCCAGTCCAAACTGTAATAATAATATTCAATGCAACAAATATAAAACTAATGGCATGGATAGAGTGACTGGTGTATTTGACAAGGATTACCTTGAACATTTTTTAAGTGACGAATATGATTTTACTAACAACGATGGATATTCTGTCAGTAATGCTGTTGGGCGACATCATAGTTATTCCAAGGGGACAATTTAAGACATGATATATTCCTTGGGAAAGAAATTATTGACAATTAAAAGTTTAAAAATTGATAATGCATATTTGGCTAAGTGTATTTCTATACAGATTGTACCCAATGGTCTAAGGTTTTTTTAAATTGCCTATGGGACTTGATCTGAACAATGTTATGTTGGGTGAATTCAAACAACTGTTTGATAGTTTTGGTTACAGTTATATGAATATTCTTATTAAGAAAAATGATGAAAAACTGTCCTGTTTAGTGCAGGAGGTGGAAAAACTGAACCAAGAAATAGTCAACAATGAATTGTTCACTCAGTGGAATGATTTATATGACAAACAGTTTTTATTAGCCGATCAAAAAGCCAAAGGCATTTATCAGAGAAAAAGTAGGAAAATTATACGAGATGTGGAGCAGTATAACAATAATAGGGCGTATATTTGGCCCAATGATATTCAGGCATTTGATAGTGATAGAAATAATAGAAATATAGACAGACAAGTGGATAAGGATTCAAATTTTCAAGGGGGCAGATTTTATCCAGCCTCAAAAAAAACTTTTACACCATGGAACAGGAGAGTGACATAATTTATTTTATTTATTTTATTTATTTATTTTACATTTGTTAACCGGGCTAGTCTAACTGGATATATTTCCATTTTCAGCAGAGGCCCGGGGAGAAAAGCTCCACAAAGACATAGTAACTATTACATACAATACAATAAAGAGCAGCATAAAAATATACTGTATCAGGAAAATATTATACAAAAAATCAAACTTATTGTAGTCATAATTAACAGTTGTACAATAGTGTACTCATCGTTCTTGGAAGCAAAACACAGGCATAACTTATTTAGCATAATCAAACATCATAAGAAAGAGATAAGGGTATTTAAAGACAACTATGTATGTAGACTAGATTAGATTAGATTGGATTAGATATTTCTTGAAACCCTCAGTAAACTGAGTACTATAATCAGGAAGGATAAGGATAGAGGAGGGGTAAGTGATAGAATAGTGAGGAAATAAAATAGAAGGTAGCAGAAGTCACAGAGATGAAGGGGTAGTGGGAATAGTAGAATACATGGGTTCAGTCTGGGTTAAGGCAGGGGCATAGCCAGTGTTTTGTAAGGTAGAGTCTAAGTTTTTGTTTGAAAAGGACAGGAGATAAAATAGAAGTCAGTTCAGTGGGCAATAGGTTCCAGTGTTTACCAATGGAGTTAGAGAACAGGGAGGAATAGATCAGGAATAGATACAGGTGATACTGAAAATTCTGCATGTGCACTGGTTGATGAACCATCTGTTACAATATTAAACCAACACGATAACGAAGGGGTGAACAACATAGTAAACAGAAGTGTTGACAACATTATATACACACATAAAGGGTTTAATGTATTTAATTATACAAATGTGGATATTTCTCAAGAATTTTTCTTGTTGTTTTCTAAGGGTATGAAGTTTATCACAACCACCACGAACCTCTACAGACCTTTAAAATGTAAAAAACACACCAGCTTGATGGGGTGGCAATGGGTTCGGCGTGTGCCCCGATATATGCTAACATCATTATGCTTTTTTGGGAACTCAATTATGTGTTCAAATCATCTTTTAAACATAACATTATTAAGTATTTTCGTTTTTTGGACGACATCTTTATTGTTTGGGATGGTGCGGACCTACAAGTTGGTGAATTTATTGAATACTTGAGTGATACTACTACATTTCTACAGTTTACCTTTTAACATACTAAGAATGAAGTTAATTACTTGGATGTTAAGATAAGTAAGGATAAAAATAATAGAAGGTACAAGTCTAGGATTTTCAGGAAAAATTGTTTTTCGAATTCATATGTCCATTTTCAGAGTGACCATCCATTATTTTTGAAGAAGAATGTAGTGAAGGGGCAAATGATTAGGGTTTCAAGAATGACCAGTAATTTTGAGGAATTTATGAAAGCGATGGAAGTGGTTCAAAAATTATTCAAAGAGAGAGGATATCCTAGTAAATTAGTTAAGACCATCAAGAAGGAAGTAGTAAAGAAACGGGAATTTAAATACTGTCCACTTTTAACATTTAAAGGTGGAATGAGCACCTTAACCATTGGTAGTGAGACAGCAGTTGGAACGGATCTACTGGGGGGGAAAAAGGGGATATGGGAATTGGTCTGGAACTGCCCCGTTTGACCTTAACTCACTACACTGGTATAAGTTGGTTGCAGAAGGGCATCAATGAGGTTTGGAACATTTTTGGGAGAATGTCTAGTAAACCGTCTATCTTTCAACAACCCCTTAGGTTTGGATATAGGAAGAACAACAATCTCAAAAAGATTTTTGAAAGAAAGAAGGTTTCTAATTGTAGGGGGGGGGGGCATTAACCAAGACAGGTACTCATAAGTGCGGTAGATGCGCACAATGTCCATTTCTATCAGGTGAAAAGGACCTTTGGATACAAAGTATTGGGTACAGATTTAAGAGCAACAGGTATTACAGCTGTTACACAAAGGGGGTAGTATACCTCGCATATTGCACTACATGTTGGGCGTACTATGTGGGGAAAACTGAAAGACACCTGAGGACATGGATATATGAACACATGAGAAACATTAATAAAAAGAATGAGAACAATGCCCTGTTTAGACATACCTTAAAATGCAAGGAAGCCAATATAAAATTTTGGGTTTTGGAAGAAGTGAAACCAGGGGAGAGGGGTGGTGATTGGGAAACATTCTTGGAATACAGGGAATTAATTTGGCAAATTAGATTGGATGCATGCTCTCATTTGGGCATGAATGACCATATTTCCATTAAACCAGCATTAAAATTACTGGCATTAAATCACAAATAAATTTCCACCTAGTTATTGGTTAGGTACTTGGCTTTAACTCATAGAGGTTTGTAGTTTCCTTGATTCCCATATAGAAACAAGTATTTTCATCCTCATATAAATTATACAGGTTCAAATTCTGGTACCCTATATATACACATTTATTTATATATATTTATCTATATATATATATATATATATATATATATATATTTCATCATTGTAATATTTTAACATTAACATTTTAACATACACAGTATATTTTAATATTTATGTATACTTATAGTGACATATTTTTTATACATATTTATTATATATTACATATTAAATATTTTATTCTATACATATTTTTTATCTAGCACTATTACATTGCAATGGTGACAATACCATTTTTTTGAACATTAGTTGCTATGAATGAACTATATGTATGTATTTCTAAAACAGCTTTGAAATGGTTAAAGGAGGCACTCAAGTGTAATTTCAGTCATTTTGATTGGAACATTAATTGTTTTCAATTTGTTGCTAAGGTTTTAATACCCAACAAAAGGTATATAAATGCATCAGTTAACATTTTATATTGATTCTGATGGTCTCTTATGTAGAGACGAAAGCGCACTCAATCCATGTTTGCTGTACTGTTTGCTGTTGGTGTTCGTTTATATTAAAATTATTATCCAGTTTAACATACTTTCGAAGTGTGGATTGTGGAGGATATACCTTTATTGTGCCGACCAGTGGACTGTGTGTTTTTTACATTTTAAAGGTATGAAGTTTATACCTACTGTAAGGTTCAACTTAGTTGACACCATTATGGAAATGAAATTATATTGTAGGAGGCTGAATTTAGCCATACAGTTTAAACAGTCTGATCAGAATAGTAATCCAGCTGTTTCTCATGCCCTTAAGAAGAAGAGTACTTATATTAAACTTGGAAATCCGGTTGTAGCTAGTTTTGAAAGAATGGCAATTCAGGATATTTACAGGTTTGACAAAATATACAAAACTGACAAACATATCAAACAATGTATTAAAGATAATTTAACAGAGGGGAAACGCAAATGTTTAGACCAACTGGTGAAGAACAATGAGATTAGGCCATGAAACCTGATAAGAGGGGTGGAATTGTGTTATTCAATAGTATGGATTATATTAATGCAATATATAATATTCTACACCAATCTGGCAATTATGAAGCTATCTCCCTTAATGAGATAAATATTGGTTATAAAATAACTGATTTAGCATTGGAGGAATATTTGATTGACAATATAATTACTAGTGATACCTATAATTTCTTAAAAGTGGAATTTCCCACTATGGCTACTACTATAGGTATCCCAAAAGTTCATAAAAATTTGAGTCCCCCCCTTTTAGACCTATAGTGTCAGGCAGTATGTCTAAAACATACCCCTTGGGGGTTGCTATTGACAGATGGGTCAAACCTGTTTATAATAAAATTCCACATCTCATCTAGGATTCATGGATGTTTCTTGGACACCTTACACCCAACATTTGGAGTAGTGATTTAATTTTTATTACCATCGATGTCATTGATTTATTTTCTTGTATTTCCAAAGACATCAGGTTAGAATATTTTAGCAATAGTTTGAGGAAATATTCTGATATGGATTGGGATCGAATTTGTCTTATTACTGACATGATGGGATTAGTGTTGGATTATAATTACATCCATTTTGAAAGTGAATTCTTTAGCAAACCAGGGGAGTAGCTATGGGAGCATCTTGTGCTCCCATTTTTGCTAACTTGGTTATGCTTGAATCTGAAACGGAATTTCTGTTCAAATGCGAATTTTATCAACACATTGTTTACTATACGAGATATTTGGATTATTTGTTTTTGTTATGGAAAGGTCCTATTGACAAGATCAATTCCTTTATCAGTTATATTAATCACACAACCGATTTTTTAAAATTCACTCATAATATCAGTGATAGTGGCATTGCATATTTAGACACGTATATTAGTCATTCTGATGGGGGGGTTGCATCGCAAATACATAGAAAGGACACTTTTTTCAATGATTATTTGGAATTTAGTAGTAATCACCCTCAGTATGTCTTTAAAAATGTTTTTAAGGGGCAGTGCATCAGGGCAGCCCATATGTCATCGACTATAGAAATTATGTACAAAGAACTGGACTTTATTAAGTCTATGTTCACAGATAGGGGGTAGCCTAGTTCCCTATTGTGTGATGTAGTTAACTATGTAAGAAAAGAATGGGGTAAGAAATATTTACACTTACTTGGTAATTTCACGTGTAATACCACAAGAAATGATGGTACAGGATCTAATTTAGGGCATAGCAATCGGGTCTGTGTGTTGATGTATTCGCCGGTAGTGCAGTACATCAAAAATAATATTAAGGGACATTGGAATTTGATAACTGCAGATGAAGACATAGCAATGACATTAGGTACACATCTTTGTTTTGTTTACAAAACTGGATCTAACATTAAGAGATTATTGGAAACAATGACAAACAAACATGATAAGAAAAAGAAAATATCAGGAACTAAAAAATGTGGATCATGTAAGCAATGTCATGCAGTCAATGAAGCCGATGGCTGTTAATTAGACAATTACAACAAGACTTATATAAAATGCAGGGCAGGAAATTGCAACACCAAATTTGTTGTATATTTAGCTACATGCATGTCATGCTCTGCATTTTATATAGGAAAAACAGAGAGACAGTTCAAGCGACGCATATATGACCATTTGTACAGTATTAGGGTCAATGATATAAACAATGCCTTATATCGACATGTACTTAAAAGTGGGGACACACACACTATTTTAAATTTGTTATCATTGATTATGTTGGTATACCATCTTCTGGTGGCAATTTGAAGGCTCTCTTAGCCATGAAAGAGAGCAGATGGCAGATTTTTACAGATGCTACAAGGCCACCGGGTATTAATGACCACATTAGTATTAAACCATTTTTGGTTATGACATAATGCCATACTGTCATTGTACCTAATTTGATGTGATTTTTTATTTTTTATTTGATATTTTTTATTTGATATTTTTTATTTGATGTTTACTTATAGGTTACTATTCACGATACATCATATGTGTGTATACATATAAAAATACATATATTGTAAATACATTATATTGATATGTATTTATTTATTTTATGGTGGTAGTGTTACCTCATAGGGCATCATTTTGATAGTAGATCAAGGTTGTCGCTTGTTAGTAGATTGTGAAGCTTTTAAAAATAAGTAATGTCTTTTTAAATAACAAGTATTGTCTTTTTAAATTTTTGGCGCCTAAAAGTGCATTTAAATGATTGTGAACCACTATTACATTGTTCTGATGAAGTCTGTTTTACCAGATGAAAGCGCTTAACTTGGAAGGTTAACTTGGAAGGTTAACTTTTGTACAATCGGTGGTTTCTTATTTTATCATTTTGTTTGGTCACTGACAATAAATACTTTGTTACCTGTTCGAGCCGAGCAGTTATTGTGCGGAGTTATCGTTTACCAGACTGTTGGTGTTCTTGGACTTTTACATTGTTGCTATTGCTGCAATACTGTATTTACTTAATAATATTACGTAAATTAAACTCTTTGTATGTGACATAAACAGCCTGCTGTTAACCGTAATCTGTATAATTGAACCAAGTGTATATGTACATTGCAAGGAGTACTTTAAGCAATCCATAATTATAGTTTGTAGTTTAGACCTATACTTAAATATAATACTTCAGATAAATATGATGGCACTCATTTTCTCTCTTTTTTCCTCTAACCCAACCCGTATCTCTTTTTTTTCTATTCTGTGTCATCTAAATGTCTCCATGTCATCCATCTGTACCAAATCACTAAATGCTTCACAGCACAGCAAGGTGGACCAACCTCAGTGGGTCAGCCTGCCCCTGCTCCACCGGCTCCAGCACTGATGCCCAGCACATCTGGGACCCAGCCTGGCAGTACTGCCTGTGCTGACCATGTGCCCTCAGGTGGCACTACCCTGGCTGCTGGTGCTGTGGTACCCTCCTGGAGTGCTGGCAGAAGTGGGGATTTAATCACCCACCAGAAGATGCCAGGGTTGGTGCATAGGGTCATACACTGGACCATTAGTGTATGCCTATGCCAATGGAGAGGCTGCTCTCCCTCATGGTACATAGGGAGAGAAGACATAAAGCACTCCAGCAGTTAGTGGAGTAAGTAGACAGTGATGACAGTCCTGAGGGTGAGGACTAGATTCTCACAGTCCCCATGTTAGATGGGCATGAGCTTGCATTGCCCCCTCTCTCACCCCAATCATAGTATTCCTCAACATTTGTGTCCCTCACTGTCCCTGCATCTTGTCTTGTTTGTTTACATTTGCTTCCTAACCTACCCAAATAACCTGACCCAGAAATGCCAACATCCATTATTTGGCATTCCTCTCTTACTGAAGCCAAAAAAAGGGTACCTGTAACACAAAAATAAAATCATCCCATATATAGCTCTCCATTTCACACACATCTTCTTGACATACTTGATTTGGTCCAATTGGCTATACAAATGATTGCACTGCTGTCACCTCTCTTTGTGGAGGTGACAGTCCAAATTCATCTAATATTATGTACATATTCTCATTTTGCACTATTGAAGAAATGGATAGCTATGGTTCTTTCCTACCTCCCTCCTGCACATTCCTATATTGCATTCCCTTTGTTCTTCTTACTGCTTGTGCCCCCCATTTCACCACTTTCCTATCTGCATCATTTTAACACATATACTCGTGTCAAAAAATAGAATCACACACAACACACAAAGTACCAAAAAAAAAAATGAAGCACATCTCTTTTTGGCCTCTATGTTTGTGTGGAGTATGGCATTGCACACCATTGGTAAGCAACAGTGAACTGCTCTTTCTTGGTGCTGTTACCTCATGCGACGTTGCTTAAACATGCTGCACTACATCAAAATACACTAACACATGGCGAAGGTAAAATAAAGTAGAATTTCACTGCATTATCAATACATATTTAAAAGTATTACATACACCTAGATTCAAACCTGCTATCGTCTGGGCTGAAAAAGAAAAGTGTCAATGCATTTACACCTGCTGCCACAGAGTCAGCTAAGCAGCACCTGTGTTTCAGCTACTCAGTAGTAACTCTCATAATTTTAGCAATGATCCTCACAATTGTGCACTGTTTAACTAAATGCAAACAGAGAAATCAATAGAGATGTGTATTTTGCTTGCCCAAAAACTTTGCCAACCACCATCTAAACCAGCTGCTTGGCACTGCACTATGCAAAGTAGACAGTAACAGGTATTACTTTGTTTACTCTCCATTTACTGTTCATGACATAAAACTATATGTGGAAACAGAAAAAAATTAAGGCCCTGTCTAAGACAATATCACATATTTACAATGCAGCCATATGTTACCTCCCTACATACACTGCAACCCTAGTCTCTCAGTACTTGTTCACAAATATCACAAATATATCAACTGCAGTACATAAATTATTAACAAATGCTGTTATATACCATGCACATCCTTACAATGACAATACACATTCAGATGTTCCAATACTTGTAATAATGTGGGCACCTCTTTGCATAAAGTTTGTAAAGCTGTCCCCAAAATTACACCTGCACACGGGAACACAGCCACCAAATATTACACATTGCACACTCATCAATCTGGTAACATGCAGAGCTTGAAACATCTTGACAGTTGAACATGCTTAGATATATATTTCATGCAGACATCCCAATATCTTCATTCCAACATACACTGCTAATGTCATTCACTATAAGTTGCCCTGCAGCCTTGTAAAAGTGAAACTTGACTGTGGCACTTGTGTAAAGTACTGAGTTCTCCAGTCTGTGTACTTAGATAAGTTGGGTTACTGTTCTCACTTTAGTCAACTGAAAGATGTGTGTGTTGTGAGAAGAACATAAGTGTGTATCCTGCATTTACAGCTCCAATTCCGTGTATTATCAATGTTTAACACTTGCACGTGCCTACACATCCATTTCATGCTGGCCTCACAATGTCTTCACCCTAACATACACTGCTGATGTCATCTAATATAAGCTGTCCTGCAGCCTTGTTAAAGTCAGCCTTGTGCTGTGGTACTTGCATAAAGTACTGAGTTCTCCAGTCTGTGTTCTTAGATAGGTTGGGGTTCTGTTCTCACTGCAGTCAACCGGGGTGTGTGTTTGTGCACTTGCTTGGCATTACAGATAGCATTTTACACTAGGATGTGGGATACTGCTCTTACCATTTACTCCTCTCCAGACATGGCTGATATCATCATCCATAGCTGATTTACAGATCTGCCATATTCCCATCAGGACAGGGTGAGAGAATGGCCTGTAGGCCAGGCACAAGTCACCTTATCCTATATGATACAGATTACAGTAACAGGGATTTCAGTCTATCCACATTTGCCATGGCATGGTTTGTAGGGCCTGTATTTTCTTGATGAGAAATCATGGACCTTTTCTATATGGACACTAGTAATATCCCGGCTACCTGCAACAAACATGTGTGAGTTGTTCATGTTAAATCTATGATTTTTACATCTGTTAGATGTGCTGACACTGGTCATTGAGGCTATGCATGATGAGAACGCTGTTATCCTGTGGAACTTGTCCAGGACAAGGCATTTGACACAAATCCACACTAAGGTATTCACTCAACACTGTCAGATGTTGCCATAATCAGCTATATCACCAAGTGCTAGACCAGTATATCACATACTTAGCATCTAAATATGTTGACATGTGTGTGTAATGTATATTTCTGGTCCAGTGATCAGGTCTCTACATCAGGGCTGTCTGCTAGGCCCTTTCCTGTCCACTGTTTAAGTCACAGACGTCAAGATTGACATACACATCCTGTGCTCAAACAGTTTTCTAGAGGACTACAGATTGTTAGCAATCATTGACTCCAACTGTGATATTAGTATAATGCAGACAACGTCAACACACACCAAAGATTGCTGCCACAGCCATGCCAACACATGAGGGGAAGCAAAAACATGGGAGTATTTGTTATGTTATGAAAATAAATGCACAGACCAAAGATAATGTAGACATCACTCCCTATAAGTAGACCAATTGGCATGTGACCTGTGTGCTGGGGGAGATGTTAAGTGTAACATCCACCAGCATGTGGCCAAAATGTTGAGAACTACTGAATATGTGCAGGACATTCACACCAAAGACAATAATACCTCCGTAGATCATAGCCTTCATCACACCAATAATTGAATAGAATGCACCTTTCTTCATGTACCTCCCTACACATCTTCTAGTGAAATGTAAATGAAGTGTATCACCTTTGCCACACTGAGTTGCCACACATCGTATTGGCCATACCTGTGTATTATTTTTGTTACATACACATTACTGTCTGATGGTGAACAACACCCACCAAGATGTTACACCAAATGCATGCATGGTACCTAATGCACACAGTACATACATAGTTGTTTGACAACATTGATGGCATGGGTTAGATTCATGACATTGTGGATTATGACATATATATGAAATGCACACAAGTGAACTAATCTGAATTTATCATAATGTCACATACAGGTATAGCAGTGTCCCTTCCAACACCTCCAGCAGATGTTACTGTATCAGGACGGTGTGCATGATTACTCTCATAGATTGCTGCCATGTCATAATAGTCATACAGGTGTATTTCTGCAGAACCATCTATGATCACTCAGAATCACATATGTTCTGTCAGAGACATGATATTACTGTTGGTATTATTTTGACATTGTCTGTAATTGTGCATGCTTATTTTACTGTTGTCCAGTCCCCTGTAACTGTGTCCCACTTTTTGGAGACCTATGCTGACATTGCACTCATATTCAGGCATATCAGTTTGCACAAATTCACAATATGCACTCATCCCCAATTGTAAATTACATATCTAATAGGCATCTTCTCCATTGTTCATGTCAGGATGCTTATCTCACAAAGACATATCTTCTCCATTGTTATGTCAACTTGTCTGTCAATCACATGATATCCATTTTTACTGTGAAGTCTGTACTATACCATGTTGATATGTAGTGTTCCTTCTACAGCTGTCTTCCATGTACATGCCCTCATCTACTGTACATTACAATGTTCACCTGTCCTATTTCCCTGTGTTCAGTTCTACAACTCATCTATGTATCCCTATGCAATACAAAAACTTCCCCTGACTATTTTAAATGGTAGTCCATGTATCCTTACAGATCATTTACCCAGCTTTTGTACAGAATGGCTTGAATGGATTTTCATACTACTTTGCACTGTATAAACTGTCCTGTACTATGTTTGTAACATATACAGTACTATATGATAAATCTTGGTAATCACTGTGGCATTCTGTGCAATCCCGCTATCCTAGATTACTGTTATGGGAACAGGTTCGTTATCCATTTAGCAGATATGGTTTTCTGGCCACCAACACTTTTGCCTGCCATGAAACTACACTTGTTTACATTTAAACATGGTGCACAACATGAATATGCAATTAGCACTGCGGCTCATTACGCAAGCTTACATGAAGTTTATTGAATCCTGCTGATTATTTTCTAAGGATCACTATGCAATAGTAATGACAAGACATTGGTCCTTTATCAATATAAGACAATGCAGTTGGGATAATGGATGCTGACAATCAGGTAAAAGAACTTAAGTTCAGTGACTGCTGGATAAAGTATGGCTAACTCTCTAGTTACTGGATGACAGCTTCGCTCTTAACTTGCTGATATTGAAAGAAGGTACAAAAGGCATCGGAAAGTATGTACACCTAGTAAAAAATCTGTAATCTAATTAGCATACAATTTGAATACCAGATAGCACATAACTCTTCCTGCTTTCAGTAAAAATGTGGGATACTACATATAAATACATTTAAAAAAGCAGAGTGACAAAAGTAATAGAAAATATAATTACACTACCAAAGTGACAGAGTAAAATATGTAGAATTTCATGAACTTTAATTACAAACGTCTGCCACACAACTTCATTTACTTTTGCTTCTGAGACAGAGATATGAACAACGTGTGTTCTTTTTCAATACATTATTGGTATTGGTAGTATGTTGTTCATGTGTGGTTTTATGTACTATACAGTTTCAAAAATCACACAAAGAGGATGGATTCAGAAATTGTTGTGAAGGGCTACTTCAGTGCTGAAAAAAAGGACATACCTCCAAAAATACTAACATTATGAGCAGGGGTAAATCAGGCCTGAAAATAGGAACGTTCCTCCAAAATAAGTTTTTTTGGGAGGTCTGAGCTGTGTTGTATAGACACCTTCTCAGTTCACAGTTGTGAAAAACAGAACCAGTGTAATTGTTAAGTAACAGCTCTATCTGACTCTCATATAAGTTGACAATGGGGTCATATATATATATATATATATATATATATATATCTATATATGTATATATATATATATATATATATATATATATATATATATATATATATATGATATTTATACTGAAGGCAAGTAGATAGACAGAAGACTACTGCAGCATGTTAGCTACTGAGCATGTGCAGTGTGTCTGGCTGATCTCTGCACGTGTGCAACTATATTCAAAGTTGTCCTTGTCACAATGTACTCCCATCCCATTACAGTTATCCTCACACTTCATTCATTCAGTTGCCGCAGTCTGACCCACCATGCTTTGATGTCACCAGACACCGCAAAGTTAAAGAAAAGCTTCAGCAATATAGAAAAATCATTCAATTACATGTATGGAAATGTTTGCAAAACACTGGTTTGAGACAAATAATTCAGGACAGAACCTTGCTTAGAGAATGCTTCAATGTATATAAAATCAAATGGGGGAATTTAATAAAGCCTACATGGACTTTTTTCCAAGTAGGCATAGTGACATGGTGCTTTCATGGTAGTAATCAGATGTGCAATCTACTAAACAGAGATGAGAGGTGTACATGAGCGTGCGAACACCTAAGTGTCCATGGCATGCAAATATCCTCATAAGCAGGTGGAATGTATGCACATGAGGCAGGTAGAGTGATCCAGCAAGCAGAGAGGCATTTGTCCAGACCCCATGTTGGTGTCCATAATGTACATAGAAAAATTCCATGCACAGCATGTAAAAATGACACCAGAGGCCATAGTGGCAGGAATAGTATAGCAGATGTATATATATATATATATATATATATATATATATATATATATATGTGTGTGTGTGTGTGTGTGTGTGTGTGTGTGTGTGTGTGTGCAAAAGTAACCACTGCATGTCCAAAACTGTATGGAAAATAGCTGTAGTGTGCAAACATGCCATTATGAAAAAATAAAAATGAAAAGATGGTTAAAACCAGAAGTTGTGAGTATGTAACAGTAATGAATTATAGGACCCTATGTGGAGTATGTACAATGTAAGACTGCTGTGGTTGATATCTTTGCAAGGCCTGAAACCATGTATTTTCCAGATACTGTGCACAGATATGTATGCAAATGAATGTATGCAAATGAGCTGGGGTTATGGAATAGCACAAATGGGTATCTGTGTTTGCAGATCCTATCAGTGGTGGGACAGAACCATGTTGGTGTCCAAAGAAGAGGTAGCTGACATCAAAGGGGAGTGTGTTCACATACTTTTAAGCTCATTCAAGCTCAGTGGTGCCTGTTTGCATGGCGTGCCGCTCTGCTGAGCAGGGGCGTGTGTTAGGTGACTGCTAACCTTGGTTTATTTTTGGGCCATGTGTTTCAGTGGGTTTGAGTGTGTTTGCACGCCCCACAGCCACACTGAGTGTGACCTTCCACAGGGGCATGTCTGCTCACTGCTAAGCCTTGTTTATCTGTGCAGTGCGGGTTTGTGCAGCGCACACCACTGCAGTGATCAACAACGAAGGCTGCCAAAAAAAAAAAAAAATTTGGCTGAGAAAGCCAATGCTATTTTAAGTACTGGTGAGCCCTGTTTCATTTAAACTAGGGCCATTAAACCTCTTAATGATGTACTTGGCAGGTGGAATGCATCATAGGTAGCCAATCACACAAGCTACACCTACAGCAGAGCACAATAAAGTATGTATATACCCTACAGTCTGATTTTCCCCCATGCTCTACACCATTGGAGTACAGACTTGGGAATTTTAACCTACAGAATGCTAGGGGTTGCTGCAGATGGAATGTATTATAGGTAGCCAATCACATAAGCTACACCTACAGCAGAGCACAATAAAGTATGCATGCACCATACAATCTGATTGTCCCTATGCTCTGCACCATTGGAGTACAGACTTGGGAATTTGAACCTACAGAATGCTAGGGGCTGCTGCAGGTCTGCTACATATGTATGTGCTAGATGCTGAGGTCAGTGCAGCTGCTGCTGATGCTGACCACAGGCCTATACTGAGAAGGAGAAGATTGTTCAGTCCCAGGTTAACTTACCAGGAGCTACATCAGCTGGACATTGTAGAACACTACAGGGTAGAAAGGGACATACTACAAGAACTTACTGAGCTCTGCTGACCTCAACTGAGACCAAGAGCCAACAGAGAGGAACCCATCCCACTGGAAACAAAGGTATGTGTAGCCCTTAGGATACTAGCTGCAGGTACTTTGCAAGAACCAACTGTGGACATGATGGGGGTCTTACAGGTATCTGCTTCCAGGGTACTCCATCAGTTCCTGGATGCCATGCTACCACATGCCAGTGAGCACATTTATTTTCTCTACACCTCTGAGGAGAGGCCCAGCAGTATGTGACTCTTCTATCATGTAGCACACTACCCCAAAGTACTGGGTGTGCTAGATTAAACTCATGTACACATCAAGGCACCACCCAGTGAAGAGGGTAGAATCTACATCAACTACAAGGGGTACCACTCCAACTGCCAGGTCATGTGCAATGCTCAGGGCACTATCATGAATGTGTGTGCTGGCAGCCCTGGTACTTATCACACTCCAATATCTGGCACACATCACAGCTTACCAGATGTTTTGCTAGGGGGGACATACCCCATGGCCATTTACTTGGGGTTGCTGGCTATGTACTGAACCCGTGAATGATGACACCCATCAAAAATGCATACACACCCATTGAAGAATGCTATAATGAGGCACGTGCACAAACCAGGAACATCACAGAGCATATGTTTGGGCTGTTGAAGTCATGGTTCCGGTGCCTTGATATATCTGGTGGAGCCTTGCAGTACTCTACAGCCACATGTGGACAGATGTTCACAGCATGTGCCATGGTACACAATATTATCCTGTGGAAACAGCTGCAGCAGGATCAGCAAAGGGGAGGTATACACAGTGCACCCACCAGTGCCTAGGTCAACACAGCCGCACTCACAGGGGGACTCAGAAGAGGAACCCCCTGAGGCTGTCCCTGTAGACAGACATAGGCATGCCTAATATGCCCTGGCTTTGGTCAAGAGACAGCACATAGAACATGCACTGACAACCTAGGGCCCTAGGGACTAATTACTTACTCTGACTTGCATACATATTAGTAAAAATGATGTCAGCCAGCCCACACAACCTGTACCTCACCATGTATTGGCTGTAGACTGTGTGTATCAGACAGAGTCAGCCACAAACTACAGGTCTGTCAACTGCTCCATTTGCAAGATAAGTCACTCTCCTTACACCACTTGTAACGGGTACTACAATATGTTAGCATATGTATGGACCTGCTGCATGTATAGTATATCTATATAGTGTGCTACAGGGCTACTTGCAGAAATCTGTAGTGGGCTATTGGGCTACTTGTACAGATCTAACAGCCACTTGGGACAACAGGTACTCTGTTCACTAGTATGTGCCGCATAAAATCCACTAGGCCACATGGCTAGAAACTCCATGGCAGTATTCCAGGGAGATGCCAAACAGTGGGGTCATGGGAGAGTTGCACCACTGCCTGGGCCAGCAGAGCACAAGCTGGTTGTCTCCCACCCCGAACACATCAGTGTTCCCATATAACTGCAGTAACAGTATGTCTGCGATGATATCCCAGTAGACCAGACAATTTCTCTATGTTGTTGATAGTATGAGGAATGAAACCTCTCTGTCTGGTGGCTGGTATGGCTCACTGGGCCATCGACAGTAGCATGTGTGATGGTGCTGATGGTTCAAATCTGGCAGCATCCAACATCTTTTGCATTTGAAATACTGATGTGGTGGTAGTCTCACGGACTGTCATAATTCCTCAATCTGTTACTGCAAGAAAGCTGGACAAAGACAGAGTGAATACGGGCACAAAGGGCCATAACTACAGACAGACATTATATACGCTCTGAGTAGCCTAACAGGTGGCGAGTATAACAGCAGGCTGCATCAGGTCAGATTAGCTGCAGGATGTAAAAACAATCACTTAAATGTGTGAGTATGTACAAGTCAGTGATTGCTGTTTACAGTATAGCACTGGAAAACCACAAATGTATGAGAAACAAAGCAGACATATGGGGCAAAATTCTGGACATTTCACTAAAACATGTACAAAGAGAGGTATGCAGGCTGTCACCCTGTATGTGGTGTTTTACCATGTACCCCAGTCACAACCTACCTCTCAACCACTTACAGCAGGAAACATGGCCAAGGCCATGAATAAAAGTGGGACCAAGGCCCACAAATTGGGACAGGTTTTACATATTTGCACCTACAAATGTAGAATGTTGCTAGAATAACAGGTCCTGCATTAGCAAGACTGTCTTGCTGTGCATGGAGTCTGAAACGCAAATGAGCTGTCATTTATTTACTTCAATATTTACTGATTTGCCACTAATTTGCCAGAAACCACAATGTTATGTGGAATGGCCCAAAAATATGAGGCAAAAGTCTGGATAGACTGTGAAGCTCTGTACAGTTATGAAGTAGGAGTCACATATTAAGGCCAGCAAACATCTGGGGAATGCCTTGGACAATATCAGGGAACTGCAATACTATGGTAATAGGTGCTACAACCAATGGCCTGCAGCACACAAAAATTCGGGACTGGCATACAGGTAGCTCTGGCCTAGAGTCACCTTGTAAGTACTGACAATCCCACTGGGCATGTTTGATGCAGTGTGCAAACATGCCATTATGAAAAAAAAATGGTTAAAACCAGAAATTGCGAGTATGTAACAGTAATGAGTTATAGGACCCTATGTGGAGTATGTATAATGTAAGACTGCTGTGGTTGCTAACTTTGCAGGGCTTGAAACCATGTAGTTTCCAGGCACTGTGCATGGATATGTATGCAAATTTGCTGGGGTTATGAAATAGCACAAATGGGTATCTGTGTCTGCAGATCCCATCAGTGGTGGGACAGAACCACAGAAGAGGTAGCTGACATAAAAATGGGATGTGTCCACAAACTTTTAAGCTCATTCAAGCTCAGTGGTGCCTGTTTGCACTGTGCGCTACTTTGCTGAGTAGGGGCATATGGCAGGTGACTGCTAAACTTGGTTTATTTTCAGGCCATGTGTTTCAGTGGGTTTTACACTTAGCTAACTTGAACCCAAGTCTGTTGCCTGCACTGCCCAGTGACCTGCTATATGGAAATATGTCTGTACATACATACAGCTGCATATACATATCTGTCTCTCCCTATCCCCCTCACGCTTGATTATTGTCTCTATCAGCATGTGGCACATACACAACAATACAACAGCTGTCCAATGGCACCAGATCAAGGCTGCAACAGTACATAATCCACTCACCCACAGACCCCTGTGTCTGCAGGCTGTTATCCTGTAGACATACATAGGTATGCAGGTGGTATAATGTACAATAGGTGCAATGCATGCCTTGCACAGGCCATATTGTCTCTGGCCACATGTCTGCCTATCTAACTACAGACAGCTAGATATGGCCAGACTGATAAGTATACACACATAGCAGGGATATTCCCAGATATCCCAGCCATAGTACACTAGAAATAATAACAGTACCAAGCAGTATCACTCTGCAGGCCACACATGCTGTCTAACACAAGGCCACATTGCATACTCCACAAGTACTGTGCCTGCATAAACACATACAACAGACATAACCTGCGGTGTGTGCGAGAGGTAATGTGAGCTGTAGTGCATATGACTAGATAGGTAGGTAGGAGTTCTAATCTCACATCATCCAAGTGTGTGTGTGTGTGTGTGTGTGTGTGTGTGTGTGTGTGTGTGTGTGTGTGTGTGTGTGTGTGTGTGTGTGTGTGTGTGTGTGTGTGTGTGTGTGTGTGTGTGTGTGTGTGTGTGTGTGTGTTTGTGTGTCAATATATCCTTTAAAAGCACTATGGACATGCCCATATGGGCAGTTTCCATGCAATGTTGTGCATTTTATGACCCTGTGCCTGGCTGCTGGCCTCTAAATTCCCTCGTGTATGAGGCCTGTGGATGTCATCCATCTTAACAGCACTGGCTGACAATGTAACAACAGATAAACTCCATGGCACATAAAATGCTGCAAGCCATGTACAACAAGATAGGTAGGAGTTCCAATTTCTCATCATCCAACTTGTGTGTGTGTGTGTGTGTGTGTGTGTGTGTGTGTGTGTGTGTGTGTGTGTGTGTGTGAGTGTGCATGCAAGTGGAAATTTATCCCCATATATCCCCATGCAGTACCTCAGACTAGCCTGAATAGGCTATCCTTTTGCAATGGTTATGCATTTTATGGCCTGGGACTGCCCGCAGGCCTCAACACTGGCCTCCTTTACAAGACCTGCTGATATCATCCACCTTAAGAGCACTGGCTAAGAGTGCAATATCAGATAAACAGAGTGGCACATGTGATAAGTACTTCAAGCAATAGTGTGTACTACTAGATAGAGAGGGGTATTTATCTCACATCATCCAACTCTATGTGTGTGTAAATATATCCCCATGCAGCTCCTCAGACAAGCCTGTATGGTCTATCCCTGTGCATTGGTTATGCATTTTATGGACAGTGACTAGATGTTGTGCTCTACTTTGGCCTCCTTTACAAGGCCTGCTGATGTCATCCATCTTAAGTGCACTAGCTGAGAGTGTAGTATAAGATAAACAGTGTGGAACATGCAATAAGTACTGCGAGCTATAGTGTGTACTACTAAATAGCCAGGGATTCTACTCTCACAGTATCCAACATGTGTGTGTCTGTGTGTGTGTGTGTGTGTGTGTGTGTGTGTGTGTGTGTGTGTGTGTGTGCATGTAAATATATCCCCTTGAAGCATTAGAGACACACCCGTGTATTGGTTATGCATTTTATGGCCCTATGACTAGCCACTGGCCCTAAATTGCCCTCCTCTACATAAGCATAATAGATGCCCAGCATCATCTAGAGTTGTATGTGCAGAATACCCAGGTGATATGTATCAAAGGTAGTACAGTGTGTCACAGGGTATGAAAGCATGATGATGGCGACTGTCACCATTGTCCCTGACACACTGTTCTGCACATATGCACCTAGGGAGCCATGATTGTATGCTGGCATACTTTGCTGATGTCATATCTCTGCTGTGCTGCCTTGCCATCCTGTGCTGCTATATTGCTGCAATGTGTCCACAGTTGAACCACTCACACACCTGGAACAAAAACATACACAGGTCCATAACACACCTGTCATTCTGTAACACTAATACCAGTGTGGCATCAGTCAACAAAGATACGCAGTGTTTGATGTGTAGTCATGACACATGCCAGCATACACTACTTGTCGTGGCCCACAACAACTGCCATGGCATAGCACTATTTCACTACACAAACACATAGAAAGTAATATAGTCACTCTGTGCAAACAGATATATGTAGGTCCCCGCACTGATGCTATGGATGGCAGGGATGTGGCACAGATATCACATGCACAGGGTCTGGTGTGGGGGTGCCAGAGGCCTAGGCTGTGCCAATCAGTTGACAGCATGTGTGTGAGTCAGGAATCGGTGCTGGTTAGATGGGCCATGGAGAGGTGACATGTGTGTCTGTAGGTGACCTACATGTGACAGTGGTGTTGGAGTTTGGGCGTGTACACAGTCAAGCCCACTGCTAGCCCTGCACATGTGTGGTGGACAGCTGTGGACCGTACATGGTAGACTGTATCATTCACCATCTCTGGCCACAAACATGGGAACTGGCTTCATCAGCAGTAGCACGGGCACCACCATGCCCATGTCAGATGCGGTGTTAGTATCTGATGGTGCCTGCTGTTTGCTGGGACTATATCCCCCATGGGACCACCCTGGACCATGTGCCCATGGCCACTATGTCTTGGTGTGGACAGTGCACTTCCCTTTGTAGTGCTGGATGTACTGCCACTATGGCAGCATGAGTGTGCATGGGCACATGGACTCTCAGCAGATGGTGTTGCTGGCCTATGTCCATGTGTCTGACGCCCAACTCCAACTAGATGTTCCAGCACAGACAATGTGCGCTCAAAGACAGACACTGTCTCAGCCCAGAGTCTGTCCACTACATCAGTGAAACTATCCAGGGCATAACCAATGCAGTGGAGGCAGTCACAGATGTTAGACTATACTGTATCTATAACCCTAAGCATCCATCTGATGTTACTTTCAGAACATTCCTGTACCTCCATGACAGCCAGAAACATGCGGCGAGTGACCCATGATGTGACACTTGCAATAGGTAATGGATGGACAGCAGTCCTCTTTTGAGCACCCCTGTCAATCTGCCCATGTGGGATCTTGCCAGTTCTCTGGTTATGGCCAGTGCCTACACTCACTGATGCCATAGTTCTCACACTGTCCTGCACTATGTCACCACCCTCTGACTGTCCAATATCTGTGGCCTCTGGTGACTGGGTATGTGTGGGCATACTGACTGTGTACAGGGACAATGGGAACAGAAGAGGGAAATTCAGCCACCAACAGCCCCACTTGTGGCTCACTATGGCCATCATCATCATCAGAGTCCGATGAGACACTGACATCAGGTTGTGAGGGGGACAGACTCCAACCCCCCCCCTTTTCACCTGTAAGTATCAAGAAAAAACCAGTACATTACCACCTGCACTATTATGTATGGTAATCCACACAGACTCATACAGATGAGGATCCACAACAGCATTCCATGTTCCACATTTTCTCATCTCATATCCCATGCACAACACACATGCTCACAACAACATACACAGACAAGTTCGGCCCTGTAGAACATGTACATCATCTACATCCAGTTAACATTGCCAGTACAATACATCTGTGAGGTGTGCAATATGACAGTATATGTGACAGAACTACACATAATATCCAGTACACCTATCTTGAGAATGATGTGCCAGTTGTAGTATCACTGTCTCATCTCTCTATTGGGTTTGAATGGGCATCTTGGAGTAATTCTTTCATGTATAGCAGGCTGCATAACTGCTCATAACTATAAGTGCAAACATGTTAATGTTTATACAAATACACACCTGTTATTCCCTAGGCTATGCACTGTAGTTAACTGCTCTGAAATGGAACATACAATTATTCTACTCTGGCTAGGCACAACAATTGTGCATAAGGCAAAATGGCACCCCTTAACCTTTATAGGATATATATGATCCGTAAAACCACAGTCTCACACTTACCATGTACAAGACCATAGACTCCAGCCACACCTGATGGACCTATGAAAAGGTGAGGGAGAGGAATTGTCAGCAACACCAATTTTTTTAGTGATACAATGTGATATGTATGTATATCCACATGTACATTAGCTACTGTGATACTGGCTATATTGCTGACATTCTGAGTATGTGTGCATAACTGTGGGTAAAAGCCAACCACCCCCCAATGTAGATAGACCTGACACCCATATACTGGTGTGTAGAGCCTGCCACAATGACTGCTAATGTCTAATACTGGTGAACACAATGAGCTTACCTGAACAGTCCTCTGATGTGGATGCTGTGGCACCCACCTCCAGGATGTATGGTATGATGGATGCCTGGAAGCTGTTGGTTGATCCTAGGTTTGTCAGGAATTCCTCTGTGGCTGAAAGTGGTTGTTCTGTTGCAGGCCCCCCAGCAGTGGCAGCACAATCCCTGGCAACAGCAGCTGCCCTTTCACATGTGGCATTGACCATATCTGTGGCCCGGTGTCAGACCTGCTCATAAGTCCTGTCCTGTTGGCTAATCTGATTTACAGCCCTCATAAGGTCACCCCACATTGTTGCCTACCATTCTTGATTGTGGCGACTCCTTGAAAGCAGGATGTGATGGTGGAGTCTGAGGGCATCTGCTATAGCATTATTCTCTGCTGCTGAAAATTGCAGATGTCTCCGCTGGTACATTGTTCATGCAAGGCAACAAGAGGGGAACACATTACAGGACCAGATACATGGATGTCCACTATGTACAGAACCAACACACCCATAATTGCCTGCACTATCCACTGCGCCCTCATGTCATACCCCATAGTCTGGCAACACACCACATGTGTGGCTACCACCAAGATAGCAGCAATAATGGGTAATGTCCCTGTGTGCCATGATATATTCTGCTGTATGTCTCTACACCCATCACTGCAGTGTACTGTGGTGTGTTCCCTATGGTCAAATTCCCACTAATATATCATACGGCCACTGTTGGACAAATAGCAGTGTGCTATTACAACAACTATATGGGGACAGCCCAGCAACACCAGTGTGCCACAATGACAGACAGCAATGTACACCTGGTGTAGTATATATTCCTTGTAGGCACCATACCTCTCAACTATACAGATGTGTGAAGAATATCACCATGTTTGCCTCACTGATGTGGTCCATTTTGCACAAACATGTGGATGTCTGACAAATTGTTATCAGATCATTGATGGTTACTGTCAGAAAATTAAAACACAATCTGTCACCCATCAGACCACTAAGAAAACACTTATGCTACAGTAATATCTGCTAAACTATTCACATTCTTACTTTGTATGGCAAGTATGTATACTCTGTCACTTAGTTTGCACCTTCATCCACCCATCAATTATGGCTGTGCCCTGTTTTTTTACTGTAGGGCATTGAGAGGTATGTTAGGCATAGCTCTCAACCAGAGAGGGACAAATGTCCACAAAACAGGGAATTAGCCAGTGTACTTCAGGGAAATTCAAGGACACTTTTATAATATTAGCACTATTTATGTGGATTTTGTTGGACAGAGAGAAGGTGAATTGCAGTACATTGTTTGATGTTACAGGATTGTACACCCTTACTTAGTGCCACTATGTCGCACACATAACCAACAATCTTTACTATAACAGCAGACCATTGTAGGAGGGATTGACAGGGACAGAGCAGAGATATGATTCAAAGCAGGGGACAGTAGAGAGGCATGGCTGCAGGTGTTGGACAGCAGATTATCACTGATATGTGAATATCATAGATCTAATACAAGCCTACTGTTTTAATCCCTATTCTCCATACCTCCATCTTCCCATTTGCATCCTGTTTTATGGGGAAATCTAGTACATATCTGGTAGAGTGATGCATTCCTTTGTTTGAAGCATTCCTCTGCAAATGCTTTTCACATACGCAGTCTGTGTGAGTAAAACCACATACAGATCTGTTCCCATAAGCAGTTGCTTGCCTTTTGTAGGTAATGCTCATTAACATGCAATTGCCTCTGTACCAATCTGTGGCTCAGAATTTTTAATTGCATCCAAAGCAGTTGAACAGCACTATCATTAGCCAATAACATGGCACCACAGTACAATATATAAGGCCTTCATTTAGGTTTTGGCCCTTTTCTTAATTGTGGGGGGATGAGGTGTAGAGACTACACTATTACAGAGGGTAAGCACAAATACTTTACACTGTAGAGATGTATGACATATGTGCACAGTTTTGCCTTATATGTTTGGGCAGTGTCCCCTGACATTGTGGTCCTCTGGCAGTTTACTGGCAAACAATGTGGGTTGAGGTCAGTAAGGGGAATGAGACATATGAGTGTCACACTTCATACCTGTCAGAATATGCATGCTAATGTGATAGCTGCTAGTCTATCTACTTAATCACTATCTTTATAGGGGCAAACTGTGAAACATGTCCTTATCTCTTGGCCTTTGTCTCCCCTTTATGTATGGATCTGTCCAAATCACTTGTTATAGGGGCTGGGAGGCATAGTCGGTCTGTAGCAGGTACCTTAGCATATAGCTGTTTATGCTACAGGCTGAAGCTGCTGCTGTAGGTTAGGACACATGGGGGGAGTGTGAACACTGTGAAGGTCAGCAAGCTGTAATTGTAACTGGGACAGCAGTGGCAGCTCTGTCATTACAGTAAAGCCAGGGTGAAGGTATCCTTTACAGTCCAGTTGATGCATTTGTGTAAGGTACATCTGTTATGCAAAAGTGCCAGTATCAGAGTAATAGACAACATATAGGTAGGCTATATGAATATGGGAATTGTGTACCTACCTGCAGGCCTTTGACTTGCAAAACTGGGTAGCAGATAATTCCGTAGAAGTAACCTATGGGGGATAAAATTGAATGATTCAGTCATGAATTGATGTCTTCACAACAATGTACTTCAAGTGCAACACAGTGGATTCAAACCCAGGACTTTGTGTAGCAAAATGTCCCTACACAATATATTTAACAGACTGAGCTATTGAGTCAGTGCTGCAGCAGGTGTATTTGCCAGATACATGTGCAGACATACAGCTGTGACACATGTTGCTTGCATCCATTGGTAAGTGTTTGCCCTTCACAGGCAGTTGTTCTGCAGCAGGGTCCCAGATGAAAACATGTACTGTGCATTGATGCCTTAGCAAGTTGTGTAAAGATGTTGCAGATGAAAGGGAACATTTACCTGCTATCACAGGCCTCATGTACTGCTATTATTTATTTGGCCGTGTAGTTTTGTATCAGAGTCCCAAGTACACTTCCATTTTTACCATTATGTTCAATTTCACTCTGTCAGTGACCATCAGTACGTTTTGCTGAAAACACCTGTTTTAATCAAGGTCTGTGTGGAGTAGTGGGTTAGTGTATTAGGCTGTAGTTGATAGGGGCCCGGGTTCCAAGCGTGGCAGGGGAGATTCTTTCATACATGTGCCTAACATTGTGAGAAATACATAAGATCATTAATCCACTTTAAAGCTCATTTAAGCAGCTTTGCATGGCAAGGCCCTTCGCTTAGCTCCACACAAACCCATGGTAAAAAAATTAAAAAGAAAAGAAAAAGGGGTTGATAGGACAGTTATGAAACGGGGGCAAGGATGAGGAAAAACATAGTGAAAGGCAGGCAGGGATGTGCAGAAGGGTGTAGGAAAGAAACACAGCTTTTCATCTATTGTACAGTAATAGCTGTGCATTTTGACTAATTTTGTGGATAAATTTGGACTCTCAAACCCCAGAGAGAAGGGTGAGGACAATATAAATGTGTTGTCATGACAATTGGACCAAATTATCTGTGTCTAGTGGACACATGTGAAAATGGAGAGCTAGGTACGGAGTGATATTTTTTTGTGGAACAGGTGCCCATTTTTTTTTTTTTTTTTTTTTTTTTTTATAAGGAGAGAGTGGAATGTTGGGGAAGGGTTGCAGGTACATTTGAGGATGTAAGTTGGGTTTAAGAGGATGCAATTGCAGACAGACAAGACAGAAGACAGGAGCAGTGTGTGACAAATGAGGGGGTAAACACCTTGGATGGGGAGGGTTTTGTGGAATCCGAGAAGCATGTACCTCCAGATGGCAGCAGCATGACTGGCATCCACACCAATGGGCAGTTGAATCTCCTCCTTCATTGCCTCAAATTTGCTCTGCTGTAGGCTGGGCACCATTGCCAGCCAGCCTGACCAGGTTGTCCGGTTTGCCCTCAATCTTGCACAGGCAACATTCATAGCTACTATGAACAATCCTGCACACCATGGTCTGTAGTTGATCCTGGGTGACTACCCCCTGCCACTGATCCCAGGGGGTCATGGCCTGTTCCCTGAAGTAGTTCCACCTGAAGGTGGTGCAGGGACAGTGGAGGAGGCACTAATGGCTTGGGTCCCAGATATGCTAGGAACCAGTGCCACGGCCAGCTGAGGTAAGTTAGGCAGATCGGCAGGAACTGACCTATCCTGAAGTACTGTGGTTATGGTAGTAAAGCAGAATGTATAGGTTAGTTATGAACAAAGCCATTGTTATTGATAACAGCATGCCAGAACATTGGAAATAACCCCAGTACATTTCAATGCATATTATGTGAAACCCAACAATAGCAGAACAGTCAGTATATTAACAGCATGCCAGTAACAGTTACAGCATAAGGCCAACAGAATGGGTAATTCAACTAATTCAACATAATATGTTAATATACGACAATTTTAATACATAATAATAAAACACATGCTCCAAAATAATGTGTATGGAACACTATATGTTAAGAATAAACCATAACCAATTAATAACAAAAATAAATATATAAAGGCAAAGGGTGGGGAGAGAGAAAAATACATTCCATTAATACCATTATAGGCTATATTGTTGACAACAGTACTGCTATCTACTCTACAAGTCTGTCTTTTTATGTGTAAAAGTGCCCTATAACTGCTGTAGCATGTACAGTACATACCTATCAAGATATCTGCATGAGACAGTATGGGCCAAGCAGTAACAACTGCAGGTACACAACTACACAGAATACTTGTACATCAGGTGTACTTATATAACTACCAAGGTGTACTGTGGGCTGATGTAATGTTACTTTGCTATTTACATAATCATGATGATGATATAGCTGTGACAGAGGGATTATGCACTAGCAATTACATTCCGTGACAGCATGACACTTGAGAGACATGTATGCATACAGTACAGACAGTAAACAACTATCATGTCATGCTTGGCAGACATGGGGATAGAACCCAATAGTAGTGACTGCAGATGATATCTACATCAAATGTATTAATTGACTACAGCAACCTTTAACATACACTCCAGGGATGCAGCCATACCAATGCTTACACATTTTATTTCTTTTATTTTATTATTCTTATACTTATTTCCTTTATTTTATGCTGTATCTTTACATTCCTGGTAATGATTGTAACAATCTGTGACATATCAACACACAATAATTTACTCATAATATGGGCTCACTCCCCCATTTGCCTGTATTTCATGTGGAGAGAATATCTGTTAACATTACGTGATTCATACTGTAATATTTGGTGCTACATAACACTGGATTCGAACCCTGATCTGTGTGTGGCAAAATGTAGTTCATACAGAGCATTTAGCAAACTGAGCTACTGAGTCACTGCTGTTTGCTGACTGACTATTTGCCTAGAGTTCACTTGGCACCAAATTATGACCTGTTAATTGCAGTACAGTTTTACACTAGACTGCAGTGACAGTTGAACAGACATGCATGATATTCAAGCATGACAGAAATACTAGGTAACCTAAGCATTACTAAACAGAATGCAGGTGTGCATCATATATTGTTAGTGTGTTGAAATATCTATAAAGCCAACAAACAAATATCTGATTGTGGGTTATTAATTGCAGTCTAACAACTAGTACACTGTTATACTTGACTGCAGCACCGTACCTCACAGCCTGAATGCTTGTAGCTGATACACAGTGGCAAAAACAAGACAATCCCGATGTACATGATTTACCTTGGTGTTATTGCTATTGCTGCATGTGTTGTTGCAGACCAGTTGACATAATTCAGCTCTTACAAAACAACCACGAGCCTTCACTTATTGAACAAATTATTTTATTAGATATATCTTCATGCAGGCACTGATAGCATTTTGTGTTTTATTGAAGAACAGTTGTAATAATTGATTTATTGCATAAATAGCCCTACTTCCACAGTCAATACACAACAGACTTTATTAGAGATAGCTTCAATTAGTTATTGGTATAGCTTCAATATTTATTGTACAACAGTTGTCATTATGCAGGTGTTGCAACACAGCTGTATATCCACAGTTATTGCATGACAAACTATATTGCATATACTTCCTTACAGTTAATGCTTTAGTCGTCCCTAATTCTGAAACTACACTTGGCAGTATGAACTTCTTGCAGTACAGGTGTGAGTCCACATTAATTGCAATACAATCTTTACTGCTTATTCTTAATCACAGTTAAAGCTTTACTCTTTCTTGCTTATTTGATACATCTGTACTCACCACACTCACAGCACAACCTGGCCAAACACCCAGCATGCACCTCAATGTTGCTAGGTCTCTCCCATGCAGCTGTTGGGAGAGAAGCACACTATTATGCGTACCAGTTTAGCAGACATTCAATATTAGATATTGATTAAACAGAGAGAAATATACTTACATACATGTGGGGCATTCCCTGCCCAGAATTCTTGGATCAGGTGTCCAAGAGAGCCCCTTCTGTCTTTTCAGGTTATCATGGCGGCGATGACACTACTCACCTATGTGGCAGATACCAGTTGTACTGGTGAGGTCCCTTGCCAGCTGGTCCCAGGCTTCCGCTTTGCACTCTGAGGCCTGGTAACCTCCCTGCATCAGCCGGTCATCATGGTTTTTAACAAGGAGTCCAACCATGACCCTGGACTCCAAAATGTCCCATTGCTGTGCCCAAAAGCATGAACCCTCTCCAATGCCTGCCATGGTATTTTTCAGAGACAGAACTTCAATGGATTATGCTGTATTTCCACCTATTGGGCTTAATATAGCCTGTTTTCCCACCCTTACATACCATTGGGCAGCATTTAAAAATATGGTGATCCACATAGCATCACACAAACCAGGGCAGCTCAGCTGAACAGTGTGAAAACCCAAATGCTCAGAATGTTTGACAGCGCTTAGCAGTGTGCAAACCAGTCAAGCGATGCCAAGCAGGGCATACACATTAGCAGCTGTTATTTTGTTTGTACAGTGCTTAGCAGGTCTTAGCAGATCATAGCAGAGTTTAGCTCAGTAGGCCAATATTTTAAAATGTTGTTGTGTCTTTCGGCTTATCCCGATTAGGGGTCACCACAGCGGAACTCCGGTCCGCTAATGTTTGGTAGTGGATTTTTACGTGCCGAGTTACCAGCCCTGACACACAACCTTCAACGAAGGCACGCCCATTCACGCATGCCTCCACACAGAAGATGCTCTAGCTGAAAATTGAACGCAACAACGTCTTGCTGTGAGGTGACAATGCTACCGCAGCACCACTACCGTGGGCAATATTTTAAAATAATTTGTATAATTTATATTTCAAAAATAAATGCTTACTTGCCTTTCCATGTTCTTAAACCCTTAAACCTACTGCACATGAGGTCATAACTCTACCCATTTAGCTATGTGGATATGTGGAATTTTGGTATACCTTTACATATACCTCTGAGCTACCTTTAAGCAGTGCTGAGCAACACACCACACCACACAAACCCACTTAGCTATGCTTAAACGTGACCTTTAATTAAATACATACAGTTTCTATTTTTAGATGTCTGGTTTCTCAGTGCCACTTAGCACTGCTGTGCTCTGTACCTCGCCATGCAAACATGCTTTTTAAAAACAAATAAATAAAAATACAAAAAAATAAATGAAAATACCTTTGGGACTGCTACTATTAAACAGTGCTGGGAGTGGCAGACACAGTTCGTACTACACTCACTACACTGATTCAATAATGTTATTCCATGGTTCTTCCTCAGAAACACACCATGATTAATATGCATGGTGCACTGCCAAGAGGGAACTGTGTATATAGATAGGGCAACATTACATGTAGGGTCTACACTATGCCTACACAGAGTTTATTAAATCTAGGGGAAAGTGTATAAGTAAATGAACTTAAGGTTTATCTGAAGCAGATCTATATTCTTGAATCAATAACTTAATCTGTGCTTTCATAGCAGCATAAAGTCATACCTTCAGTACAGCTGTAAGTCTGAAATCTATCTCTTTCCTATTTAATTTGCAGATGTTTTGCAAAACAAATGATGCTGCACAATATTGGAAATTCTCATTTTGTTATAATGTTTACAATAAATGACTGCCCTATATAAATGCATAGTAATTCTAATTTCAGTGAGATATAAGAACATATGTGAAAGCATGAAATTATGAAAAATTATATTATTTTACAGCAAAGTACCATGTGATGAGTTCCTACATGTGCCTGTGTTGTCATTGTATAATATTTCACATACTTCTGTTAGCTTCTATGTTCTGAAGAAAATGTGAAGAACATATTCAAAGCTGTTAGGAGACAAACTTTTTTCCAGTCATTGCACATATATTTTTTAGAACCTGTAGCACATCCCAAATAGATTTTGAAAGGTTCTATTCTGGTAATAATCATGCCATCTATTAAGCTGTCCTGTTTCCTTATTTTCTTTGTTTTTAATTATTTTTGAAATAACATCAACCATTTGATGACAAGAAAATGTAATGAATGCAAAAGTGCCTGATTCTATGCCTAGCTACACACATACAAATGGTGTAGTAAATTAAATGAGAATGAATCTGTGTCTATGTCTGCATGAATAAAGGATCAAGATGTACTGACTGGTGTCAGTGTATGCATGTATGCATAAATAATCTAGTGAATTTAGATGTGCTGATTGCGTGTGCGTGTGTGAATGATCAATGGAATTTAGATAAATGTCATTATGTGCCAATGTGTAGACGTGTATTTGTACATGTTGGTATGTGTGTGTGTATCTATATATGTTAGCTTATTAAATAGTTACTCTTCATTATCAGATCTACATTATGGTCACAAGATACAGTTCTCATAGTAATATAACCTTGACCTACTTAACAACACTGCCAGGTTCTATAAAGCAGAATTAAGACATTGTCATGTATATACTATTCATAGAGGATTTAGCTGCCCTGATCTATAGTAGTTACAGAACAAATGTAAGAGTACAGAAAGTTTTACAGTCTTGAAAGTTGTAACATGTTTCGCACTAGCATACAGATAACCAGCACCTTTAAAAGTAGATTTTTTGTACTGCATCCATATTTAGTCATTACAGGAGAGTGAAACAAACTGCATACTGTACTGCTTCACTATGTAACTGCGATTGTACACAAACACACAAAAACAACAAAACAAAGAATTTGAATATTAAATTAATAAACTAGCTAGCTTTGTGGCACAGAGGTAAAAAGCACTGCCTGAGACCAAGATGACCACTGCTTAGCTGGCAGATTGGGTGTCTGCTGGAGCTGTCATGGAGTAAGGAAGGAAATAAGAAGCCCTTCCTGCTTGCCTTTCCTAGGGGGTGGGTAGAGTGTGGGTAATGTTCACAAGGGGGATAAGGTTAACTCCTTGTGGAGAGGAGAACTTGGAGTGGCTGTATGACTAGGAGGAGTGGGGGAAATGGGAGGCATTCTTGTCCTTGGGCCCATGAATGTGCTTGTCCCATTGGTCACACATAGTTTCTCAAGTAGTTAACAGTATAGCATCTGCATGTAGGGGTGTGGTAGGGCTATTTCCTCAAGCAGAACACACCTCCACCAGTAACGGTGTTGGGAATGGAGCACCATTAGCACCAGTATGGTGACCACAACTAAGAAGAGTAAACAACACGATGAACTGTTCAAAGATCCTGGGAAGGACATCAGGTCTAGTTCAGGAAGGGCATTCATGAAGGAGGTAGTTTAGGGGCGTTATAGTGCAAAAGAGTCAGCACATCACCCATCAGAGATAGCTTGACTTACAAATAAAAGAAAAATGAATATGCAAATAAATAATGAACTGCCATTTACTTATGCCTTCTTAAAATAAGTTAGACACCATTTACTAAGATTTTCTTATAATAAATTACACAAATTGTAAACTGTAGAGACAGGCAAAAATTTCAACTTACTGTGTTGCTTGTCCTCCACCATCAACTCAATCTATATAAATCTGTTTTGTTTTTAAATGCAGTACAGCTGTACTCCTGTTTTTGCTTCCCCATGAACATATTCTTTCTCTAATCTCAATATCCATGGCTAAATAAATACTTATTTTACTTCCTTATAGGCAGGAAACATTGCATTAGCACATTTCCCTAACTTCAAGTGCAAGACTGCTCAAGTGAAGATAAACACAGGCTTTTGATCAGTTGTCAAGTAATGTAGTGAAGAAATGTCTGCCAGAATGTGCTGAATAAAGGGTAGGTCCTGTATCTGTCAGCTAATACCTTACCCTGCAGGTTGCTAGTTAATCTCCAAGTATGATGAAACACATCACCATGACAGACAACATCTTAGCTGCCTACAGCAAATATTGCTGTAGTGGGCTTAAGTGCATAGCTTCTAATTGGTCCATTAATCTTGTTAAAAGTGAGTGAACAACCTTTTAAAACTACACTTTTTAACAGGTGAAAGAAAATTTTACAATATGCTTAGAAGTATTTCTTTTCTGCGAGCAAAACAGGTTTGTCAGCCAACACCTTTTAAATGCACAGTATACATCAATTTCTTAACCTGAAAGTTCCTCATCAACTAAACAATATTATCATATAAAATGCTACTGGCTTCATAGGGAAAGCTGATGTTTTTTTTCTTCACCTACTTATAGACATATATTGCAGTCTGTCTACATTTAGATTTGTGGGATGAATTACCAATCAATACTCTAGCACAGGAATGTAATTTTTCTAGCTTGTTCACAAACTGAGTGTGTGTGTGTGTGTGTGTGTGTGTGTGTGTGTGTGTGTGTGTGTATATATATATATATATATATATATATATATATATATATATATATATATCTGTAAATACATAAAACATCATTATTTTTGAGACTGTAATATGTCTGTGTTTTTCATATACCCTCATAGTTTATTAAAATTTGACAGAGCATTCCCTTCAGTTGTATTATTCTGTTTGTGACCTCATATTATCAATGGGTAAATTTTCATACTAGTCCATTATGGCTGCATGCACTTTTATGGTATACAAGCTGAATGGATACATACTAATGAGAACTACACAAAGCCATAATTAAAACAATGGCAATTATTCCTGCTGTCCTAGCGCTGCTGCTCATTAGTCTCAAAGTTGGACAGAAAATAAAACATGCAAGTAAGGCGATAAGGAAAAAAGTCAATAACATAATAAAAAGGTCATTGTTGTTACAGCTGTCATTCTCTGATGCTTTAATTACAGAAAGGGTTATGAGCTACAAGGACACAACAATGACAAAGGGCAATTAATTAAAATAGTTAAGATTGCTGTTCCTAGAACTGATATTGTGATATATTCTTATAAAAAATAATACAATAAACACTAGTGTCTCCTTCTTCTTTGCCATGGCATGCTTGCTGATATGCCTTTAGGAAAAAACAAAAGTGGAAACAATGCAGCCATCTTTGATCTGGGATACATACTTATGGACAATCAAATCCTATTCAAATTGTGAGCTCTGACACACAAATTAGTTGCTTTTGTAATAAGCAGTGTGATGAAAAGATAACAGACAGATGACTGGTATTGATGTCCATTTCTCAGTAAACCCTAATGAATGGCTCAGAGATACATTACTATAACTTTAGAACCAGGATAATGTCTATTGTGTACATGATATGAGGAATAAAATGCATAGAAATCTGAAAAAAGAGTGTAAATGGAAATTGCATTTGATGACACTACATTGATTCACAGACAAGTTTCCATTTTTACAGAAGAAACATCATTCTGACAGCCAAGTTTTTATTTTTGTTTTTGAAAGTAAAAAAAGAGAGAGAGAGACAGACAGACAGTTACAGGGCTATAAAATTTAGACACCCATATTTTAATAGTTCAAAGAAATACAGAGGATGCCAGCTATTGTCTCACTATTAGTGTTGTTTGAAAAACTATCAACAATTCCTATTTTTATTGGGCATGAAGTACATGGCTCTTGTACCATGGTCAAGATGAAATTAATTGAGATTCATTTGCCCATAGGGGAAAAAAAACATTGGAAGACAGAACATTGATCACTGTTTTCCATTGGAAATCATTGCTGTTGTGATTTTTAAGCAAATGCCATCAAAGATTCATTTTTTGTGGGAAATCCCTCCCTTATTCAAGTCGGGGTGATTGTAGAGTTTATCTCTCTCTCTCTCTCTAGATATATATATATATATATATATATATATATATATATATATATATATATATATATATATATATAGAGAGAGAGAGAGAGAGAGGGAGAAGTTTAGGGTGCAGGGGCTTGCCCTCCCATAAGAAAAGCTCACAGTTATTTTTTTGCCCTTCTATGCTTTGGACATTATTTTTCAGTGATTACTGGCCTTGTGAAATTCATTCATTCACATCACTACAGATATACATTAATATTGTCTATATGACCTAACTATAATTCTATATATGTTCTAAACTCAGAATATTATACTAAATCAAGCTTTGTAATATTAATATTGTTTGTCTTCTTCTCCAGCTTCCTATATATGTCCGAATTAATTCATTGCATTCACCAAAATACTTTATCCTATAGTTTTTGTTTCCTTGTGCTGTGGCTATTTACATAATAACAACTTTCCCAATTCTCCTCTTTTTTTTTCCACAATAAAACATTATATATCCCTACACTCCAAACCACTGTTTATTTAGTCTAAAAATTATTGTATTAGAGGGATGACCACTTGTGTTTTAATGCATTTTTGGTTATAATTCCTATTTGCCAAGCCAGCTCTTTAGAGTTAAAACTGTAACTCTGGCACTGTTCTACTGGTCTAGGTTTGGTTAGTGACCTGGGTAATGAAGGAGATGGTCATGCGACTAAGCAAATGAGTCTTTTTCACTCATCCAAGAGTAATGGTGATGGCAGAGACCTGCTGTAAGAGCTCTGTCTAGCGGGTGGCTCAAGATTACATATTTTGCACCACAAATGCAGTGAGATGCATGATCCTCATCTAGAAGTGTTTGCAGTCTAACTGGGGAGAGGAAGGTGAATGGAAGCATGCTGTCACAAATGTCCAGTGTAGCAGTCACAGTTCCTTGCTTTACAGCCAAAAGGGGAGACAAAAGCATTTGCAATATCTTCAAACTCCAAACACCTTCTGGGTGAATGCTGTACTGCCTTGCTGCTGTTTTAATTTTCTGGTGTTAAAGTATGTCTGTTGGAGAGAAATTGAACAATAAGGCATAGAAGATTGATGTCTACCTGGAGAGATTCGACCAAATATAATTTAAAACTATACATTTGTCACAGAAGAGGAAATTATACTTTTTCCAAAGTGCAGCAGCCTCAGAGTTGATTTTATAAAGGGGGGGGGGGGTTACAATGGGAAACTTCCCTTGCTTATGGGATTTGAGACAGCTCCATCTCCTAAAGAAGGTTAATATTCAAATTATGTTCCATTCTCTTCAAAATGCAATTCTATTAAATGTTTACCAGAACCTATAAACTATGACATTTGTATTTCTATTTATATGATATTGAAGGCCTATTTTCTATTTATTTGGCTCTTTATTCCCTCAAAATAATGTTAATTTTTTTAGACCATTATGTAACATGAGTCTAATATCAAGAGGAATTGTTCTTATCAACCTTTGACACTTCTTTTGACATCTCTTTTTCTCTCTACAGCTACGGTTTCTTGTAATGGATGAAGAAATTTCAGAGGGCATGCATAGATTGTTAGAACAACAGAATCAACAATTTCTCATTTTCTTACAATGTATACATTCATGTTTGTATTTATGCCACTCATCATATTTTTTACGTTACTGATTGTGCAGTACAGCAGAATATTATTTTGCTTGTTTTCCCTAAATCACAGTTTCATTGCCTAGCTACGTTTTGACTATCCCTTGTAATTGCTACATGAATATGTAACAGCTTGTAATATCAGAATGTCATTTTTTATGCCAGTGTGGATGGCCCGATAGCTTTGCAGTGCATCTTATCATCATCATCATCATCGACCCCCTTTCTCTCATCTTCTATATGAGGGCAGGGTGTCATTTCAATTGTCTCTGTGCAACTATTGCATTTTATTTAATCTATTCTTTTAACCTGAGTTTTTTTCTCCTTCCATCCTTTACTGTGCCCACAATATCTTATACAATCTCATACTGATACAAAACAAGAAAGTGGTATTTTATTCTAATGCAATGCAGCTCTCAAGAGGTTACACCCAGTACATTTTTGAGACAAAGGAAGTTAAATACTACATAATGCATTTGTTCATACAAATGTTGGTATCCTGTGCCCTGTCTTTATTCAGGTAAATAGATTCAATTAGATTCAAACAGTTGAACACCCAGTTTAGGCATGGCATAATGCCTCTAGTATATGCTTCGGAAACAATCCACTTATCTTACTAATAGTCATTTGCAGTACTAAGAAGGATTATTCTGTAGGCTTTTTCCCATCACTTAGAAACTCTTACATGACAGGAAATGTATATTTTAACTTTGGTCTGACAGACTTTTATTTTGCATTGTGAAACAGAATTATTTTTCAGTAATCTATTCCAGGGAAGTTATTAAGAATTATTCTCAGTGACATACACTAAGGTGTTAATTTATTGGCAGAGTGTAAAATTTGCAACTTCTGTAGTCAGTATTATAGTTAACTTGTATGTTACCTGTAACATTAAAGAACAGATTATGTAGTTGGAACCTAAGGTTCTCTAATGATCTAACTTGTGATTTCTACCCAGAAATTCTGGAACCAAGTATGCTAAGCTTTCTTTAATCAAAGGAATCTCTTTCATTTGTTGGTGAGGTTTTTGAATGAAACTGAGAAGAGTTTTCATATAAAGTAAACAGAGAACAAGTCCTAAATGGTATCTGAATACTTAAAATATCTTTAATAAAGTGTTACTTCTAACGTAGTTACCTCTTGTATAGAAAACACCTAATAGAGATCATGAGTGACTGGGGAAGGTTTTATTTTATTGTTTGCATTGTGTGTCACTACTCATAACAAAATATAGACTAATAATTACATTACTAAATCTGTACTGCTGTCAAGACAGACACAGTCCACAAGATTGACTATGAAGTACTCGTGTAATATGCTGGAAGCTATTACAAAAGTATAACTGTCACTGATGGTTCAGTACTTAGATGAAGCAGATAGTTGCTTCAATCAAGTGGGTTGAAAGAAACACTTTCTTTTCTGTACTGTGCCACTTGTAGTATTCTTACATTACTACATTGATAATGTATTTTTTTAAGGATCTGCTGCAATTGAATAATATTTACTCGAAATACAGGAACTGTAGACTTATAGTCTTAAGTTCATAAACAAGATCAAGGATATTGAGAACAGGCTTATGAGAAACAATCTTAGGACGCTTTTTTGAAAGAATGTATGTAGGGTAGATACTATGGTCAAATAAATGGCAGCAGAATTGATGAAGCTACTGGCTACTATAAAACCTTCAATATTTGAGGTAAAACACTGGATAACTCCCAAATCAAGAATATTTCCATGCTAAAGTAAGTTACTATTAATATTTTGGACTTTAATACTCATGAGGAAGCTTTGAGAAAAGTGAGGAGTTAGGCGCAGACTATGACACTGTAAGCTACAGAATGTACTTCACTCCAAGGTACAGTATTGTCTTATTTCTCAACAGAAAAGTGTCTGTTCCCACTCTTAGGCTTTGTGGGGATTATGCCTTTGAGTAGAAAAAGTTCCCTGCAATGTCATGGGTGCTGCAAATAACCAGCTGTGTTTTTTATAACAGCAGAAGAAGCTGACCCTGCAGTGGATGGCATCCTTAAAGCACAGAAGCATTCTCCAGAGGTGAAGTATGTATATATCAGAATGTTCTGATTGTGGAGAAAATGTCCCTCACAGCCATCCCCAAACAATGTTCAAGTGACCAAAAAAGGGCAAAGCTATAATGGAGAATAGCAGTACTAAAATGTATCAAGAAGGAAGAGAGAAATGCAAGAAAGGTTTTTCAGAACTGTTGTCCTGATACAAAACAATGCCACAACAGATTAGAAAGATGATGCAGAGTCTGATCGAAATAAAGGAATACAGTTTGCAACAGTGTATTTCCCATTAAAAGAAGTTACACAGAGAGAGGAGAACTTGTCACATGACTGGGCTGTATCTTTATCCCCCAACAAGCACTCGCAAGTATGGCAGGTGCAATCAGACAAAGAACTGTCAACATCCAAAAAAAGGGCAGCCAGCACCAAAGTGTAGAAAGCACTCATTGCAGCTCCATATCCATACAATAATCAGGCCAGTTTCGGCATTTCTGCCTTCCTCAGTGAACAAACCATATTAACAAGAACCACAAGTATAAATACAATGAAATAATTAAATAATTCCCCCTTCCTGTTACATCATATCCTGCAAAGAGAAAATATCTCTATTTACTTATAATTGGTCATTTAGATACGGAGAGAAAAGCCCCCCCCCCCCCAACTTGATTATCCACTTCTTTTCTTTGTAGTTTAAGGTGGAATGTCAGCCCACTTTATTGCTCCTGTCCCCTTGAATCTTATCAATGACCATGAATGTGAATCTTGCAGAGTCATGTGATGTACAATGTCTGTAGAGAGCATTAGTCATTAGTTTATTACGTATGTCACTAAAATGTTCCAACATACGTGTACATAAAGGACGTGAGGTTTGCCCTATATAGAAAGCTGAACAGGTGCAATAAGCTAAATAGACCACCCAGTCTGCTCCACAGTTAACAAAAAACTGATGTCAAACACTTGACCTAGAGTGCCCAAATTTGTAAATAAGAATAATAAGAAACATCAATTTATTTAAAAATATGGTGGCAGAAACATCAATTTATTTAAAAATATGGTGGCTAACAACTGGAATATATTACTGGCCAATGAGGAATTGAGCTGGGTTTTACCCTCCAGGTGCCAATTTTCCCTTCAAAGGGGTAGGACCTTGGGTTCATATTTTTCTTATTTCAAGCATGATAATATCAGGGGCACTCTGGGTCATCAGCTAACGATCACATGGGACAAATTGCTGGGATCTTTCTCCTGTAGAGACTGTTTCTTCTGTAAGTTTATGTTAAAGTCAAAGCAATTTTCCAGTAAAAATATGGGCCAAGTGTTGACATCAGTTTTTTTGCTAACTGTGGAACAGACTTTGTGGTCTATTTAGCTTGTTGTGCCTGTTCGGCCTTCTATATAGGGCAAACCTCCCATCCTTTACGTACACGTATGTTGAAACATTTTAGTGACATAAATAATAATGGAATGACTAATGCTCTCTACAGACATTGTATGTCCCATGACTCTGCAAGATTCACATTCATGGTTATTGATAATATTCAGGGAGACAGCAGCAATAAAGTAGGCTGGCATTCCATCCTAATTTACAAAGAAATGAAGTGGACAATCAAGTTGGGGGGGGGGGTACCCTCTGGTCTAAATGACCAATTATAAGTGAATAGAGATATTTTCTCTTTGTGGGATATGATGTAACAGGAAGGGGGAATTATTTAATTATATTGATACTTGTGGATCTTGTTAATATGGTTTGTTCACTGAGGAAGGTAGAAATGCCGAAACCGGCCTGATTATTGTATGGATATGGAGCTGCCACTTCTATTTATTAAAAGTTATTGAGTGCTTTCTACACTTTGGTGCTAGCTGCCTTTTTTTGGGCTGCATCTTTGTCATCTTAGTTGCTTGGATGGATCAAGGAATCAAATAAGTAAAAGAGGGTCTCATCTTCCTATCTACCTAGACAGATGCATTCTAATATATACTGCTATAGAATGATTTGTTATAGTATACTGAAACTATATTATACATACCTTCAGTGTTGATAATGCAGTTTCTCTGGCATATCTAAACATATTTGACATATCTAAACCTGTAGCTACCAAATTTGAAATCAGTCTAGGATTTAGTAAACTTTCTTCATATTTCTATCTACTACTAAGATGATGGGCTCTATTTATGACAATACTAGTGCATAACAAGCTTCAAGAAATATTATAAACATGATTATTGCACTACAAAAGAGATTATATAATTCAGCCAGCAGGAGCTGATTGCTTGGATAAGGATATTCCACTGCAAGAATACTTTGTGACTAAGAAGGCACACCCCGGGATTCACTAATCCTCTGTGTAGGACTAAATTAGTCTTACACGGAAACTGCAGCCTAAGAGTAAGACGTCAGCGTGCCATGCATATTCAACTTTAAGGCTAACATGGAGCATGTACGAGTGCAGGGGCCGTGTTGCACTGCCAAGCAGTCCAAAAATCCACACCCCTGCAAGTCCCTCAATCAGCAAATGTCAACTGCCATGAGCGAGTACGCTCAAATGTGTACATACCCAACACTACACTCCCCCACATTCTAAACCCCTGTACAATTAGAAAATGTAAAACTTTTATTTTTTTTTTTTATTATTCCCGATATAGCTGCCTGTATTTGGCCGTGTTTGCACGGGTTTGCCCATTGCTTAGCTACAGTTAGCAGTTTAGACATCGAAGAGAATATTAAGAAACTTATATGCAAATTATGCCCAATAGCAATAGCGTAGTGGTAGAGCCTTCTCACAAAGATAGAGGCATTCCCGGTTCGAATCCCACTACTCCCCTTTCTATTTTCTGTAGGAAATCTGTATATAAAAATAATTCCTGACATTTATCTGTTAAATTTTAGTAAAAAGCATTGAAATGGCCTATGTAGCAGTGAACGATATTATATATATATATATATATATATATATATATATATATATATATATATATATATATATATAGATATATATATATATATATATATATATATCTATATATATATATATATATATATATATAAATAAGAAGGTGAAATGGTTATGCATACTGATGAATTCATAAGTAACGTATCTTAAGCAATGTGAAGCATTGCTAAGCAAAGTTTACCAATATTAAGCACATTTAAGTATAATTGCTCATCGCTTAGCACTGCTTTAACTAGTGCAATGGCTTTGCGTGGAGCTGTGCATCGTGCAAACTAGCGCAAACAAAACATGTTTGCGCATAGCTGCCCACCGCACTAACTAGTGCAACATCGAGCAACATTGGGCAAAGTTGAGCAAAGTCGGCTAAACACAGCCACACCTCCTTGCCGGTCTGGCCAGTAGTAAAATAAAAAGCAAAGACAGGCTTCGAACACGGGACACTGTGCACTATAATCACAGTACTAAACTACTAAGTCATGAAAGCTTTTCATATGCATGCACTTTCAACACAAACATACATATCAATGGAAGTTTACCCTTTGCTAAGCAGATGTGCTTTCAGCTGAGATTTTTCAAAACCAGCCAATCATAAATATGTGTGGGAAATTAGGCATATTTAAGCTCCATAGGCAGGAATACTTGCCATAACTGATTGTAGCTCCCATCTGCAGTCAGCATAGCTGGTGTTGGAGAGGGCTCTCGATTTCAAGTGCAACGTTGGGGCATTGAGGAGTCAAAAATAATGGTTTGGCTCCTCATCCATAATCATGATGACAGACTCCTGCAGGGCCAGTTCCAGGGCACCAAATACAAAGTGGAAGCTTGGAACCGTCAAGCTCATGATCTCACCAGTGCCACAGGCGTCCCTCGGAATGGTGAGTAGGTCAGACACCACTACTCAGACCTGAAGAGACGCAAGGAGGAGTGACTGAACCAGTGGATACAGGAGGCCCGTGAGATGGAAAATGCCCCACTACTGAGTAGGTAGCCATGGAATGAAGTATGTAAGAACTGCTATCGTAGTCTATATTATGGATAGGTATGTCTCAATATCACTTCACTTACTACACAGCTGCAGGTGTCCGTGCTGCGAATCAGCAAGCCTATGCAGATAGGCTGCTAAGGCTGCGCCACCAGGCAGGTTAGTAATTATTCTGCATGTATTGTTATATAAAATAAGTGAGAGAGCCTGAAAAAAAAAGTGCTGTAGCCCAATAATAAAGGTATAATAAGTCTTGAATAACTTCTCTGCATGTACTGTTATATAAAATAAGTGAGAGAGCCTGAAAAAGAGTGTTGTAACCCATTAATAAAGGTATAATAAGTCTTGAATAATTTCTCTGCATGTATTGTTATATAAAATAAGTGAGAGAGCCTGAATAAGAGTGTTGTAACCCATTAATAAAGGCATAATATGTGTTGAATAAGTCTTCTGCATGCACTGATATATCAAATAAATGAGAGAGCCTCTAGAAAAGTGTGTAATGTAATTAATAAAGGTATAATTCCAGGAGTGTGTCTGTGTCACTTTCTTCTATATGTTGTAATACTCTTGCATTATAGAAATAGTACTGTTGTATTAAGCGCTGTCAACCCACATTTGGTAGGCCCATATAAAGTGGATGAAGGGAGTGCCAGTAGCTGTTAAGCATATATACAGTCCTCAACTGTTGGTTCATGGCCGGCATGTACAGTTTAATTTGACACATGAATTGCTTGTTATTGTGTTCCCCAGAAATGTCAGTGTGCTGCCAGAAATGTAGGGGGCTGTTAAAATATAACTGATAATGTCACCTGAACACATCCAGATATGTAGATATATAAATATAAATAAAATATATAAATACATAGCAGTAACATCTGCATCCTGGACAGTTTGTATGTCAGATACAGGTCAGGTATATAAAGAACTAGCAAAACCCATTTCACAATTTAACGGACATTGCCTAGTGTAATAATACATGTAGGGGATATATACCCACAGTCAATAGGAATATAGTGTAAACTATAAGTATATATAAGTTGTTAATGGAGGTATCTTTTTACACCCTACTGTATGTGCATAAACAATGCAATTCCATACCTCAATGGGTATGTCTAATCTCAAAACATTTGTTGGGACATATGTCCTTCTTCTTCTTTCTTTCAGCTTTTCCCGGTTAGGGGACGCCACAGCAGAACTCCGGTCTGCTAATGATTGGCAGTAGATTTTGACGTGCTGACTTGCCGGGCCTAACGCACAACCTTCAACGAAGGAATGCCCATTCATGCATGTCGCCACACAGAAGATGCTCTAACTGAGAATCGAACGGGCAATGTCTAACTGTGAGGCGACAACGTTGGTTTATAAATATCTGCATTTACTTTGATGCATGTGCCCTGTTCAGATACCACAATCTTGGTGGCCTGTTGCCACCAATCAATCCTGCATGCTGTTGGAATATCCACTGTTGTTCTATATATGCATGTGTTATGCTTGCTGTTCAACTGTTGGAAATCTGGTGTGTTGGGTTAATGGGAATACTACTGCATGCTGTTACAACTAATCTGGAATGCTGTTGGCTGTTACCAACCCATATTGTCATTAAATCCTCTTAAACATAGAACGTATGGGAAGGCCAGTCCCAGTGGCCCACCTGTCCCACCTCAGCTGGCGATGGCACCTGGCACCAGCAAGTCCGGTGACCAGCCCGGGACCTCCTCCTCCATTGGCCCTGTACCACCTTCTGGTGGAAGTGCTACAAGGGATGGGGCTCATCCCCCCCATGCAAGCATGGCCGGAGGAGGGCCACCTATCACCCTCCGAATGGTCCTGGCTGTGGTGCGTAGGAAGATCGAGTGTTCAGTCGCTGATCCTCTATGCCAGCTTGAGGCATGAGTGGCATGACTCACGGGTGAGCCTGTCCCTCCTACGCAGCCCCCAGCACATCCACCCTCTGGCCTCTGGGCTGTGAAGGTGCAGTGGTGACTGCCCATGTGTGGGGATCTCAGTTCCACTGTTGCCATCTGTGGGCTCATGGGCTTGCGATTTCCAAACATCCTTCCCCGTCAATGGTGTTCACTCACCACATGTGTCATATTCCACCCCTGTATGCGTCTTTTTTGTCTTGTCTGTTTACCTTCCCAACCTACCTCCCCAAATATACCTACTTCCCCTACTGCACATTCCACTCTCACTTGAAAAAAAAAAAAAAGGCAATCTGCTCCCAAAAAAAAATCACGCCCCATACATAGCTGCCCATTTTGCACACATTTCCGCTGGACACATAAACTGATATTTAATTGGCAGTACAACATACTTTGTTGTCCTCACCCCTCTCTCAGGGGTGAAAGGTTTCATATTTTCCTCCAAATTTATTGCATATGCACAGCTGTTGCTGTTAAAGAAATGGGCAGCTATGGACCTTCCCTACACCCGTCCTGCACATCCCAAGCTGTTTTCCCTACTGTTTTTCCCTCTTTGTGCACCTTTTTCACCACTTTCCTATCTCCCCATTTTTCTTTTCTTTCAAAGATATGAGTGCAGGGGTTAGCGGAGTAAGCACTTTTAAGCAGTAGTTAGGGAGTCTATGCAAGTGGGCACTTGTGTGCGCTTAGCTAAGTATTGCTAAGCTTTGCACAAACCTGCACAAACCCGCTTACGACTGCTTAAAATTGCCTTAGTCACCCTGCATGTTCTGCTCAGCAACAAAATAAAACACCTCTGTCAGTCTCGAACCTTGGACACACTAGTCTGCATGAAGTACCACTAAGCCACAGTAGATATACAGCAGGTTCTTGCTGAAATAGATATATCATACATCTGAATGAGTGAATGTGAAGGAAAGATAGGAATGCCATAACACTAAACCTGTTCTGTGGAACTTTTTCAGAAGTTGTGGAATTGCATTACATGACTGTGATAAGAGAACACTCCATTCTAGCAGTAAATAATGTTACAACAGCACTTTACAATCCCCACACAGTATCATAGCAGGACAATCCCCACCCAAATGTACAATATACCTGCGTGTTCAGGGTCCACCAAGGATGTAGGTAGGCATACTCAGTACTGGAACTGGCCATTTTTCTTGTGCATCCTGTGCTAATGTCAACAATAAAAAAGCACAAACTGTATAGAAGTGAGTACATTAATATTCACAGTATAGCAGTTCACAAACAGTTCATGTGCAAAATGAATATATCTCAATAACTACTTGGGTCTACTTTAAAACGTCGAACGTACGAATGAGCGAAACCCAGTATGTCGAGACTGAATGTCCGACATTGCAGTTACACGAAATGTGTACTGATCGACAATCAAATCACCGACAATTAAATATGTCCAGAGTTATATGTGCTGCACTGTCATAAACAAACACCCAAACAAGTATAAAGTCTGCCTATTGATGTACTACATGACGTCAAGATGGCGGAGACGTCGGAATATGCACCAGGAATCCTGGGAGATGTGTATTCTTGTATTCAATCGCAAAGAGGTAAACAAATGCTATTAATCGAAGGATACCTCTATTATTTGGAAAAGAATCGCCTAAATAGGCGTTATTTGGGATGTAAGGAGAAGATAGTACAGAAATGCAAGGGTAGAGTGGTCACTGTGTCTGTTACTGAAGGTGAGGAACTGTTATGATCTGTAGGACATCACCACTCTGCCGATCCTACTGAAGTGCAACGGTACAAATTGAATTCTGATATTAAGGTCCGGGCAAAGTACAGTAGGGATAATCCTTGTGGTATAGTTGATTTAGCTATGGCATCTACATCACTAGAGTCTGTGCATGCCGTACCAAGTAGAAAAGCTCTCCTTCAAACAGTTGGCAGAGTTCGCAGAAAAGAAAATGTAATGGAAAATTGTGATGCTGTAACACTTATGAACATTAATTGTAGTGACTATCCATTGAAGTCAGGGCATTTTATTTCCAAACGTTTATGTGATGTGAGCGGTGACAATGTAGTGTATACATTTACTACACTTACTAATTTACAGGATTTGAGTTCCGCTACTATTTGGATGATGGATGGTACGTACTTAAGTAGAGCAGTTACTTGTCGACAATTATATAGCATTCATGGGCTCGTCAAATGTGGTTCACATACCAAAGCTGTTCCGTTACTGTACTGCTTTATGAGCAGGAAGTCGCTGAAATGCTATAATTTCCTCTGGCATTCTCTATTTTATTTGTTTAGTGCAAATCATTTGGAAGTTAACGTGCGGTTTATACTGTGCGATTTCGAAATTGCAGCATTGAAGAGTATAAGGTTAAATGTAGCTGGCTGTAAAAGCAAAGGATGTTTATTTCATTTTAGTCAAAATATTTGGCGTAAGGTGCAGAATCTTGGATTAACAACATTGTACAACAGTAATATGTCGTTCCAGTTATCTGTTAAGTGTCTTGTTGCTTTAGCATTCCTCAGTGAGTCTGAAGTTGTTGGAACATTTGAACAGTTAAAGCGAAGTTTCCCAGTGGAAGGAAGAGAGTTGTTAAGATACTTTTCCGATTGGTACATTTATGGCAGACGTCGTAAATTCACTACTAGAATGTCTTCTGCTATTAGATTTCCTCCGTTATTTCCTATTTCATTCTGGAATATAGCTGAGTTAAATGAGTTACACCTGCCTCGTACACAGAATTCAGTGGAGGCATGGCATAGGCGCCTGAAGTGTGTTATTGGGCATCGCAGCGTAGATTTGAATTCCCTGATGATATGCCTTTGCAGAGAACAGGATAGGGTTGATGAACTATGTGTGCGGATGTCAACCGGTGTCCCACCATCACCTAAGAAAAGGAGGTTACTGGCTAGACATGAACGGTTTCTGACAGTGCTACACAACAGGGCAGAATATACTGCATTAGATTTCGTGAAGGCTGTAGCGAGATTGCTGAAAGTTTAATGTGCTATACTGTTGTTGAAACTAGAGACGCATGAAATAGTATGCTAAGTACAACTGTAAAGGATGTGAGAAGAAGTCTTTGTCTATTATAAAGAGAGTACAAATATATCTGTAGTTAAACGTGCGATGTTACGTTACACTGCTGAGGGGTTTGCGTTTACGGCACAAATTTGTCGGGAGTCTACTGAAGAGAACTATTTCACATGGTTAAGTAGAACACGTGTTTCTTTCATTTCATGATGTTACAGTGGGAACTGTTGCTGCTGTTTATGTTTATTTATCAGCGACGTTGTAAAGATCATACAAGTATTTTGTTTCTGTTCAATGTATGATCATAAATCTGCTGTTACAGTGTTGGGAATCACTGTTATAGTCTTTATGTTGTGGAGTATATGAGTGATGTTCGCGTTACTGCAGATGCGTCGTTGAAGTGGAAGACGATGTTTAGACTGTTCGGCGAACTTCACTTTCGTTCATTTGGGGTCGGTAATTTACATGTCGGTGATTCGTACATTCGACGTTTTAAAGTAGACCCAACTACTTATGCATGGCAGTTAATTGTATAAGTAGAAAAGAAACTACATACTCCGATGTATCTTGTGTTAGCATTTGTAGGGGTGAGTACAATTCCACACTGACAACTGTGTACTGGAAGTGGCAACATTCAGGTCTGAGTACAACATTGAAATCACTGGCTACACCCCTAGCTTCAGATATAAGAAGTATACCAACCTTCTGACTTAAACAACGGTGTCCACAGCAAGCAAGCATTTGCCCCACTTTGGAAAGCTGAAAGGGCTACGCCTAGTTGACTTAGCAATTTATAGCATTGGGTTGCTATGACAGTGAGTACTGCAATTTCCACACAGCAGGCTGCATGGAATTACCAAATGGTGGCCACCAATTGGTGCACAGGTCATCACATGCACATGTGCAGATACCTATAAAAGCAGGCTGTACTTGATGTCCACACATGCAATCATTCCATTGCAGCAAGAGAGAGAGAGAGAGAGAGAGAGAGAGAGAGAGAGAGAGAGAGAGAGAGACACACACCCACCCACATTAACATCATCAGAAAAAAAAAAAAAAGACACACAGAACTGAAAACTACAAACACATACAAAGGAAAGGTATGTAACATATATGTATTTACTGGCATGTAGTAGATGTTTTTGAAGAGTATTCTACATACTTTGAAACATCCATATGTGGCAGCAGTACGTATCTATGCACAGATGCCCTGTATAACTACTGCCATGGACAAATCAGTGTGTAGCTGTGTGCAGTGGGACATAACTGTGACATATGTATCTCAGCATTAAATGTCAAACATCTGATCCATGTTATCTGTGTTCTGTACAGTAGTGTGCACAATGGCTGTTTGGGGGAGTAGCGCATACAGCTATATAAACATGGATGTGACAGAGTAACAAATGCATGATAGTCATATTAACGTGTAGCTTAGCATTGGCAACTGCTGTAGCAGGCTAGTATGCTAATCTAGCATTTGCAGCTATATATACACCCTCTAATATTACTGTGTGCTCACATGTTACACCCGTTCATGTTGCAGCAAGGCCCAACATGTCAGCCGTGAGGTCCACGGACTTAAAACAGTGTGGACCTTGTGTGTGTATGGCACACACATATGGAGAGATATTTCTGTGTCAGATATATTAGCATCTGTACATGTGCATAGAGCAAGGGACATAATGCAACTGTTTGTGAAGGGTGGACATATATATGTTGGTGAAGGTTGTTATGTGCATATTTCTATGTAGGTTGTAGTGTGTGGCAAACAAGACAGCATAGAGTGCTGGTATATGACATGGTGGTTAAACACAGTGGGTAAGATTTGTTAGGTTTTCAGTGTTGCAGTCAGCGAGATCTGCTAAAGCTACATGGGCTGAGAACACCTTCAATGCATTCTGCACAAGACTGTGCAATATTATTACATAACTGTATACCTCACAACCTTCACATAATTGATATTCCCACCATGAAAGGTGGACTGTATATGTGCCTACATGTATATCTATATGTACACCAATGGATGTTTATATGTATGTGTATATATGTGTGTGTGTGTATATATATATATATATATATATATATATATATATATATATATATATATATATATATATATATATATATAATTTTATTTATTTTATTTATTTTATTTTACATTTGTTGACCGGGCTAGTCTAGCTGGATATATGTCCATTTTCAGTAGAGGCCCGGGGAGAAAAGCTCCACACATAACATAAGCAAGACAGATAGACAAATTGTTAATAAAGACTTACACATAAAAATATACATTTAAATCAACTAGTAATCAAAAATCAGCATACATTAAAGGAACTCAAAAATTTAGATTCATACACAATGTTCTGTCGATTTCAAAGCAAGTTTACCTAATACATATGGTTATGCAGTAAGGCAACAGCCATGTAGATTACAGTAAAAGCTCGAAGGGAAGAGAAGTAGAAGGAGTATGAAGGAAAGAAAAGAAATGGCACAAGGCCAGAATCATAAGTAAGAGAGGAGAAGAAAAAAGACAGTCAAGACGAGGTGGGAGAGATGGTAGACATATATATATATATATATATATATATATATATATATATATATATATATATATATATATACAGAGAGAGAGAGAGAGAGAGAAAGGGTCATATTTACTGTGACAGATGCCTGGTGACAAAGCCATGGCCTCAAGCTCAATGTCGAAAATGCATTGGCATCCCTTTTGGTAAAAACTCTGTACCCATGAACTACCACATAGGTGGTAGTCTACTTAACACCGAAAGTGTGATAAGAGACCATGGGACACAGGTGGACAGTAGTCTCCCCTTTGATAATCACAGTGCCAAACTAGTCATGTAATCTATCTACATGGCACACCCCACCACAAAAGGTGTGTCATCCAGGGGAAAAAGAGGTCAGTGTTCCCCTCTACTCATCAATCATAAAACCCATTATAGAGTACAATGCCACTTTTGGTATGTACCTCACAAGATATCTACAGCAACTGGAAAGGCCACAGACATACAACTGTGTTACAGGAATATTAACTGAACTGGAAGTTTTGACTCTGCTCATCAGTTAGTCCCACTCACCCTCCCTGTTTTTGTTTTGGTGTTAATCTTAGTGGCCTTGAAACTGCCCACCCCTCTTGTAAATATGTGTTTGGATACTCCTTCTGTGCTCATCTCATTTGCTCACACAACTGAGTGAAGTGAGATCATATTCTGATTTCAGGCACTCCTACTGTGTACAAAGAGAGCATCTGAGAAGCAGAAAAAAAAAAAGAAAATTTAAGCTTGTTTCCTGCCTTTCCTGTTAAGTGGTATAGACTGTTTGTAGGATTCTGAGCCCCCAAGCCCTTCTGTGTTGGAGGGAAGCCTTCTAGCTTAGTTTTTTTTCCTTATAACTAGCCAGTTGTCTAGTTTCAACACTCAAATCTGTTTCTTTGAACTCAGCACTTGTTCAGAATTCATTGTAAGCACTACATAAGCTGCAAATTACTACAGCACTCAACTTTTCTCACTTGTCTAGTGGAAAGCAGTTTTTAATACTTAATAAATAAGCACTTATCCAGGCATGTCTAAGGGTCAGCTCCCAGTGATTTCTCCTGTCTACCTGATGAATATGGGCATCTTGGGGCAATGCAGCAATTGCCTCATGTACACAGACAACCCTCTCCTCCTACAACCCAACACTACAACCTGTGAGAGATGCACTTATATAGCCAAACTGGAAGCAAAGCTCTCTTCACCCAAGACTGGACTAGACAGTCAAGAGGAGAAGGTAAACACTTGCACCACACCACACTCATCACATAGTTCCTCAAAACCTACACCACCAAAACACACACATAGAAACACAAAACACACACCTACATAAGCGAAGGCTCTCAATAAAAACCTGCCCAAGCATCAGGGACATCCAAAGCATAAACGCAAGCAAACTCCACCCCCCCAACACAACCCAAATGACACATAGCCCACAAACTCAGTGTGCCACTCAACCACAGCCCATAAGGCATAACAACGTACCCAACACTCTAGTCATAGTTGACTCTATAGTCAGGCACACTGATGTTCCACTCACTAGACTAAACAAGGAGAAAGTTACTGTCAGCTGCCTGTCAGGTGCCAGGATCTACCACATAACGCATGCACTCAGGTCACTCCACAATAAGTACAAATATGACACTGTCATTGTCCATGTTGGTGTGAATGATCTGAGACATACCTCCCTGGACTACATGAAAAGAGACATGGAGGAGCTCTCTGATCTTGTATCCCAGGCAGGTATGACCCTAACCCTGAGTAGCATCCTGCCATCACCCAGAATGATACCACAGTACAAGGACAAAATGATTGACTTCAATAATTGGCTAAGCTTCTGGCGTCATTCTAAGGGGATCCAGTATTAGTCTGCCTGGGATGATCGACAGTCCACGATGATTTGCCAGAGATGGCCTGCACCTGTTGCCCTTAGGATTCCAGATACTGGCTAAGAATCTTACCACCCCTATAGTGCCTTTTTTAGGCAAGGTTCAAATGACAAATTCACCACCGTAACAGGTACAAGCAAGCAAAATCTGAGGGTAATGCTACTCAATGCTAGAAGTCTAAAGCTCAAAATGAACTCACTCGAGGCACTCCTTAAAATGGAGACCATTGACATCTGTGCAGTGACAGAGACCTGGTTCAAAGCTCCAGAGAGCACCCCTGCATTACCAGGCTTCAATTCATACCACACCTTTTTGCCACCTAACCCAGAAAGAAGCACTAAAGGCGGAGGCATGTCCATATTCATTAAGGATATCCACACCTCCAGGCTAGTTGCACAGCATAATGCATCCAAGATTATCTAAGTGCAACTAACTCTGGGCAAGACCGCAATCCAAACTGTAGCTTGCTACAGACCCCCCACCATGCCCCAGGATTCACACTCCTCATTTCTTGATACACTGGAAAGTATTAGGGTACAACCCAACACCCTAATAATGGGCGATTTCAACTACCACACCATTAACTGGGAAAACTACTCATGTACCAACTCTTTTGCTCAACATTTTCTAGAATTCATAAATTCCAATGCCTTGGATCAACTTATTCACACCCCCACCAGGGGCAGCAATATCCTAGACCTGGTCATTACCAACATGGGAAACCGGTGTTCAACACCAGAGGTCAAGTCCTCGTTGGTCAGATCTGACCACAAGCTAATCAGCCTAGACATCCACATCCCACCCCCAGCCCCAATTAGGGAAACCATCATAAAAAACTTCTCAAAAGCCAACTTCACACTTCTTAAGACAGAAGTGGCAAACTTCATGACACCCATGCAGACGGACGATAGAAGTATGACTGCCGAATCCTACACAAATGCACTTTATAAGCACTTACACGAGTGCATGGATCATGCTATCCCTAATAAAACCAAGATGTTATCCTCCAAAAAAAGGAAGACAATCTGGTGGTCCTCTGCCATAAACAAACTCTACAACAGAAGAAAGAAACTGTTGCAAAAAAAGAGTAAAATCCCATGACTGGAGGAACTCCCTGGTCAACCTCAGTAAGAAGCTGAGATCCCTCATAAAATCGTCCAAAGCTAGTTATGAAAACAAAATTGCCACTGACTCTAAAGACAACCACAAAGCATTCTATAGCTATGTCAAAAATCTAAATGGGAACACTCAGATATGCTCTGAGTTACAGCATAATGGCACTAAACATACAGAACCAACTGATATTGCCAACATCCTAGCAGATAGGTTCAGTGCTAACTTTACCCCCCTCTTACTCCCTAGAGGGCCCATCTCTATACCGGAAGAATGCAAAGTTCCTATAATCATGGCTGCACAGGTAAAAAACACACTCTCCAAAGCCAAGAACACAGCATCCATGGGACCTGACAATATCCCAGGCTGTGTTCTACACAAACTGCAGAATGAACTGGCACCCTACCTAAGTACCACGTTCAATCATAGCCTCACCTCAGGCTTTGTACCCACTGAATGGCGCACCGCGACAGTTATCCCACTCCACAAAGGGAGAGCCACGACGGACCCCGGGAACTACCGCCCCATTAGCCTGACGAGCCTGGTCTGCAAGGCCATGGAACGTGTCATCGTGGAACTCATAAACAAAGACATTGGTATTCTCCAAACTCTGGACCCTACTCAGTTTAGATTTGTAAAAGGCAGATCATGTCTCCTAAACCAGAATGACTTCTTTGAAGCAGTCACCAAAGCCATAGATGAGGGTAAAATGGTTCACACAGCTTATCTAGAGCTCGCCAAGGCTTTCAACACCATCCCCCACTCTGGAATTATAGATAAGCTCACTAAACTAGGCATAAATCCCTATGTCACAAGATGGGTTGCCAACTGGCTCACGGACAGAACCCACACTGTGAAAGTAGCGGATACCAAATCCGACATCAGACGAGTGACAAGTGGAGTACCACAGGGTTCAGTCCTGAGTCCACTCCTGTTTGGTATCTACTTCTCTGAAGTGCAGGCCAACACAGAAGGTCTTTGGCTAACAAAGTTTGCAGATGACTGCAAACTAGGAGCCATAATTGAAACTCCTAATGATGTGGACAAACTACAAAAGGGCCTCACTGAGACAGATACCTGGTGTCAAAGCCATGTCCTGAGCTCAATGCCAAAAAGTGTATTGTCATCCCCTTTGGTAAAAATTCTGTACCCATGAACTACCACATAGCTGGTAGTCTACTTAATGCCAAAAATGTGGTAAGAGACCTTGGGACACAGGTGGACAGTAGTCTCTCCTTTGATAATCACATTGCCACAGTGGTCAGGAAATCCTTCTACATGGCTCATCTCATCACAAAAGGATTCTCATCCAGAAAAAAAGAAGTCATTGTTCCCCTCTACTCATCACTCATTAGACCCATTATAGAGTACAATGCCCCTTTTGGTATGTACCTCACAAGACATCTACAACAACTGGAAAGACCACAGAAATACCTCACAAAGAGGATTACTGGCCTCAAACAGATGCCCTATGCAGACCGTCTCAAAAAACTACAGCTTTACTCCATCGCATATCGCCTACTCAGGGGTGATCTCTGCCTAACATACAAAGCTATGTCAAACCCAGAGTTGTTGGACATGCTCCACTTAAAGAAATCCCAATCCCTCTGAGCTACACGCTCTAGGGACCTTAACCTTGTCACCACAATAAACAGAACATGTTGGAAAGATAGATTCCTGTCCCAGAGACTTCCCATACTCTGGAACAGACTACCTATCTATGTCAAACAGAGCTCCTGATTAGCACTCTTCAAGAAAAATCTTGATGATTGGATGGGAAATGGGAAATTCACCCTGAGGATCACTTCTGTGGCTCTTCTCGACATGGGCACAGGAAAATAATTTTCTTGGGTGGCAAAAGCCAGGGTACATTTTTCGGCTAGGCTTGTATGGGCCCTAGGGCCGATAGCCTAGTACCTACCTATGAACCTATGAACCTATGAACATACCTCACAATGAGTAGTACCAGCCTCAAACAGATGCCCTATGCAGACCGTGTCACAAAACCACAGCTAGACTATGTCGTATACCGCCTACCCAGAGGTGACCTCTGCCTAACATACAAAGCTATGTCAACCCCAGAGCTGTTGGACATGCTCCACGTAAACAGATCACAATCCCTACAAGCTACACGCTCTAGGGACCTAAACCTTGTCACCTCAATAAACAGAACATGCTGGAGGGATTGATCCCTATCTCAGAGCAAACTGTCATAAGAACTCATTGGGTTTGAAAACAATTTAAAGGCTAAAAAACTGCATACGTTTTCCAGGGATAAGGAAGATTACGATCGGGGTAGACAGTTTGAGTCGCATAGGGGGGGTAAGATTTGCCAATGGTACCAAAAATGCCACTACCATTCGCAAAAAGAGACCAAGATCAATACTTAAAAAAGGTGTTTCTTTAAACACCACCTCCGGTGAGGAGTCCTCCACCACGGACACAGAATCCATATACATTGGGGACTCGCCAGATTCTAAAAGGGGACGTGTTTCTGATCACCCATAAGGAGTAGGAAACACAGGGGAGGACGCAAACATAAGGGTAAAAAGTTTGGAGGACCTATTCCAATCCATAGTGAAATAGCTGTTCAATGCACCAATGTACACAATATTTCACAACATGTTTTAACATCTGATGAACAAGTATTGCTTAATAAAGGTCTTGGATTCATCCCTGGCTTTTTTATTGATGAGAGTATTTTTGTTTCTGATATTACAGCTTTTTGTAGAAAAATTAATCTGAAATTGTTTTTTGGGGAACAGGATCAACCAGATCAAGCTCAAAGATCTTCTGAATTTAGATTTCATCGGTCCAATTTCAATCCACCTATGGACAAATATGTGTCCATTTTTCAGCAAGTTGTCATCAAAGATCTACATTTTCATTTGGACTCAGATACGATTATCAAACATAATCTATAAAAAGCTGAACAGCAGGCTTTCAGAGATCTTAGGAGCAATACTAACATTGTCATTCTTCCTGCTGACAAGGGCGGTGCGGTGGTAGTCATGGATTCCGATTATTATTGGGATGAGGGGAAATAGACAGTTGTCTAACCCCCATCATTACATGAAAATGCCCACTGACCCTACTCCTAACTATAAAAAGGAAATTGATGATTTTTTACAGGATGCAGTTGAGGAAGGCATTATTAGTGCCAATACCAAATCACATCTAACAGTTGTTGACCCTGCAAAACAATATTTATACTTATTACCCAAGATTCACAAATCTTCTCATCAACCACCGGGTAGACCTATAGTTTCAGGGACTGGATAACTTACTGAACCTTTGTCAGTATTCCTTACAGACAAACTTAAACCATTACTTCCCTTCATCAGAGCTAGACTTAAAGATACCACTGAATTTTTGCAAATTGTTTCGGACTCCCAACTTGAACCTCATTGGCTTATGTGCACCCTTGATGTAAAATCATTATACACTAGTATTCCACACTGGGCGGGATTAGCTGCTATGGAGTTTTGGTTGAATAAAGCTAATATATATTGTCCTGGCTTTGATACCCTTCTTATTTGCATGGCTGAACACATTCTTACTAAAAATGTTTTTTACTTCCAGCAGGATTGCTATTGGCAAATACAAGGGACAGCAATGGGTGCTTCTTTTGCCCCAGTTTATGCTGACCTTTACTATCCCTCTGAGCTACATGCTCTAGGGACCTTAACCTTGTCACCACAATAAACAGAACATGCTGGAGGGATAGATTCCTGTCCCAGAGACTTCCCATACTCTGGAACAGACTACCTATCTATGTCAAACAGAGATCCTCATTAGCACTCTTCAAGAAAAATCTTGATGATTGGATGGGAAATGGGAAATTCACCCCGGGGATCACTTCTATGGCTCAGCTCGACAGAGGCACAGGAAAATAATTTTCTTGGGTGGCAAAAGCCAGGGTACATTTTTTGGCTAGGCTTGTATGGGCCCTAGGGCCGATAGCCTAGTACCTACCTATGAACCTATGAACATACCTCACAATGAGTATTACTGGCCTCAAACAGATGCCCTATGCAGACCGTCTCACAAAACCACAGCTAGACTGTGTCGTATACCGCCTACCCAGAGGTTACCTCTGCCTAACATACAAAGCTATGTCAACCCCAGAGCTGTTGGACATGCTCCACGTAAACAGATCACAATCCCTACAAGCTACATGCTCTAGGGACCTCAATAAACAGAACATGCTGGAGGGATAGATCCCTATCTCAGAGACATCCCATACTCTGGATCAAACTACCTATCAATAGCAAACAAAGCTCCTCATTAGCAGGCATCATGAATAATCCTGATGATTGGATGGAAGATAGGAAATACACCCTGGGAATCACCTCTGTGGCTCTGCTTGACAGAGGCACATGAAATTAAATTACATGGGTGTCAAAGGCCAGGGTACCGTATGGCTAGGCTTCTATAGGCCCTAGGGCCAATAGCCTATTACCTACCTATGAACCGATACACACCCACATGTACTTGTTGCAATAACTGCTATGTGAGCTTGACTGAGTGTGATGGTGAATATGTTAGTGAATGTGTCAAAGTTGTGTATATGTGTGATAGCTTACTGGGAAGCTGTTTCTGTCATGGTATTTTGTGTCCTAGCTCTGATCCCAGCAAAATATGTTTATGTTATTGCTAGGCAGAAAAAGCAGTATGGCATATGGTCTGACATAGTCCCTTGGTGTTGACTGGGGTGTACCATTGAAGGCTAAAGCAGTACATGTATGCTTATTGATTGGTACTGCTGGTGAATCCAAATCCCATATGAACTGTAGTACTACCTGAAGCTGTAGGCCTAAACAGCACAGTATGGTGTATGTCCACATTGCTTGGAACCACTGTTTTGTGTGTTCTCTGTAGTCCTCACAGATTACATACCTCATGCATAATGTTTTGTAAGTACTGACACACCGTACTGTATGGTCCACAGGTAAAGCTCATCTGGATTTCCATACCTTTGTGTCTTGTATGTATGTCTGATGTGTGTGTGGGTATGCCTGTAACATGCCCTTGGTCATATGTGTGTTACAGGATATAAGTGCATATCTAGCAACATGTATAGTCTAGTACAGCAGTATGCCACCTATATTCACGAATGTGCACATATGTTAGTAAGGGGTTTGCCATCAACAACTAGTGTGGTATACTGGTAATACTGTAACTGGACTTTACAATCATTGCAATGGATGACATATTTCTTTATGCATTAGCTTGATATATACTTCCTGTGGCTAGGTGATTCATTGTGTTGCATACAGTGTGCCATGTACTGTTGTATTGTCTTACATACTGGTTTCTCTTTGTTGCTGTGCAGAACATGGTTTAATATATAGATCATGCCAGGCACTGTCGGACAGTTGTGGGTTGAGCACTGATATGTGGTATTGAAAGTGTGTATCCCCTGACAGCCAATAGGTTGCTATATATGGCAGTTCAGTGATATTGGTACTTTAGAATGTTAAGTGTGCCACATGACTTGCTTACACATATTGTTTCATTGCCTTCCAGAATCATGGCCCACCATCGCAACCCTACCTATAGTCCAGCTGAGGATGAAATAATAACAACCAGTCTAGTTCAGCACTACACCCTGCTTTTCTCCAGAACCAGTCAGGACCAACATGAGTGGATTGCACTGTGGCAAGATGTTGTCCATAGGGTAAATGACATAGGCATGCATAACTGGACATATGAGCAGGTACGCCATCACTGCAGTGATTTACTTAGACATGTCCGGCAGTGTGCGTCTAATGTCCGTAGACAACAGCTTGCCACAGGCGGTAGGGTAACCATCCACCCCCCCCCCACCAGAGTGGAGGAGCTGCTCCTGAGCCTAGTGGCTCCTGGCCAACAACAATAGCACACATGTATCATCATGGAGGCTGGAGCCACCCAGCAAGTTCACACGGAGTGTGCAGGTAACATGGCATATCTGTAGACTACTGTTACCTTGATTGGTAGATCATGCATATGTGAAATGTGTACTGTGTAGTTAGAAGATGTGGAGCCTGGTGTTGTGCAATACTGATAATTTGGAACATGATCTGTAGGCCTGTGACTGTCAACCATTGTACTACTGTAAGATTGCAAACCCACAGTAGCAATGCCACAATTGTTGCCACTGACAAACTGTCTCATATCCTTGAAGGTCCCTCTGGTGTGACAGCAAGGCAGCAGGCCCATGCTGGTGAGTGTGTTCTACATTTAATGTTGCAAATAGCATGTGCATGTCATAGGTGAGGTGTAGGCCATGTACACATGTAACACACCTACACATAATGCATGCTGTGCATGTTTGCTGTGGGACTATGCACATCTCAGTAATGTGAGTAGCTGTCTCAAACACATGCAATACATAGAGCATCCCAAATGATTGTGGCTACACTATAGTGGACATTGGATAGGCAGAGTCGATACACATGCACACAACATACACAGCTTTGTCATACGCAGTACATGTTAATATGCTACACATGGCTTATTCAGACACCCGCTGTAAGGTCACACTCCAGTATCCCAAATGTCATCCACACAGCACACATAATATACCTGATGGGTAGAGGCCTATCATGTGGCGGTGCGACACTCTTCAACACACAACACATTCATGTTAGGCAATGTTTCCTATTGGGCACCTTACAAACCCATGTAACAACTGTCTGTGAAATGCTGAATGTAGCCACGGTACTGCAGTTCAGGTACAGCATCATAGTTTCCGGTCTGGCACACATTAGTCGCCTTGAGTGATCACATGATGCTGCATGATGATGACTCATGGTACTACACCCCATCCAGTTACAGTAGCCACAGTACTAGACATAGCATTCATTGCTATACACCTCAATGTTGTGTGTGTGCAAACATATGCACCTAAACACAATATGCATAGCAATCACCATTTGCACAAAGTGACACATATATGTCTTGTAATGCTATTGAGTTTATAGGTCACATGACACACATTGGGTATGTGTGATGTTTAATGTTGCAGTTGTGATGTAGCATGCCATGTCATGGCTGGCACTGGCATGTCCACAATATGTTCTGCACTCACCATAACCACTGTACAATGGCTATGGTGAGCAATGGTATTCCATCAGGTATACATGCACCACTCATCCTTTGTGTATACATAGCATGCATGTGCTAAACCTTTGTCCAGAATTATCTGCTAAAGACACAGATGCTCTAATCAGAAATGGATATCTATTTGACACACAGATACACATCCAGCCATGGTATATATACCTGTGAGTGATGGTGCACAGGACATTGAAGAGCTTTTAAGACTTGCACAGCAATGTTATGTGTATGTACACATTGCATTTCAGGGTGAGACCAATCACTGAACAACAACACACATGCATCAAAGCCATGTATACTATTATTAGCAAGGACTGTCAACACTGGCACTGCATGCTGTTGAGCAACACACGTCCTGCATGCTGACACATGTGATATGACTGTTTGGCTTGTGATACTGTAACCCACCATCAACCGCTATTGAGCATGTTCTGGATTGCTGGTGATGGTGTGTGTGTGTGTGTGTGTGTGTGTGTGTGTGTGTGTGTGTGTGTGTGTGTGTCTGCTTTAGTGAGGAGTGTATTTGTGTGCATGTGTGCATGTGTGCATGTGTGCATTTGTGCATGTGTGCATGTGTGCATGTCTGTATGTGTTTATGTGTTCATGTGTGCATGTGTGCATATGTGCATGTGTGCATGTGTTCATGTGTGCATGTGTTCATGTGTGTATGTGTGCATGTGTTCATGTCTTCATGTGTGCATGTGTTCCAACATCATGTACAGGTCGTAAAGAATGTTTCCTGTCTTCCTCTCACAGGTGCTGAGGTTGGGCTGGTTCACTGCAGCAGGGAACCTGATGTCACTGACACAAATAGTGATAATGAGGATAGGTGTGTTGAGGCACAGGCATGTTTGCCAGGGTCTGTCGGGCCACCAATCGACAGTACACAAGTGTCCACCCCATCCATGCACACAGCCATACTGCCAATACATCCATCACCAATGCCCTTAGCTGAGGGGCAGTGTACAGTCGACATTGGCCAGGACAGTGTGGTATCTATGGCACATGCATCCTGACACAGCAGCCATACACAGATGTCTGGAATGGTACCACGTAGGCAGATGTCCAGGGGTTCTCGTCGGAGCACTGCTGGTCATCATGTCCCTGGCAGACATGCCACAGGTCTTACAACCTCACGCATCTTCCAGGCTGTCATGGAGGCACAGGCACGTATAGAACGGTACACCAGACAGTGACTAAAGGCACAGAGGGCACATAACACCACTTTAAATGACAGTATCTGTGACCTAGTAGGTGCCATCCATAATTACACTGAGGTAACTGATAGACGTTGGGGTGAGACATTAGATGTCCTCCGCAATGTCATGTCTATGTGTCAGGACAGTGCGGGACAGTTGAGACGTCGATGTGGACGTATGCCAGCAACATCAGCAGCTGGCAGTCGCCGCGGACGTCCCTCAAGTCACAGCCACTCCCATAGTGCAAGTACCAGCCCCAGCAATGTTGGGAATGGGCTGTCCATAGACCATCCAAGAAGACCACGTGCACATGGCTCTGGCCAGTCCCAGCAGAGACCTGGGTCCAGTGTACATCCATCTACCTCTGAGGATAGTACCCAGTCTGGGTTAGTACCTGATACTGTCAGTAGCACCCCAGCCAGGCACAGGTACCGTATCTGTGGCCAGAGATGGTGATCTGTAAAGCCTGGCAGGTACAGTCTGTGGCTGTTGACACATCCCTGTATATGGCAGCCACATGGTGGAACTGTGTGCATGCAGACACACACACACATAAACCAGACACCTAGGGCTAACACATACCCGCACACATTACATCAACATTGGCCCATAGCAGTACTCTTGGCCCTCACACACACACACACACACACACACACACACACACACACACACACACACACACACACACACACACACACACACACATACATGTTGATTGTATGGCTCAATGTAGGCCTCTGGCAAACCAACAACACACCCTGTGCATATGATGAAACCTGTGTCACCTCCTGTCATCTGTAACATTGATTCAGGAACAGGCTAACATGGTGCTGATGCACAGGGTGATTTTATAGCAGTATAGCAATGTTAGCATGTTGTCAGCAGTAAAGTGTAATGATATCCTTGAAGGTGTAGCTGAGCAGGCATGATGCATTAAAGCTATGAGTGTCAATGTAGTATTGTTTACACCAGTGTTAATTCCAATAGTGTATTTTCTGCCCACGTGCCATTTGGCTGATGTGTGTAGTATTGGCAGCATGTGTTAGAGAGTGGACAGTACATGTGGGATGTGTGCAGCACAGATTTGCAGGTGTACATTTGTGAACATGGTGGAGGCACACTGTCTGTATGTATGTGCATAGTGGACACATGGGCAGGGTGACATGCCCTGTATTACACAGTGTTAACACTCCATAGTTTCTATTGGTGGCCAGTATGCATTGTACTACACACATCTTGGAACTTGGGTACACATGTGTGTATGACATGGTTTGACACTGTGCTGTGGGTGATACTGTTACTATCTGTCATTGGTTTGCATTCTGGTAGTATACATAACCTCAACAGCCTGACCATAAACAATCATTAGATGATGTATTGACAACTGACACACAGATGTAGGACACACAGTAACATTTGGATCCTTCAGGTACTATATTATGTCAGTAACCAGTGGTATTCACCTGCAACCATTCCTGGGACCACTCCTGTTTGGCATATAACTCTCTTAGGTACAAGCAAACACAGTAGGGATATGTCCGTCCACGTCTGGAAATGCATACTGTGGCCTATAATGCATTCTCCAGATGACACACACATCCTCCACAAGGGTATCATACAGACAGATACCTGTTGTCAAACCCATGCTGTAAAGCTATAAGCCAACTAAAGCATAGTCATACACTTTTACAAAACATAGTATCCCCACAGTACCACATAGGTAGTAGTGCCCAACATGTTGAACAGGTACCAATGTGTACATACAGCCAAGTGATATGTCATCTCTCCTTTGGTAATCACATTTCCAAAGGTATTTTGAAATCCCTCGGTGGATCACATAAGCAATAAGGGGTCTGCATGCATATCCACAAAGGTTGTTGTACACCTATAATGAATAGCCATCATTGACAAACTTTCATTGTTTGAACAGGTCTGAAATATAGCTCAGGCATAAACCCTCACTCATACTATTCAATAGAGACCGTAATGAGTGTGTGTAACATGGATGACCTAGGCCAGAGATCACTGCAGTGGCTGGGCTTGTCACAAGCATACAGATGTGACCTAAGGTCTGGAAAGTGGCAGCACACTCTGGCAAAGATAACAGATGTGTTCATGGAGAAAGCAGGGTTCCCACCTATGAAATAATTGAAGTCACATGTACATATATGTATTTGCCACACAGCTACCTGACATGTGCAGTGCACATACTGTTGTCATAGTGATAGGTCATAGAGTAGTAAAAGCAAAATCCATAACACATTGACCAACAGTGTCACACACATAGAGCACACACACTCACCAAGTACAGGCTTCAAATGCCTAACTAACTAGTTTATGATAACAGAGCAACACACATTAACACAATGTGCTATACACATTATTAGGCAATCTTCTTTCCACAGGTATATTTGTAGGATGGTGACATCATCAGACTTGACAAAGATAAGTATACCACTTTTAAGGTGTATTAGTAGTCTCCAAAAAGGCTGATCTTCTCCAAAGAGATCACACATATAGTCATCAAGTGCAGGTTTCAAACCCTACCTAAATACTTTATGATACTAGAGAAGTACACATTAACACAACACGCTATACACATTACTGGAAGATCTTTTTTCCACAGATATATTTGTAGGATGGTGACATCATCAGACTTGACAAAGATAAGTATACCACTTTTAAGGTGTATTAGTAGTCTCCAAAAAGGTTGCGCCTCTTCAAGGGGATCACAAACAAACACACACTTGTCAAGTGGAAGATTCAAACCCCTACTTAACGATACTAGAGGAGTACGCATTAACACAGCACGCTATACACATTAGTGGGAGCTTTCTTTTCCACAGGTATATTTGTAACATGGTGACATCATCAGACTTGACACAGATGAGTATACCACTTTTAAGGTGTTTTAGTAGTCTCCAAAAAGGTTGCTCCTCTCCAAGAAGATCATACACAAACACAGTTGTCAAGTGCAGGATGCAAACTCCTACCTAACTACTTTAAGACACTAGAAGAGTACACATTAACACTACACGCTATACACGTTACTAGGAGCTTCCTTTTCCATAGGTATATTTGTAGCATGGTGACATCATCAGACTTGACAAAGATGAGTATACCACTTTTAAGATGTTTTAGTAGTCTCCAAAAAGGTTACTCCTCTTCAAGAAAATCACCACAGATGTCAAGTGCAGGATTCAAACCCCAACCTAACTATGTTGATACTAGAGGTGTAAGCATTAACATGATGCACTATACATATTACTAGGTGCTCACTTTTCCACAGGTATATTTGTAGGATGGTGACATCATCAGACTAGACAAAGTGGGTTACAATAGGTGAAATTAGCTGGGCTACATAGAAGGAATTTCTAAACACTTTGGCCATGTGATCATCAAAGTAGAGTTTACTATCTACCTGTGTCCACAGGGCCATCATTACTTTGTCCGTACATACTGGATTACCACCTATGTGGTAATTTGTGTGCACTTTGTTTTATCCAAAGGGGATGACTATACATTCTTTGGCATTCTGCTTGAGGGCATTGTTTTGACACCAGGTATCTGTCTCTGTAAGACCCTTCTGGAGGATGTCTGTGTCAGCCGTAGAGTTGATTATGGACCACAGTTAGCAGTCATCTGCAAACTTGTTCAGCCATACTCCTCCCATGCTTGCCTGTACCTCTGAGCAGTATCTACTGAACAGGTGTGGTCCCAGGACCAAGACCTGTGGGATGCCATTTGTGACTGGTTTAGAGTTGGACATGGAACCCGCAACTCTGAAAATGTGTGTTTGATCTGTAAGCCAATTGGCCACCCCACCCTGAGACATAGCTGTCAATGTTCAAGCTGGTAAGCTTGTCCATGATGACAGAGTGGGGAATAGTGTTGAAAGTCCTTAGTGAGGTCCAGGTGGGCTGTGTGGACTACTTTCACCTCCATCTATGTCCTTGGTAACTGTTTCAAATAAATCAACTAGGTTTAGGAGGCAGGATCTGCCTTTAACAAGACCACATTGGGGAGATTCCAGTGTCTGAAGCTCCCCAATGTCTCTGTTTATGGGTTCCATGATAATTTGCTCCATAGATTTGCAGACCAGGCTGAGTAGACCTATAGGGCAATGATTTCCAGGTTCTGTTGTGGCAACCCCTTTGTGGAGTTTGATGACTGTTGGTGTATGCCATTCTTTGGGTACATAGCCTGTGGTAAGGTTGAGTCTGGACAGTGAATGTAGGTGAGGGTGTAGTTCCTTTTGGGGCTGGTGTAAGACGCAGCCTGGGACACCATCCAGTCCCAATGATGCTGTGTTCTTAGCTTTGGAGAGGGCTGTCTTTACCTGCATGTCCATGAAATCTGGGGCTCTGCATTCTTCTGGGATGGACACAGGCCTTTTTGGGAGTGATGGGGGGAGCTTACACTGAACTTGTCCCCCAGGATGTGGGCAATGTCAGTTGGTTCAGTGTATTTATTGCCATTTTTCAGTAGATGACAGCATATTTGGAAGTTGCCACCTAAATGTTTGGTATAGCTAATGAAGGCTTTGTGGTTGTTATTCTTACATTCCTTGTCGATTTGTCTTTAGAAACTGGTCTTGGATTATTTTATGAGTGATCATTGTGTCTTCCTAATAATGATCAGTGATGCCTTTCCTTTTGTGAAGTTTGCTCTATCATGTGTTTGCTTCCTCCTTCTGTTGTATAGCTTATTTATGGGCAACGACCCCCAGATTGGTTTCTTATTTTTGGAGGAGTGCATCTTGGTTTTATTTGGGCTGTCTCAATCCATGCATCCTTGTAGATGCTCATAGAATGCACTTGTAAATGATTTGGCAGATTGTATAGCATTATCCTATAGCAAGGGGGCTTTGGAACTTTCCACTTTGGTCTTGGGAAGTGTGCAGTTTACTTTTGAAAATGTCTTCACAGTGGTTTCCTTGAGTGGGGGGGGGTGGATGTCCAGTGTGATTACTTTATGATCTGATATTACCAGTGAGGGGTTTATCTCTGTTGTGGAACACTGGTACCCCATGTTGGTGATGATCAGGTCCAGTATGTTGTCACCTCTAGTGGACGTGGTGACCAGCTGTTCCAGGGCGTTTGAGTTTTTAAACTCTAGGAAACATTGGGCAAAGGACGTTGTACACAAGTAATTCTCCCACTCAATGTTTGGGTAGTTGTAATCTCCTCATATAATGGTGTTTGATATGACCTTTATATTTTCCACTGTTCTCAGGTATACTGAGTGAGGTTCCTGAGACAAGGTAGGTGATCTGTAGCAGGCTACAATCTGATAAGCAACTTTGCCCAATGTTAGTTGCATTTGCATGGTCTCCAAGGCCTCATGCTGTGCCACTAACCTGAAGGTGTGGGTATCCATAAGGTAAATGGATACACCCCTTCCTTTTGTATTTCACTCATGGTTTTTGGGATGAAGATCAGAGGGATTGTGAGTGTTTTACGTGGAGCATGTCCAACAGCTCTGTGTTTGACATAGCTTTGTATGTTAGGAAGAGATCACTCCTGGGTAGGCTATATGTGAGAGAGTACAGCTGGAGCATTTTGAGATGGTCTGTGTATGGCATGTATTTCAGGCTGCTAATGCTCTTTGTGATGTATTGCTGCAGGCTTTCCAGTTGTTGTAGATGTCTTGTGAGGTACATAGCAAAAGGGGCGTTGTACTCTATTATGGATCTAGTGAGTGATGAGTAGAGGGGAACAATGTCCTCTTCTATTCTGCATGAGACACCTTTTGTGATGGGGTGTGCCACATAGAAGGATTTTCTGACTACTGTGGGGATGTGATTATCACAGATGTGTCCACTGTCCACCTGTGACCCAAGGTCTCTTATCACACTTTCAGTGTTAAGTATACTACCGCCTATGTTGTAGTTCATGGCTACAGAGTTTTTACCAAAGGGGATGACAATGCACTTTTTGGCATTGAGCTTGAGGCCATGGCTTTGACACCAGCCATCTGTCTCAGTGAGGCCCTTTTGTAGGATGCCCATATCTTTAGTATTTACAATTATGGCTCCTAGTTTTCAGTCATCTGGAAACTTCATTAGCCACAGACCTTCCATGTTAAAGTTTACTTCAGGGAAGTAGATACAAAACAGGGCAGGAACCAGGACTGGACCCTGTGGTACTGCACTCATCACTGCTCCAAAGTCATACTTGGAGTCTGCTACTTTCACAGTGTGTGTGTTCTGTCAGGAAGCCAGTTGGCAACCCATCTTGTGACATAGCAATTTATACCTAGTTTAGTGGGTTTATCTATAATTCCATAGTGTGGGATGGTGTTGAAAGCCGTGGCAAGAGCTACATAGGCTGTGCGAACCACCTTACCCTTGTCTATGGTTCTGGTGACTGCTTCAATGTCATCTATCAGGTTTAGGAGACATGATCTGCATTTTACAAACCCAACATGGTTGTGGTCCAGAGTTTGGAGATTACCAATGTCTTTTTTATAAGTTGTATGATGATACATTCCATGGCCTTGAACAGCAGGATCATCAGGCTAACGGGGCACTAGTTCCTGGGGTCCGTGGTGTCTCCACCCTTTAGTAGTGGGATAACTGTAGCTGTGCACCATTCAGCAGGCACAAAGCCTAAGGTGAGGCTATGACTGAACATGGTATGTCGGTGTGGTGCCTGTTCGTTCTGTAGTTTGTGTAGAACACAGCTTGGGAAGTTATCTGGTCCCACGGATGCTCATATGCTGGCTTTGGAGAGTGTTTTTTACCTGTGCATCCGTGATGACAGCAACTTTGCAGTCTTCCATTATAGAGATGTGCTCTTTCATGGGTGAGAGGGGGGTAAAGTTAACACTGATTTGACTGCCAGGATTTTGGCAATATCAGTTGGGTCTGTATATTTAGTGCCATTGAGCTGTAACTCAGAGCAGATCTGAGTGTTGCCATGACATGGACCTGTCTGTTGGGCAGAGATCTCCTGAGTAGACAGTATGCAACAGAGTACAGATTGAGTTAAATTCAGTCTTGTTGCATGGGGCAACTGTTTGAGGCCAGTAATCCTCTTGTTGAGGTAAATCAGTGGCCTCTCCAGCTGTTGAAGGTGCCTAGTCAGATTCATCGCAAGTGTGTTGTGGTACTCTCTGAAGGGTCTGATGACTGATGAGTAGAGGGAACCTCCTTTGACCTACATGCAAAGACCTTGGCAGTTTGTGGGAACACATAGCATGATTTTCTGATCACTTTGTGAATGTGTTTCTGGAAGTAGAGATGACTACCCATATTTGTCCATAGATCCCTTATTATCACCTCCATATTTAGGGTGTTGGCACCTATGTGGTATTTGTATGACTGTAGCTCGAGGCCATAATTTTGACTCCGCATCTGTCTGACTGAGGCCCTTTTTTAAGGATGTCTCTGTTGTCCCAAACATCGATTATGACAACTTTTTGGCAGTCATCCACAAACTTTGCTAAACATAGCCCTCGTGTATTTGACTGTATTTCTGAAAAGTATACACCAGACAGGAGGGGTCCCAGGACTGAGCCATGGGGGACAGCAGTTGTTACCAGCTTGTACAGGAGACCACACTTCTTACCTTGTGTGATCTATCTGTGCCCCAGTTGGCAATCCATCAGATGACGGACATATTTATGCACAAGTTGTTGATTTTGTGGATACAACATGTGTCTGGGATGTTGGCAAAGGGCTTTTCAAGGTCTATGTGGAATGTGTGCAGCTCATTTCATTGATGTATGTCCTGGGTGACTGCCTTGAAAAAAGTCTAGTAGGTTTGGGAACCATGATCTGGCCATGACCAAACCGAAATTGGTAGGGTTGTGTGTTTGTAGGCTCCCAATAGCTCTGTTTATGAGTTCCATCATGATGGACTCCATGGCCTTGCAGATCAGGCTTAATAGGCTTATAAGACAATAGTTCCCATGGTCTGTTGTGCACCAACACTTGTGGAGTGTGACAAACGTTGCTGTAGCACATTCAACAGTTTCCTATCCTGTACAGAGGGTGAGGCTCAACAGACTGTTCAGGTGCAGGGTCTGTTTATTCTGGAGTTCTCTTATGACACAGCTAGGGAAACAAAGTAATTCCATAGACGCCGTGTTTTCAGGTTTGGAAGGAGCTGTTTACCCATTCTATATGTGATATCTGTGCTTTCACAATCTCCAGATATGATGATAGGGCCTTTTGTCAATGAGAGGGGGGTATGTATGTATGAGCCTGTCTGACAGGATGTTGGCAATGTCAGTCATTTACAGTTTGCACTGACTCAGGACATATATGAGTGTACATTGCTATTTATGACATAGCAGAAGGAAGCATCATGGTTCTCTATGGACTCCTTCACAGATTATTTTGCCAGAACATGGATTGGATAATATTTGGAGTGAACATTGTTTATTGATGATACTGATTGCAGGTTTATTGATCTTCTTTGCTTTTTTTCACTTTCTGTTAACAACGTATGTACTTGTGGTGCATAGTGTGATTATGACAGGGTTCCAAGTTATTATTTGTGTCTGTTTTCATATAACTGTGTGCACAAGGCAGGATTGGTGAATAGTGACAGGTTCCTGGGATAAAGCATGCAACTACCAGATATGTGTGGCCCACTGCTGTACTCAGACATGGCCTAAGTATGTGAGCATGCCCAGTATGACCTTTCAGTATGTTGTTGCCTGCCATTTGCTTCATTTATTTGCGTGTGTGAGCATGTCCAGTATGACCTTTCAGTCTGATGCTGAATGAAATCCACTACATTTGTTGAAGTGTGTGAGCATGCCAGGTATAGACATTTATACTATATGTGTGTGGAAAATCAAGTTGTATTTTTACAGCAGGGCTCACCTTTGTGTCAAAAATCAACAGGGGATTATGCTGTGCCTGCAGGGCTTCCATGAGACACTTTGCATAGACTTATCAACATTTCTACATACAGGGGGGGCAGCTATTCTTTGTACATTTCTACCCGGGGACACACCTGATTGTTACTGTGGGTGTACATAGGATGAGGGGTTCACCTGACACTTATACACATTTGCTAGGCCTGCACTGCTATGTAAGGTACACCATTGCAGTCTATACTGTTGCCTATCGAACTGGCTTGAGGCATACTACTGTACTACAGATCTTAGCATCTAATGTCACGTATATTAGATTGTGACTTCATTGCCTACCCAACCCACATCACACTGCCTGGCCTGCTGTTCTCTGTCTGCATAGGCCTGTGGGGGAGGTTACCCATATGCCTCTTTAGGGTCTTGATACAGCATTTCTTTGTGTTTGCATTAGTGTACAATTGTCCTGCTGTGTCTGTGCCAGTGAAATGCTGTCATGGCTTAGTGGTTCAGTACTGTGACTATAGTGCTCAGTATCCTGGGTTTGAGCCCTGTCACTGCTTTTTATTTTGATGCTGGGCAGACCAGACTGCTTAAGGAGCAGTAAAGCAAATATAAGCATGTCTACCTGACTTTGCACAACTTTGCCCGACTTTGCCCGACCTTGCCCAACATTGCTCAACGTTGCCCGCCATTGTGCTAGTTAGCATGACCAATTTTGTTTACATATACTAAATAGTGGTAAAAGCTGCTTAGCACTGCTTTATATTGCTTAATCATGCCTCAGATGGTGCTACAGGGCTGCCTATATTGGATGCACATAGTACACTCCCTATACATGTTTGAAAACAGATAGTGTCAAGTTAGGCATCCCTTTTATTTTATGTGCGAGTCAGAGAGAGGTATCATTTCCAGGGTTCCTACTAAGCCAGTGTATGTGCTATGCGTTGCCTCTTTGCCAAGGCCAAGGCATACTGGGCATGCCTCCTTCTGCCTACTGGGGCAGGCTCAGGTTGTTCCTCCTCCGAGTCACGCTTTACCTGTGATGGCCTTGGCAATGGTGGCGGGCTGTTTGGCCCTTCCCCATGCTGTTCCTGCTGCAGCTGTTTTTGCAGGATCATATTGTGTAGCATGGCACATACCATGACAATTTGGGTACACGTAGTTGGTGAGTACTGCAAAGCTCCACCAGATGTGTCCAGGCACGGGAACCATGACTTGAGCATCCCAAACACACGCTCGATTATATTTTGTGTTTGTGTGTGTGCCTCATTATGGAGTTCTTGTTCAGGTGTGTGTGCATTTCTGATGGGTGTCATCAGCCACGGCTCAAGTGCGTATCGAGCATCCCCCACTAGGTGACCATCAGGGATGTCCCCATTGGCAAATGTCTGGTACAGCTGCATCAGATGCCAGATATGGGAATTGTGGTAGCTTCCAGGGCAGCCAGCACACACATTCAGTATTATGCCCTGGGCATCACACACGACCTGGCAGTTGATGGAGGGGAAGCCCTTCTGGTTGACGCAGACCCTACCTCACTCTCTGGCTGGTGCTTTGATGTGTATGTGCGTGCAGTCAATTGCACCCACTATCTCAGGGTATTCCGCTATTTGCTGGAAGAGACGCATATTGCTGGCCAATGCCACACGGGAATTGGGGAAATATACTTGATCACCGACGTGCTGACATGGCATTCAGGAACTGGTGCAGTACCCTGGATGCTGATGCCTGTGAAATCCCCATCATATCACCAGTTGGTCTCTGGAACGTACCTGTTGCTAGTATTCTTAGGCCAACATGTACCTTGGTTTCCACTGGGATGAGTTCCCCTCTGTTTGTTCTGTGTGTGAGGCATGGCCTACACAGCTCAAAAGTTTGCTGCAGGAGGTCTCTGTCCACTCTATAGCGCTCCACTATCTCCAGCTCATGTAGCCCCTGCTAGGTTACCCTGGGTCTGTACACTCTTCTCTGTCTCCTCACTGTGGGTTGCTCAGCAGCATTTGCAATGGCACCACCCTCAGCATCTTGCACATGTTGGCTTATAATAGCAATGGCAGCCCCTAACATTTTTTGTCTGAGTTAAGCTTTTTAAGTTTTCACTCTCTTTGTATACTGCAGTGTTGCAGTGTTTTTGAGAAAAACATGGGGGAATGTTGTTTGCAGAGTTTTAAGTGCTGGGCTGGGCTAGTGTACTGCCTGTGTAATTGGCTGATTCTGATTTATTTCATCTGGCAGCTCTGCTAGTTCTCCTTGGTTAATTTCCTACTACTTTTCCTTCCTTTTCCCTTTCTGTTTCCACAAATGGCAGCACAGCGCAAACAAGCACAAACACGCGCACACAAGTGCACACGCATGCACACAGGCTAAGACAGGTTTAGGCGGGTGCATATCCATGCACACAGGCTTAGACAGGTTTACAGGCTCGCACACCTGCGCACACGGTGTAAGCACGTTTGCAAGAAATTTCAGTGATATCCACGGAGTACACCTTCGGTTTCTGGGTTTCAGCTAGGACAACTGTAGACACGCCTCTTCCAATCCTGAGTAACTCACAGCAAACACAAGCCACTCTGCTCCAATAAGCTTACAGTCTTTCATACATACCCCCTCATGATGTCACCTATCTTCTACTCTACTACTCCCCTACTCCTACACTTACACTCTAGAGACATGGCTCACATGCCAAGGAAAATTGGGATTCACTATCCTTAACCTCATTTGCATAGGATTACCTACGAATGCTTGGTTACATCTCTCAAACTGAGCTTTCCCCCTTAGCAACCACTACTCAGTAGTCATCTTGTCTTCAGCCTGCCATTCACCTGCATGGCAGAATAATATTTTTAATAAGAATGTCTATTTTTGCCTATTTTTTATTTATTTTCTGGTTTTTAAAGTGCCGCACGTTTGCGCGGCGCTGCGCTATACTTAAACATCGGAGATGGGGGAAAAAAATTTTGATTTTTATTAATTTTCAAACGATAAAAATGCCAATGGCCTTATATTTGGCCATTGGCATGCTTCTTCAACTAGATGCATCCTTTATTTGGAGCTGTCATAGCTCCGTTTTGCTATTTGCAGAACGGTACTCCGTTACCAATGGAGTACATTTCTGCAAATAACTCTACTCTTCCACGGACTGGTTAGTGTTTCCTGGATCACAAATTTACCTCATTTGCATAGCTTTCAGCAGCAAATGAGGTAATTTGCATAACATAACACTGTCCATGCAAGAGTAGTTTTAGGAGCTCTCATGCACGCCCCTGCTGGCTGTTGCTGGATCGCTCGGCAGACATATTGGCTCTCTGCCATCTTACACTACTCTTAGACTCCATGCAAGCCTTCATGAATCCAGCCCGTAGTCTGTTTATTGTGCTATTACTTTTGGTGTGAACAGTTTTGACAACAATCTCCTGAGCAAAAGTCAGAATAAGGATATAATACAATAATGAAAAAAATCCCTCTTTTTGACATATGTTAACAGTTATGAAAAGCCGTCACATCTTTTTGATTATTTCACCTGTCATATTGTTTTTGTATCTTATGTTTTACCTACCTGTAAAATGCCTAGCTCCACAGACACAGAAATAAAGACTGTGACTGAGTGAAAAATCATAGTAATGCTTTTCTTTGTACTATTTAGTTCTATTCATTGTGCCCTCTACCCATGCCTTGTACTTTTCTGTCTTGTCAGGCTCACAGTGTTGATCATATTGACACAAGTGCCTTGAATGCTTTTCCTAGCAGAATGCCCATCCCTTCTGCTATACTTCCATAGTTAAAATAAACATGTACAAAAGCACCTCCTACACAGTTTAATTGTAAAGTCTGATTTTTTTTTATCATTTGTTTGTTTTGTATCTATACTGCAGCAGTATTGTCATGTCTGGCATAGTGATCACTTCATTGTTCAACTCAGTGGCATCTAGAGCAGTTTTATTGCAAATTGTTTAGACATTAATGTGCTTTTTGCTGAGATAAGTGTAAATCACAACCATTTTATCAGTAACATTTTAGTGAAATTGTATGTTATAGCATTACATCTTAACATTAGTATGTCAATTACAGCTTTCATTCCATGTTCAACATTTAAAACAAAACTGATGGAAGACAGCAATAGCATACAACCTTTGTTTCTCATCATGTTTGCCATGCTGACTACATCACAGGTTACAAACATCACTTCAGACTTAATTCATCGTCCTGAATTATTTCACCCTACCTCCTTCTAAAATACCACTTAGCAAGTATGACAGCAGCTTTTAATATGCCCCCTAGCTTGTTGACTATCTACCATGTTCATGGAAATCCCAAGGGCAAATGTTGATCCATTACTTCTTGATTTCTTTTTTTTTTTAAAACAGTTTTATTGATTTTGATTATAATGAAAACAATCACATAGACATATATAAGATAATTTACAACTTTTTGGTTTCTCGATTACTGATATATTCATGTACTGAACTACCACTGTGTTTTTTGGGGCAGCATACTTCAAATACCTGATTACCTCTTCTGTCTTTCTCTCTGCTTCTGCTCCTATCACCAGCGTTGACTGTTTTCATAATCATTTGTTGTTGTCATCCAGTCCTAAACCCCTCACTATCATAACACCCCCTCATTACTTCCACTTTTGAATATGCCCCTTCCTCTTCTTTCCCCCACAGTATTGCTGCCTTTTTATACACCATATCACCAACTGATTCTTAACCCTGTTTTTCTCTTTGTCCATTTCTTACCTCCTAATTCCACCTCAAGTAAACATAAAGATAAAAAATAATAGATCAACAATACAGGAAATACCTATTTCCTAATTCTTAATGGCACTCCGTGCAACTTGTGTATCTTAAACAGGCACCACCCTACTTTAAGCCTTAGCCATCTCTCACACTTTTTCTCTAAAAATAAAAGTCCCCCCCTACATACTCAAGTCCCCAGAATTTGAGTCTTCTCATAACTCTCCATAGAGGCTTATATATAATTCCAGGACTTGTACTCTCAATCTGAACTCATTTATCCTCATATGCAGTCATTCTCTTATCACAAGCCTGTTCTCTTTCCTTCCATATTGAAGAATTTGTGGTGTCACTACTATTATTTCATAATATAATAATAAGTTCCCTTTTTGCAGCCCAGACATATCTCTAGTTATTCTAAAATCTTCTCCTCCCTCCAGCTACCTTAAAAAATCCATAGTGTATTCCCATAAAGATGCCCTGCCTTCCCATTATTCATATATCTTATAATTTTTTACCCCTTTTTCCACTGCTGTACGTTGGTCAATTTCCAATCAGTCCTTCACTCAACTGCCTTTCCTTCCCACTCCACAAACCTTTTACCAATTCTAGGTACCCCCTCATATAATTGCTCAGGAATAATTAGAATCCCCCTCCCAATTTTCTTGCTTGTGTGCATTACTATTCTTTTCCATGTTTAATTCTCTTATTCCAAGCTTCTCTGGCTTAATCCTTTTGCTTCTACATAATTAATCTATTTTCATACTCTCCCTTAACCCATTACTTAGCAATCTTATGCTTTTTGCCATCTCTGCCACACTACTATATTACTGTCTAATTTGTTCCATTAAACCTATCAAATTCAACTCAGCTATACTTTCCATCCCCTTAGTTATCTTCTCTTGCTTGACAGATATTTGGTTGTATAATATTGCTATAATCAACCATTTTCCTTCCTCATTCCTCCTCCAACATGGTTCACATTTTTTCTACTTCATGTAGCTTTTATACCATCCAGTTTCACAAATTCCTTCAGCTACCTTCTTCAAGTTTCCTTCACTATATTCTGTATCATATTCTGCAATCACCTTATTTCATCCTTCTCTTTCCATATCCCGGGGTCTTATCACCATCCCTTTAATGGCAATGTGATGTATATTCCACCTCATTTTAAGACTGCATGCTCATAAAACACCCTATCATGTGCTTCTACCTCCTGGACTTTGGTTGCTGTCTGTCTAACCACTAAAATTTTGTCCAATAAACAATGGAGGGATATATGTATATCTCTCAGATATGCAACAAATTCTAGACGATTCAGGATATTTGCTTGGAAGTGTTTACATAGGTATTTTTATACCCCAAGTAGACTCCAAAGAATTTCCCCCAGGTAGATAGCAAATATTGGAGATATGATGGGGACGAAATAGGTAACTGGGAACATATTTTTATGGATGGAGTGTAATGTGTTGGCAGACTTTAAATATTCCCTGCAAACTACTCCATCAGAAATACTGGGTGAGCAAATTGGTATAACCAAGGAAATTATTTTTTGAGCTATGAAACTGAATTGGAATTACCTAGGGGGAAAGAAGAGGAAGGGGTATATTCAAAAGTGGAAGTAATGAGGGGGTGTTATGATAGTGTGGGGTTTAGGACTGGATGACAACAACAAATGATTATGAAAACAGTCAACGCTGGTGATAGGAGCAGAAGCAGAGAGAAAGACAGAAGAGGTAATCAGGTATTTGAAGTATACTAGACATAGTAAGGCCTTGCTGAGCCTAATTATGGCGGATGCCAAAAAAGCATTTACTAGTAAATGGAAATCAAAGTGTAAACTAACTGTACTAGAAGTAGTGAATATAGTAACAGAGATAAAAGAACTGAAAATGGAATCTTTAGAAAAGGGTAGGAACAACTGGCATAGAAAAAAATGGGAACTGTAGGAAGAATACATGCAGAGGAGGAATGAGGATTAAAACAAGGCAGGATTTGAATAAGCTATATAATGTTTGACTGACAGTGACTGGATAGATTATAAGTGATGGAATGATTGCAACTAAAATTATGTCAGCATGGTTTGTTTTCATTTAAATAAATATATGAAGCCTATGTCACAAGTCATAATTTAATAAAGATGTTTCTTCTTTTAAAAAATACATTTGTCCAATGAACTCACCTCCTTCTTGTCTTCTCTAGGAAATGTGCACCATTAAATCCCGCTTCTCCATAATATGCCCTTATGCCCATTGACACTTCCTACAGCACTCAAAAGCTCTATGCATTTGACCTTCCCCTGTATTCCAAGTCCATTCCATTCTATTACTTTCTTCACCATACTCACCATACTCATCACTGCTATGCACTCCCTTCCCACACTGCCTCAGTTTTATCATTTTGCATATGAGGAACTACTATTATGCACCTTTCATTTTCTCCTATTTACTGCTATCCATTAATCCTCCCACCATTGCCTGGCTACCCTACAATCCTCTCACCCTCACTAGAACCAGACCCCACTCTTATCCACACATATCCCCGCTTCATTAATCTCTGCACCTTCACAGCTCTCAGTTCCAACTCCTACTACAAAGAATATCTGACTCACTCCCTCACCAGTGACAGCAACAGTCTTTCTCTATTAACTGGTTTACTAGTTCCTACCGTGTTCTGAGCCCTTGTCCTGATTACTTCCATGAAGTCATTATTTCCATCTCTAGTTTTCTGGAGTTAGACTATAATGACCATTTAGTAAAAATCTATGGAACACCAATGCTATCCATTAGCAGTGAAGCACATTGGCCTCTATCAGCCATCATGCAGGGATAGCCGGCCTCTTAACCTACACAGCTTTATAAACCCTCTCCAAATTGTTCTGCACTCTTCCATCTACTTTTTCTCAGAGGATGTCCAGATTTCATCTCCTTTTCCTCCTTTCCTTACACCCCACTTCCCATTTTCTTCCCTTCCTCTCTTGCCTCTTACCCCACATTATTTCCCCTCAGCCACTCTTAAAACTGATGTTCAATCAAGCACCTGTCACATCTAAATCTTCTGCATTTTTCTAAAGTTCCTATTAGATCTATCACAATAGAAGACCAAATGTCAGTTTTCTGCAGTTTACCCCTTTTCATTAGACCAAATGTCATTGTTTTCTGCAGTTTACCACTTTTCATTACAAATACCAACTTAATCAATCAGTTCCTCACTCCCCTCACATATTACATTTCTTATACATAAATGCATCAATGATCCCACTAAACACTCCACACTTCCCCATTTGAATTGCCCATAAATTGTTCTAAAATCTTGTTATCATCTCCTACATCCTATACAACCTGGGAATATTTGTTATGTCATTCAGTCTTTTCCTAATCTGGTTCAGAATTGTAAACTGTACTGGATATGTAAAGTCATTAATAATCACATAGATGCATGTGCATGTACTCAATACCCCCTTTCCTCATAATACAATAATACAAATGCAATTACATAATTAGTGTTACCTACAAATTTTCATTTTCTTCTCTCCAATATTGCCCCCATCCCCAAGCTCAGGAAAACAAAAACCTCTCCCGATCCATGCTCATACTTGAGATTAAGATCCCTTCCCTATGCTGTGTTATCACCTAGTTACCTTCAACTCCAAAGCTGTAGAACATCAGTCATGCTATTGTACAGTAAACATCCCTTCCAAGCTGTAAAATCACCTTTTCCCCAAATTCTCACTTTAGCATATTTATAGCATTAATAAAAAAATCCATTTAATGCATTTCTAACCACCAATACACAATACAATGTGTTTAATAACAGGAGCAGTAATTTAACATAAGAAATAGCCCACATTTGAACAATTTTTTTGTCAGTGTAATCAAGCTAGAAGGAAACACTATGAAACAGACATTATTTTACAGTCTTACATGCTCTGTACAAGGAATTCATGAATGTCCAATCTGTTTCACATAAACTCCTCTACTGATTATGTACTTGTAGAATCAGTTTTCAGCTTCCACTTCTGAATTATCAACAAACGCTGCCTCCTCCTCCCCAAATCCTTCTGCTCTGTTGCTTTTGCTCACTTTCATTGCTTCATTAGCACACAACAGAGCAAACAGCCTTACAAAGAAAGAGAGAAAGATGTTATAAATTAATAATACACTGGACTCAGCTCTGAGCACCATTCATGGTTTCGCCTACTGGAAGGTTGTATCTTCTCTGTGCCTTTGGTCATTGAAGTTAGGTCCTAGTCAATTCCATTGGGGACCAGAAGCCTTGTCTGTCGCCTGTTCATCATCACTTGTTTCATTTCTTCAGCCATATCCAATTTCATTCAGGGCATCTCATAGGCACCACTCCTTTCTCTGGTGCTCAAAATCTTCTAACCAGGAGTGATCAAGGATATAACCCTTTGCTGACTGTACCAGAGTCACTGCCATCCTTATCTAAAGCATACCGGTACCTATTCAACATTACGTATAGACCTCTCTCTGCTGCATCTGCCTGCATTCTTCCTGTCATACATCACTCTAAATAATGTTCAACTTCCTTCAGGGTCATATCTCTCAGCTTCTTCGTGCAAAAAATCTGGACAACATCTGAGAATGGAGAGACAAAGGGACAAAAATAAGGACAGATTCTAAATATTGCTCTTATAAACTTAGAAAGCTGCTAGACTAACAGGATTTGACTTAGCATGCATTTTTTGAAGGATATGAAATCGGAAACTCATATGAATATCATTATTTAGTGACTTCAACCCTCAGATCATCCCAGTGATTTGCCAGAAAAATCACAAATTTTATGAGGAACAAACAAAAACTATGATGCAGAAATCTGGATATTCTGCAAAAATCTGGACAGTTGAGAGATATGTTCTGTGTCTCCTTTACCTGGATCCTCCTTGTGTATGTTGAATTTGTTGCAATAAATACTTTACCATGGCATTTTATCCTTTATGATGCCTTTTATACTGCAAAATTAACTTCCACTTTCAGATTCCTGTCCATGAAATGGCCTCTTACCATACAATATATATTTTTTAATTTCTCCAAGTCTTTTGGGTTTCTAATACCATGACAGGAATGCAACCAATTCCTAAATCAAAGTACAATTAAAGTTCATGAAATTTGTATTGTTTTAGACTTTGATGTTAGCTGGTAGTGTTCTTTGCAGCACTCGCAATATGCCCAGTAATGACTCCTTCTGCAATACGTATGGAGTTACATGTATTAGTAACATATCAAAGTAAGATTGTATATTATTTTTTATAAGAACCATAGTTCCTACTACTATAGTAACTGTCTGGGTATCCTTTTTCCACATTGCCCTCATTTCTGCTTGCAAATCCTGATATATTTTATGACTTTGTGTCTCTCTGCACGTAAGACACTGCAGTCACTGGGTGTAGCAATTTCAATGATCAATGCTACTTTTCTCTTATTTTCTTGGATTACTATATCTGGTTTTCTTGCATCTATTTTTTGAACTGTTGGTAATGGATGATCCCATGTAATATAAACTTCATCATTTTCTATGATGCTCTGTGGCTCATTTTTTGAGTGTTTTTCAGCTACCTCAATATTATAATGTTTAAACAATTTCCAATACAACAGTCTTGCCACATTATTATGCCATTCAGTATACAGTTCTTCTGCCATTAATATATCACAACCACAACAATGTGTGCAACTGTTTCCAATTCTGTTTTACAAAACCTACATTTGTCTGTTTCTCCCATATGTTAAATCGACTTTTAAACCAACATGTGCATAGTCCACTATCTTGAGTCGCCAATATTAACCTTTCATCTTTTGGTTAAAATTCAACTCTCCTTAACCATTTCTGTGTTTGATCCTGATCAACATGAGGTTATTCCAAGTGTTTTCTTTATTTGCAACTATATTATGCATTTTCCACATTTCTTGCTTTCTCATCTGGTCTTTCATCTTATATTCTTTATTTTCTTTGGCACATACAGTTGTTGCCTGATTTTTATCTACTTCTGGTTTGATTTCCATTCCTGCTTGAAGCCAATATGCTTCTGCTAAACTAAGCAGGGTAGTTATCTTAGACTTATTCTCCTCAGGTTTCAAAACATTCACTATGTGCTGAATGGAGGAGGGGTCCTGACCACAACTCTGATCTGTGATATATAACTATAAGTATTCTGTTTTCTTGCTTATTTTTACTAGTTATTGCTCATTCTAACCATTTATTGCACTTTTTATTGTCTGCTGTGTACTTTGTATTGTATTTTATTGCTATAAACTAACCTGCACTGTTGTACTGCAATTGTATGACTTAGTGGGCCTGTTAAATCACTTTTGTTACTGTCACACTGTTTGTAAAGCTTTTTTAGCTAGTTTCACTGTGAGAAAGATATTAACTGGAAATGTTCTCCATTTGTTAATCATTTGTTTGTTTGTTCTTATTTCTTGCTAAGGAGTGTATCATATAACTGATTTGTTTGCAGCTAAAAGCATTCTCTAGAGTCTCCATGCTCCTTCTTCTGTTTAAAATGTTCATTTAGTGTCTCACTGCTGTTTTTTCTGTTGTGATAAACATTTCTGTAGTGTTTTCCTGCCTAGAATATTGTAGCTAGTAGCTGTAGCATAGCCCAGTTCAAGTGTGTTGTCTCTGGGTCTGGTTGTTTGCTAGTTTGCAGTGGCTATTTGTTCTGAGCACATTTTAAGGCCATCTTGGGTTAGCAAAAGCCATTCTTCACTTTTGTGAGAGGATCATGTAGATTGGCCACTGGCTAGTAAAGGTTGGCTGGCCTAGGGCTTGAAGCAAGCACTCATTTGTTCTTTTGAACTTTTTAAAAGTTATTTCAGGTTTGTAGCTTGTGGTATTTAAGCCCAACCTTTGAGGGAATTTCTGCTTATTCACACTGAGCTCAATGGAGGAGGAACACTGACCACAACTCTGATCTGTGATATATAACAATAAGTATCCTGTATTCTTTCTTATTTTTTACTAGTTATTGCTTATTCTAACCATTTATTGCACTTGTTATTGTCTGCTACCTAGTTTTACTGTATTTTATTGCTATAAACTAATCTGCACTGCTGCACTGCAATTGTCTGCCTTACTGAACATGTTAAATCACTTTTGTCACTGTCACACTGTTTGTAAAGCTTTTTTAGCTAGTATCCCTGTGTGAAAGATATTAACTGGAGCTGTTCTCTATTTACGCATCTGTTTGTTTGTTCTGATTTCCTGCCAAGGAGTTTATCTTATAACTGATTTGTTTGCAGTGAAAAGCATTCTCTAGAGTCTCCTTGCTCCTTTTTCTGTTTAAAACTTTCATTTAGTGTCTCACGGCTTTTTTCTGTTGTGGCAAAAATGTATTTCTTCCTAAAATAATGCAGCTAGTAGCTGTAGCATAGTCTCTCACCCTCTCTCTTTATTGTTATTTTGTTCTTAAACTTGGTGGCTTTGCAGTTGCCCAGCCCTACTGTAAATTTGATCTGGGACACTCCTGCTAATCCAGTCTCATTAGCTCATTCTACCTAATACAGAGATCATTTGGGAAGGCCAATCCCTTAGTTTCTTAACCTTGAACTATCTTCTGCTCCTCCTTTCTCCCTTTCCACTTTACTAAAACAAAACAAAACAAAAAAAAAACACTTTATTCAGCTGTTTTTACAGTATTTGTGCTTCCTCCTCCTACTCTACTACGTTATCTTGATTTTTCTGCTACTTACTCTCTAAAGTGTTCAACTGCATCTTTTTTGCTGCATTTATTACTGCTTGCCTTGTCTAATCTCTTATAGGTAGTTCTAATCTACTAACACTTTCCTATCGCTCAACTCTTATTTCTCTCTAAGGCACCTCTTCCTTTCTCTTCTACTCTAGTCACACTTCCTTGTCTCACAACACTCTGCTTTTCCCACTAAGGGTCCTCTTCTTTTCTCTATCCTAACTGATTTGCCTATGCATCCCACCTTCCTATACTAACATTTATTACACCCATAGCCTAAAATCCATCGTCTGCATACTAGCACTTTTTTCCTGAATACTCTGTTTTATGCTTGTACCACCTACTGCTCACTATCAACATATTATTTGTCCTTGATATACCTTTTCCTTCTCTCATTTACTCACAGCTGCCCCTCATCCATGTGTTCATTAACTCATATTTCATCCTTACCTTAGAAATTAAAAAAATGTATATATAATCCAATTAGTCTACAATTAAATTCTGTTTATGAATGTAATCTATTTATCAATGTTATAATCAATAGATGTAGGAATGTATGTATACTATGTATGATACCATGTATACCAACTGTCATATGTAAAATGTAATTTCTGTATTTGGAGGTTTTCTTCCCGGGCCTGTGCTGAAAAAGGACCTGTGTCCAGTTAGACTTTCCTGGTAAACAAATGTAAAATAAATAAAAATAAATGAATAGTTTTTAGCCTATTTAAATTTTAAGTGTTATTCTAAGCCTCTTACTTTTGGTTTAAGCCATTGGGCTTTAAGCCTACCCCATAGCTCTCCCTAGCCTCTCTCCCTCAGATTCTGACAAATATGGATGGACAATTTCCTACGGTTTCTCCTGCCGGCCTGGTTGACATGGGCATCCTGAGACAGTGTAGCAACTGCGTCATATACATGGACAACCATCTACTACTACCACCTAGGAACATAATTTGTGAGAGATGCAATTACATACAGAAGTTAGAGTCTATTCTCTCTGCCTTTCAAGCCAGCATATCTGGAACTAAGAAGGTTGTCAACACAATCACTGCATCTCAAACATCACCCACAAATTCACAACACACACCCACATATGTGAAGGTTTTCAACAAAAACAAACACAAACAAAGGAGACCTCAGAGGCAAAGACACATGTAAACATCACAAACCACCACACCACATACCATGCATAGTCCACACCCCAGTGTCTCGCAACCATTAAGGCCTAACCATAAACCCAACATATTAGTCATGGGATAGTCCATTGTGAGACACACAGATGTGTCTCTCATCAGGCTGGATAAGGAGAAAGTCACGTTTAGTTATTTGTCAGATGCCAGAATCTGCCATATCATAGATGTCATGTCTCTCAATAACAGGTACTGTTATGACTCTCTCATAGTCCATGTTAGTGTGAACAACTTGCAACGTACTTCCCTGCGCTATATGAAGAGACATGATTAAACTTACTGAGTATGTGCCCCAGATAGTATGTCCCTAGCCTTAAGCAGCATTCTACTGTCATCCAGAATGATGCCGCAATGCAAACAGAAAATGATTAACTTTAACAATTGGTTTAGTTTCTGGTGTCATTTAAGGCGGATCCAGTAACTGACAACCTGGGAAGATATGATTGACAGACCACAATGCTTTGCTAGAGATGGCCTGCTTCTGTCTTACTTGGGCTTCAGGCTTCAGGCAAAGGGTCTTGCCAACCCCATAGTGCCTTTTTTAGGAAAAGTCATGATGTTGATACTACCAACATAAAAATTTCAACAAAATGCAAATTAAAGGTCATACTGCTAAACACTAAGAGTCTAAACATGAGACTGCACTCATTGCAGGCATTCTTAACCCTGGAAGATGCTGACATTTGTGCAGTCACATAAACCCGGTTCAAAACTGCAGAAAGCATCCCAGCCTTACCGTGTTACTCATCCTATCATACCTTCAGACCCCAAACTGTGGGCAACAAAGCCAAAGAAGGTAGAGTTTCAATATATATATTAAAGACACACACACCTCCAGGTTGGTCAACCAATATGACACAGAGGAGACACTCCAGGTGCAGTTAACCATTGACAAGACTCCTATTCAAATCATAAGTAGCTACAGGCCCCCAAATTTCACTCAAGATGCCCACTACACCTATCTGGACCTCTTTGAATCTATCAAGGACTCACCCCTTTACCCTGACCCTGTGCGACCTTAATTACCCAACCATAGATTGGAAAAAAACGACTCATCCCAGAACACAAATGCCTAGAGATTCCTCAGTTTTATCAATGCAAATGCCTTGGAACAGCTAGTCAATACCCCCACAAGAGGTGATAATATCTTGGATTTGGTATTAACCAACATGAGAAACCACTGCAGCACCCCTGCAGTATCATCCTCCCTGGTAAGATAAGACCATAAAGTAGTCACTTTCAAAGTCGCCATCTCCCCTGACCCCCCTCAAGCTAGATTCAAACAGAAAAAAACTTTTCCAAAGCTGATTACAGCCCCCTGAGGAATGGTATAAACAGCTTCAAATCCTCCTTTCCCTCTGTAGGAACTGGCACCAATGTCCAAATGTACACCAAAGTATTATATGAGCATTTATATAGATGCATTGAATCAGGAATAACTGACAGGACAAAATCATCCGCCACAAGGAAGAGAAAGCTTATCTGGTGGACATCTGCAATAAATAAACTATATAATAAAAAGGAAAAAAAAATTGCTGTCCAGGACAAAGAAGGAGCAGGTGCCCAATTGGAAGTAATTTCTCCTTTGCCTGAACAAGCAAATAAGAGCACTAGTGAAATCCTCTAAAGCCAACTTTGAGTCCAAATTGGCCACATCTACTAGAGATAATCATAAGGCCATCTTCACATATGTCGGTAATCTCAAAGGAAGCACCCACATCTGTTAAGAACTGGTGGTCAAGGACACCACATACACAAATGTGGTAGATATAGCCAATCTACTGGCTGACAGATTCAGTGAAAATGTCACCCCTCTGTCCCCCCATCAGTAAATCAGGACATCCCCAGTACCTGTTCCCCACCCCTTATCTCTAGGAAAATGGTCATCACTGCCCTCATAAATGCAAAATTTACAGCCTCCATGGGATCCGATAAGATCCCTGGCTGCATCCTACATGAACTCAGGCATGAACTTGTAGCACCATTAGGCACCCTATTCAACCAAAGCCTGAGTAACAGCTTTGTCCCAGCCAAGTGGAGGACAGCCACTGTCATCCCTTTACACAAAGGTGGAGCATCCACTGATCCATGAAATTATAGACCCATCAGCCTAACTAACCTGATCTGCAAGGCCATGGAATGGATTCTCATGGACCTCATTAACAGGGACATTGACAACCTCTAAACACACAACACCACACAGTTTGGCTTTGTCAGGGGAAGGTCATGTCTGTTAAATCTGGTTGACGTCTTTGAGACTGTCACCAAAGCCATGGATGAGGGGAAGATGGTGCACACCACCTAACTTGACCTGGCCAAAGCCTTTGACACTATTCCCCACTGGAGCATAATGGAAAAACTCTCTCAACTTAGCATCAATCCATATGTTATCAGATGGGTAGCAAACTGGCTCACTGACAGTACCACCTATTCAAAATAGGAGAAGCCGTCTCAAGCAGTAGACCCATAACAAGTGGTGTACCCCAGGGATCGGTCTTGGGGCCTCTGTTATTTGGGATATACTTCTCTGAGGTGCAGGTCAAAACCAGTGGGCTATGGCTGACCAAGCTTGCAAATGACTGCAAGCTGGACATGGTCATCAATTCCCTAGGTGATGTGGACGTCCTCCAAGGGGGTCTCACCCAAACAAATGACTGGTGCCAGAAACATGGCCTCAAGGTGCATGCCAAAAAATGCATCATCATCATCATCATCATCATCATCATCATCATCACCATCATCATTATCATCCCCTTTGGGGAGAGTGACATCCCCATATATCACATTAAAAACAACATCCTAAGCATGAAATCAGTAGTGAGGGATTTAGGCACCCCAGGTTGATAGCAACCTGACTTTTGATCTCCGTATTGTTTCCATTGTATGGAAAGCTTTCTACATGGCCCACATCATAAGTAAGGGTATCTCGTCCAGGGACAAAGAGGTCATAACATCCCTGTATTCTTCCCTTATAAGGCCAATTATTGAGTATGATGCCTCCTTCAGCATGTACTTCACAAAGCACATGCAGCAGCTGGAGAGACCACAGAGGTTCTTCACCAGGAGAATCTAAGGTCTCAAACATCTACCCTACACAGATAGGCTTAAAGCCCTATCCCTCTACTCAGTTTCATGCAGACTCCTCAGAGGTGACCTCTGTCTGGCATACAAAGCAATTTCAGACCTCTGCCTTGATGGGACAGCTGCATATCCGCAAGTCAAGCTCCACTCGAGTAACCTGTATGCATGACCTCAGCCTGGTCTATGATATCAATAGGACTTGGCGGGACAGACTTTTGTCCCAGAGACTCCCCCATCTTTGGAATAGACTCGCTCTCCACATTAAGCAGAGTACTTCATTATCCCTTTTTAAGCGCAACCTGGATAACTGGATGGGAAACAGAAAATACACCCCTGGGATTCGACCTGTGTCCCTGCTGGACAGGGGCTTTTGGTGCTGACTTGTCTAAACATGGGCTAAGCTCTTGGCTAGGCTTATAAGGGCCTCATGGCCAGTAGCCTAGTAACTTCCTATGATCCTATGATTCTATGTTTGGGTCTTATGTGGTCAGCAGTTATGTATACAGTCCCACGGCTGCAGATCTATACATGTAATCAATTTGAGGAGGCCCATACGTCCTTTAGAACGGAGAATATATGATCTTGGCATGCAATGATTTTTATAAATCATTTAAAGAGCATGAAGCATCCTTCTTCTTTTCCTGTTTAACCTATCCAACACCTTTTGGGGCCAGTCAATCACTCCAAAACTGTACGTTAGGACAGAAAGACCAAATAGGTTTATACCTTGGACTTTGTTCCTAGATGTCAACCCTGCTTTCAGTATTAATTTAAGACTTCTAAAATATTCCTTACTGAGTTTTATTCACATCTGTTTGTATTTTATTGCTGATCCTTCATCAATTCCCAAATATTTATATACTCCCTCTTGCTCAAGTTCTTTTATAAAATGTTCCTGGCCCAAACTGATGTTTCCTTGGTGCTGCAGCTTTCCTGCTTTAAAGATTGCTTTTCCACAATTATCAAGGCCAAACGACATTCTTATACATGTGAAAAAGTTTTGACCACTAGCAGTTGTGCTTTTAATTCCTCATCTGATGAACTACACAATTTTAAATCATCTATAAAAAGAAGATGAGATGTCTTTACACTTTTTTGTTTTCTGGGAGCCAGATTGTAGCCATGACCTAATCCGTTAAGTAGGAAACTTAGTCGGTTAAGGTCAAGACAAAAGAGTAGCAGTGACCTAGAGTCAATCTGTCATATCTCGCTTTGAATTTTTATCCCTGGAATAATAATTTGTCCTTTATCATGGCGTAACTGCAAAGTGGTTTGCCAATGTTTCATGGTCGCTGTAATGTAATTGAATGTGGGATACTGTCAAATGCTTTTTTTTGTCATTTATCCATACCATACTTAGATTATTCCCCTTTTTAAAGTCCTCCATTATGATTTTATTTAACAACAAATGATGCTTTATTCCATATGACTTTCTTTTATTACCCTTTTGTTATACTGCTATTATCAAGTTTTCTTCAGAATGACTATAAACTCTGTCGGCATCAATTCCAGTGTATAGTTTATACATCATTGGAAGGCAAGTTATTGGTCTATAGTTTTCACAATAGCTTGCAGGTTCATTCTTAAGTAGATGTATTGTTTTTCCTGTTGTTAACCAGGCTAGTGTCTGTTCGGGGTGCTCATATAAATTGTTCTTACTCATGGCTAAATCTTCATGTAAAGAGATTAATACTTTTAGCCAAAAGTTAGTTATTGCATCTGGATCTGGGTTTTTTCCAATTAGGAGCTTTTCTTAACTTTCTTTCAAACTCTCTAGCCATTACTTCATCCTCTTCCATATCCTGTACATTTGAACTTCTTGTTCTTTCTTTTACTTCATCTATTCATTTAGCATCTTTGTTTTGTACGACAGTATCTTCATGGATATTTATCCAAAATGTATCTATTTCTTTTTTTTTAGTAGTGTTTTAATTTTGTTTGCTTTTTTTCCCAATTCTCTATAAAACTGTTTTAGGCCATTAATAAATTGCTTATTTTGTACTTTTCCCATATTCCAAAGACATGCATCTGGAGCATTTCTCCACTAGCCTCTCCTAAAAATGGGCTCTGTCCCAATCAGATGTTCCTGGTAAACAGATGTTAAATAAATAAAATAAATAAATTTACTTTCTAAGTTTTTCTGCCTGTGCTGATATTTTTAGTTTACTATTTGCAATAGTGCAGAATAGATCCTGATCTGTTCTGATACTGCGCATTGCTTTTATCATGTCTATCTTCCTGGGTATTTTTGTTGATTTGTTCTCCTCTTTTATTCTCTTCTAAAAGTGATGCTTACTGTCTTAATTGCTTTATAGTTTTCTTTATTTGATACTTCCCTGATGGCATTCGATTTCTCCCTTTCCTTTCCCTTACTACCCTGTATTTTTGTGGCAAGACTTTATCTGTTATTAATTCAACTGCACAGTAGTATATCCTATTTACGTCTGTCGTGTCGCATGAATCTCTATAGACAGTCCAAATTACTGTGTTCATTTGTTTTAGCAAACTTCTAACTTCTGGGGTTTTATTGACTTTCTGTAATCTATTTCTTTCATTGATCTTAATATGTCTGCCCAATCTATTAAATCAAGCAACTCTTCTCTTAGATCTTTCTCTTCTAAACTGAGGGCACATTCTCTGTTCTCAATTTCCTGTGGGCATTCTATAGAAAGTTCCAGAGCATCTTCCTGTGCACACATTCTCTTCAGTTTCATCCTGTGTCATCCACTGTTCTTTCATATGGGAACTCACTGCCGTGTCACTCCACAACATTGACTGTCAGAGTTGCCACAGGTTCCTGTTGCTCTCCTTGCTGTGCAACTCCAACTGAATGTTTGTACTGGTTTTCTGTGGAAAGCTCCAAAGTATCTTCATATGACAACTGATCAGATGATTTTACTCCACTTGTTTCTTCTTAGTTTGTGAATCCATTGCTCTATTGTGAGAGTTAGATATTCTACACTAAATCCTCCAGTCCACAGGTAATACATAACCTCAATTTCTATTTCTTGAGCTTCGCCTTTACCAATCCTCTTTTCTACTTTTCCTCTTTGTTTTCTTATTTTTTTTTTTTTTTTGTATTGTAAAATTTTCCATGTCCAGATGCCTTTGCCTGTATTTCTCTGAATATATCATTGGTACTGTTCTTTTTGTATTGATCAGTTTTGCTTTCTCCTTTGCATAAACATTGCACCATATTAAATGTCTTTTTCTTTTCCATGTCCATATTTCTTCTTCAGATGTCTCCTGATCCTCCTGTTTATTGTTACTTTTGGGACTCTTTCCATCATGGGGTCTATATTATGAATGCGAAAAACTGTACGAGCAAATACGAAGACGTCGACCCATATTGCATGAAGTACAGAAATCCTGTACGTACAAAACCACGAATTCCAAAATGTGTATTTGTTTTGGTTGTCCCATCTGCGGTATAGCTCCGTAAGGTAAGTGTGCGATAGATTGGACTTTAGTGTTAGGATCTGGGTTAAGGTAAGTGATAGATAGGTAGGTAATATATGTAAGGTTTAGTGTAGTGTTCGAACTAGGGTTCTTTTAAGTGTATGTATGTGTATTGTTTATTTTGTTTAGGTGTATGTCTGTAGGGGAAGTGTGCGGTAGTTACGGACCTTAGGGTTATGGAGGGGTTAAGGATAGTGCATAGAGAGTTGTGTATGTTGGGTTTAGTGCAGTGTTAGAAGTAGGGTTTTGTTAAATGTATGCATGTGCATTATTTATTTTGTTTGGGTGTATGTGTGTAGGGGACGTGCGTGGTAGTTACGGACCTTAGGGTTAGGGAAGGGTTAAGGATAGTGCATAGTTAGTTGTGTATGTGGGGTTTAGTATAGTGTAGGGTTAGAGGTAGGGTTTTGGTGCTTTACCTTAGGTTAGAAGTAGGGTTTGGTTAGTGTATGTGTGTGGTTTATTTATTTTCTTTGGGTAGGTAGTATGTAGCCGGTGGTGGGGCTTGGCCGACTATGACAGTTCGATATTTGTTTTTTCACGGTTTAGTGAGTTCGGGATTTTCACAGTTCGCGGTATAGGTGTCAACGTTTAGGTATTCGGTAATAGGGTTTTTCGCTTTGGTAATATAGACTCCCATCATGCTATGATGTAATCTGTGTTAGACTTTCTACACTAAATCCTTCACTTCACAAGTATTCTATAAGTTCAACTTCTATTTTTTTTACCTTCTACTTTACTAATCTTCTATTCTGCATTCCCTCTTCATGATCTTATGTTTTCTTATTGTGAAATTCCCTTATCTGGATACCTTTGCCTGTACTTCTCTTTGAATATCTTTGGAGTTGCCTATTTTTGTGTTGATTAAATTGGCTTTCTCCTTTGCATAAATATTGCACCATATCAGATCTCTATTTCTTTCCCATGTACATATTTCTTTTTTTTATAACTTTCAAAAGTCTTTACATTTTGTTATTTATATTTTTGTGCTTCCTGAGATGCTTCTTTTCCCAATTGGATCAAGGTTTCTTGGTCTCTATAATGTGTTTTTTTTTCATAAATTTGTTGTATTAATAAACACAATTTTTTATTTGAAATTTCTGATAGTTTTTCTTGTGGAAGTATTTTTCTTTCCTCTAATTTCTCTCTTAATCTTTTTGTATATCTTCTGTCTGGAAATAATTCTGGGTTTCTTGCATAATAGTAACAATACATAATTTATTTCTTATCCTCAATAGCCCACTCTATCGTCTTTAGGGGTCTTTTTGGCCTATCAGTTTTTGTGATTTTTGTGGACTGCTAATTCCTTCTACAACAGAAGAGCCATTCTCCTCCTCGGCCTGGCCTTGCCCCATAGTAGGAATATTTCCATATCTTGAGTATTCTACCCTGTCATCTCTTCTAGTCCTGGCACCAATGCACCTACCAGGATTGGGCACTTTTTTTAACCTGGAACTTGTACACCAAGATATCTTTTTTCATTTTTTAACCTATTTTTGTCGATGATATATGCTATATAAAATATAGTCTATATATCACTGTGGTCTTGGTGAGATTTTGTGAAAAATAGAGTCCACCTCATGAAGGTACTCACCAAGACTTGAGGTTGAATTCAATTCCAGCAATACTACTGTTCTTTGCTTGCTGACTTATCATTTCACCATTCAGACCACTATAAATCCTTAGTGTACTGTAGCAGTTAAGCCTTAAAATCACTATCTCCTCTCTTAATATTCCAAACTGTGGATTATATCTGTGCTTTTAGGACATAGACAGCAGATGAAAACTCTCACATTCTGAGCAGTTAGCATACATTATTTTTTGTTAGTGCTGTTTGGAGTTGGAGGACCGCCCATTCTTTAAGCTGATAGCGATAGCATTTGCCAGTCAGGTATTAGCTCTTGATTCCATATATTGCCATATTTCTGACATGGTGTGGCCTGTAAATTTATCCATTTAGGTATGGCACATCTTGAATAACCCTGGCTATCAGGTCCTTAGTAAATTTTACAATTTCTGGTTCTGCTAGCCTAGGTTGTAAGCTAAGGCTCTAAAGTTTTCTCTTTCCTCACTCTGCTTTCTTTATCACCCTGTCTTTGCAACAGTGTCTTTTGTCAGATTTTTCAGCATACACATTTTTTGTGTCTCCTATGTCAATGTCACTTCTTTTTTTAACTGCAACCCTCTCTGATCTGTGTCTTTCTCCAGCAAGGTCTCACTCTCTGGCTCCACTGTTTCTAGTTCATACTGTTTGTTACTCATGTGCATGGTCATTTTATTCAGCTTACTCAATATCCACTTTATTTTTCATCTCCTACACTCCTCCCATTTTTATTTCAGAACTGAAACTGCCCACAGTAATAACACATTTTTCTTATTATATTTTGCACACATCTCACCTTCTTTTACAATAAATACAATTATTTATACTGGTATGGAGCTTTAAAAAACAGTCATCATTATACTCAATCCTCAGTGGTCTAATTCTTATGCATTTCTGAATCATAGTCTTTTGAGTCTATACTTGACTGAGGTGCACACTGTTCACCATGTATATGAAGTAATGTAATTCTGAGTCTAGGAATTTACATCTGTCTATAAATGATCACATAACCTAAAATTCTTTGAGGTTTTATTACTCCCCCATGATATCCTGGCATAAAATACTTCAGAGGTTTAATTATGGGTCTCCTGAATCCTTGAAAGTCAGCAAAGTGTGGAGTAAATTGAAAACATAAGCTCAATGACCAGTTTTCAATTATTCTGTGAACCCCCACCCACCCCTCTACACACACACAAAATCAGCTTAACATGACATAGCCTTGTAGCAATGTATCATCATCATTCCTCATTTCTTAGGCAGTGAAAATTATGTGTAGGACATTCTATGATTGTTCAAAGCCTTCTTCTCAAGAGCCACAGATCCCCGCGGCTTTGCATTTGTAATTATAAGGTGTGATGTGTTCCAAGCAGGAAAACAAAAGGGAATGAACTATATAGCTCCTATTTGCATTGTTTTTCAAACAAGGGATTACTTACAAGTGGAGGAAAACTTGTCAAGATGAAACTTGCAAGGTCAACCAAGAATAAGTCCATTCAGAACAATCAAGTCCAGCTGTGCGGAAAGGAATTTCCAGTCCCTGACTTCAAGCCTCTAGACTGCCTAGATTTGTTTGTACATCCCCAAGCCTCACAATAAAATGAAAATAACATTTCTTGCAGTCAGTTTTTCCTCTAATACTTGTCATATAATATATACAGAAAGATAAAGCACTGGTATCTCCCTCCCATTTTAGCATTATTCAAAGAAGATTAGAGTAATCTAGTTTTTAAACAGTGGAGATGCCTTAGCATAATACTTAAAAATGGTGGGGAGATGAAAGAGTCAGTGAGTACCAAAATGTCTGAAAACATGAAATACTTTCCAGTTAACCCTTGCTTATAAAGGTCTGTTTGTCATATATTATAGCAATAACTGGTGATTGGGTGTGGTATACTGAAGATTTAATTATTGCATTTCTTATAAAATGATCTCACTGCTTTCTGAAATATGACATTTTCCAGCAACCCTGAGCTGTTATGTACTTCCTGCTTCAATGAACACATAAACTGAAACTTAAAACTGGCAGAGAATAATTTCCTGATAAAACAAAAAACATGCTTTCCGCTAACGTATCTGTAGTTCCTGGGATCTGCTATTAGTTTATATGAATTATATCACTGACAAATAAAACATCCACATAATGAGTGTTTTGTTTCTCATTTCCTTATAATGTGATCCATGTACAGGAAGTTTACAAATAAAAATGGTTCTATGACTATTCACTCTTTATCTTTCAAAATGCATGCTCTACAAAAGGAATTTGCTGTAATACATGCTCCCTGAAATCTTAACTAGTGACTGTCTTAGGACTCCATGTCTCTATATCTCTATATAGCAATACCTTTTGGACCTCCCGATCAGCCAGCTATAATAGTTATTTATTGCCAGGGTGACCACCTGAAAGAAGTCCATCAGGTTTAATAGGCATGATCTGCCTTTAAAAAAAACTAAAATGGGTCGGGTCCAGTGTCTGAAGGTTTCTTATATCATTATTAATCATTTCCATGATAACTATATCCATGGCTTTGCATTTAAGACTAGTCAGACTAATGGATCTGTAGTTCCTGGTATCTGTTGATGGTAAACACTTGTGCAGATAGATGACCAATGCTGTCATCCATTCATGTAGCACAAAGCCTGTTTGGAGGTAATCGTAGAACAGTGTCTCTAATGGCCCTTATAGATTATATTTCAGGCTATTTATGAGGCATCCCAAGACATTATCAGAGCCCATCAAAGCTGTGTCATTGGTCTTAGAGAGGGCAGCTAGGACCTGTTTCCTAATGATATTGGGATTATGTTACATGGTACTTCCTGAAATGTGTCTGGGGGTAAGAGGGGGGTGAAAGTTGGAGCTGAAATTTTCAGTGGATTTACTATATCTCCCACTTCTGTGGACATGGTTCCATTTATAACCAGGTCTGCACACTGTTGTGTGCTGCTATTGGGGTTTCCAAAATAACTAATTAAGGCCTTATGGTTGTCCTTGACCTGCAAGCTATCTTTACCTCAAAACTGGTGTTGTTGGACATAATTAGCCCTCTTAGTTGTCTAGTTTGATAAGAGAGTTTTTATCTTTTTGGGTGTTACTATTCCTAATTTTATCTATGTCTTTTTGTTGTTGTTGTTGTACAACCTGTTTAATTTTGGGTTCTATCAGGGTGATTTGTTTTTTGAGTTTGTTCTGGGCCTACTTCTGGTTGGTGCAGCAGCCTCTACACTACCACTGACATGGTTATACAGAGTTTTTGTGAACAATTCTGCATAGGCTGCTGTGTTTCTTGGGTTTGTAGAGACTTGGAATTTTGAGAAGCTATTGGCTTTACTGAGGTTGCAGAATTGATTTTTATTTCAAAGGAGATCACTTTGTGATCTGACCCTACTAGAGAGAACATGACAGTGGGTAGGGTGTAGCATTCTCCCACAGCTGTGAATACCAGGTCCAATATATTTGTAAAACAAGTGGGCATAAACTCTATCTGATCTAGAGTGTTTGGTTTACAAAGTCCAAGAATCTTTGTGCCTGCAAATTTGGGGTCTTATAGAATTCCTAGTATTTAAAGCCCCCCCCCCGTGTGTGTAAGGTATTTGGTTGAATGATGAGTGTCTGTGGTAGGTTTAAGTTTGAGCTATGGGTTTCCTGGGACATACAGGATGACCTGTAGCTTGCTAGGAATTGGTATGGGACTTTGTGGCAATCTGTACATGGAGAAACCTTTGCACATCATTCTGTTTAACTAACCTAGAGGTCTGTTTGTTATTGATGTAGTTCAAGACATCTCTGCCTTTAGTCCCTGTCTGTGCAATTGCTGGTCTAAATGTGTGGAAAGCAGTGAAGCCTTTTACTGCTGCTGTACTCTTTGTGGCTTTAAACCATGTCTCAGTAATTGCTCAGATCAGATGTTCCATTCTCCAGAGTGAGAGCTTGAAGGAAGTGGAGTTTTTTGTTTAAACTTCTTGCTAGTTTATCTTGTGATGTTGGAAAGTTTTGTCAATTTGGCTTTGCCTACAAAAAGGCTCTGTAGGGTAGGACAATGTTATAGCCAATATTCAAAAGCCTATAGGGGACAGATCCAGACCATCCTTGGCAAGGTAATATGATCAGTTGACCATATACTTCCATGTAGAAAAATATTGTATCCCCTTATAATGACACCAGAACCTAAGCTAATTACTAAAGTCAATCATCTTTAGTTCATATTGCAGCATCATTCTTGGTAAAAGTAGAATGTTACTCAATACAAGGCATATACCCTTATGTCTGTCTTCATATAGTCAATGGAAGTAAGTCTCAGGTCTCAGGTCATTCACACCTATATGGACAATGAATGCGTCTTACTTGTACCTGTGGTGCAATGATTTGAGTGTGTGCTTAACTTGGTGGATCCTGGCTCCTGGCACCTGACTTTTATTTTCTCTTTGCCCAGCCTGGTGAGTGAAGAATTGGTATGCTGCACAATAGAGTCCCCTATGACTAGAGTCCTGGCTGGGTAGTGTGTTGACTTGCATTTTGGGATTTTTAGTTGGATGTGGCTGTATTTATTGTGTCAAATGTTGCTTTTGTTCAGTGTTTTTTGGTTTGCTGAGGATAATTTTTGCAGGTGGAGTATGCGGGAGGTCTTTGGGGATTTATAAGATTGCATTTAAGTGACTTAGCATAAACTGGTCTATGTGCGAGTTGCATACTATGTGTAGCATGTGTGTTTCTGACAACCTGATTTTTATTCTGTAGCGTTGTCGCCTCACAGTTAGACGTTGCACGTTCGATTCTCAGTTAGAGTGTCTTCTATGTGTCGACATGCATGAATGGGCGTTCCTTCGTTGAAGGTTGTGCATTAGGCCCGGCAAGCCAGCATGTAAAAATCTACTGCCAATCATTAGCGGGCCGGAGTTCCGCTGTGGCGACCCCTAACCGGGAAAAGCCAAAAGACAGACAGTTATACTTGTATATGACAGCTTTGCCTCCTATGACATTGTGTAGATAGGTACCTCACATACTGTATCTGATTATTTTATAGGATGAACTGGTCATCAGTGAACATGGGACAATTGCTACATTGTCTCAAGATACCCATATCCAACAAACTGTCTGTGGAGAAATCGGGAAAGTGCATACCCATGATGCCAAGCCCTTTATTAGGTGAGCTAATAGGATGTGGCACACAAAGGGGTTAAAAGAGGGCAATAAAGGGTGCTTTTGGACTGTGGGTTATGCCAGATAATATAATGCTAAATTTAAGGGGCAAAGCTCCTCAACTAGCAAATTAGTTGTTCTACTTCTCTAAATGCGCAAAGTAGTTTCTCTACAATAACTGAGGTAGTTTTATAGGAAAACTTTACATTCTAGGTGTCTGTTACTATACAGGGCACTACTAATGCACCAGTTTTATACAGGCACTGACAACACTTAAAGACTTATTGTGTGATTCCAGCTCAGGTAGACTAAAGCCACTTTCTTCTCCCATTAGAAAAACATTCCCAAGCCTTCCTAATGTAAATCCACATTGCAGTTAGCCCAAAGTAAATTCAAACAGGACAATCAAACAAATCAGCTAGAAACACATACTTTTATAATGACTACAATGCAGAGAAAGCAGTGGTAAGGTCAGTGAAAAGCAAGGCCTTTACACTGATAAAGGACAGAAAAATACAATAAATAATTCAAAAATAAATTGCAAGTACTTTTAAATATTGTATAAAAGTGCAAAAAATCAACGGAAGTACTAATTTTTGCTAGGATTGCACTAGATGCAAGCTAAGTGTTTGTGAGCTCTGTAGAAATGAGCCAAGAGCTGTGCAAATACACAGATTTTATAGAGGCAGAGAAAACTGCCTAAACAAGGCAAAGTGCTCTCTGGCCAATCAAGCAGTTTCACTTAAATCCTTCCTGTGTGATCCCTAGCTAAGGCAAACCGGGCCACCTTCTGCTTCCATTATACAACCAGTCCCAGGCCTTCTTAATGTAAAGCCACATCACTGTTAGCACAAAGTGAATTCAAGTAGAACAACTAAACAAATTAGCTAGACGCATACACTTTCAAAATTACTACAATTCAGAATAAACAGCAGCAAGGTCAGTGAAAAGCAAGATCCTTTACAGTGATAATAATACAATAAATAATTGGGAAATATAGCAGCAGTAATCTTAAATATCTTATAAAAATGCAAACAATCAACTTAAAAGTACTTACCCTTGATAGGACTGCACTAGATATAAGACAGGTATGTGTGAGCTCTGTGGAAATGATCAGAAAGAGAAATAGAAAGGTGAAACAGGTGTAATATGAGAAAAGAGACATTTGTAGAATATTTATTTATTTTATTTATAGCATTTGTTTACCACGAAAGTTCACTGGGCCTAAAAGAGCCCATTTTCAGTGGAGGCCCAGGGAGAAAAGCTCCGATAAGAACATAGATGCAGAAAAAGATGAAACATTAATTGGTACAGAAGTAGAAACAGTGTTACACATAGTGTTTACAGTAATATATATACAGAATATATACATAAGTCAGGAATTTAGTTGGTTTGATTGCAGTAACATATACAGAATATATACATAAAAGAAGAATTTAGTTAGTTGCCAGATGAATTCAGAGTGGTAAAAACAGAGATAAATTAATCAGCATTATTGTGCCAGTATCAACAAGTGATGAAAGAAAAAAAAATAATAAATATGGAGAAAGTATCATCAGTCACTACTAGTAAAAAGCATACAAATTTAGTAATAAGGAGAAGGAAGAGGTTAGGTTATAGAGCAGGTACATAGCCAGGAAGAGTTGAGGTGATTTTTCAGTGTTTGTTTGAAGGTGGTGGTGCTGCCCGTGTTTCTAATAGAAGGAGGAAGTGAGTTTCATAGTCTGGCGACGGTGAAGGAGTAGAGCAGTTGCCCAGCCGGTAAGGTGGGCTTTTCTACTTTTAGAAATAGATGATTTCTACATCTTAGTTGCCTGCTGGGTTGGTATTTGGCAAGTAGAGTTGAGAGAGCAGCACAGTATGTGTGTTTGTAGATTATTTTGTGTGCTGTAGTTAGCTGGGTAAATGAGAGATGGTGGGGGAGTTCCAACCAGCCTAATTGTTTCAGTGAGTTACAGTGGTGGGATGAAAATTTGGCCTTTGTGGCAAATTTGGTTATTCTGTTGTAACACATATCAAGTTTGGATTTTGTAGAATTTTGGATATTAGTGAGGAAAGGGGCACCATAAAGGAGAGAGGGTAATAAAAATGTAGTTGCAAGGGTTTGTCCAGTAGAGAGGCTAAGAAAGTGTTGGTGCCTGTGCAGCATACCGAGCCTTTGGTCTGTTTTTTGATGTTACTGTTTATGTGTAGGTCAAAGATATATAAGAGAACAGTATTACATAGAAGAGGGTAAGAAGTATTTGTACAATAAGTTGTATTAGAGTTTTTTTTTACCTTGGACTGGTGCAATTGCAGAGGCAATATATGAGTAAGTGAGATTTTAGATGTTGTTATGCTTTTAAGGTGGGCTGTTGCTTAATTGAGTGGGAAATTGAGTTACATATTTTAGATACATGATGAGAAAACAAGGGGTGTCCTGCAGTATTGTTTGGTTTTGATACACTTAGTGACAGTTTATCAGCTGGTTGCAATGATCTTGAAGGCTTGCATAGTTTTATAAAGTTTCTTAGGGAAGGACAGACATCTGGATTATAGATAAAAGTGTGTATGAAGGGAAATTGGAAATAAGTTCAGTAGTGGGGTAATTTGAGCCACTGAAGTTCTCTAAGGGCTATGCAGTGATGGGTTCTATGAGGCAGGTTTGCATTAAATTTTACTACTTTGTTGTAGCACTGTTCTAATTTATTTTGCTGAGTTGTTTGTACGTTGACAAGAACAAACACCAAGTATAGGAGAAAGAGAAGAAGGATGGTGACAATATGTTTTCTTGCATTGTCAGACATATATGCCTTGGCTCTGTGAAGAGAGACAAGTTTTGGTGTGTTTTCTTTACTAAGTGTTGGATATGATAGTCAAATGTATGTCTTTGTTATTATAGCATGAACTTATTTTGGTTCAGGAATAACTGAGAGGTAGATAGTTAATTTTTGCTGTATGTCTAGGTTGTTTGCTGAGCAGATGATAGAATAATTATCAGCTTATTGGATTAAGGAGGCATTTTACATGCTTTGTTGAGGTTGTCAATAAAGATGTTGAACAGGATGACTCCTAGAATGAAACCTTGTGGAACACATACTGTAACAGGGAGCAAAGGCAATATGTCATCAAGCCATTTCACTGCTTGGGATCTGAGATGTCATTTTAAAACCACTGTAGAGATCTAGCACAAGACCTACATTGCTGAGTTTATGCAGGAGGATGGAGTGTAAAACTGTGTTGAAAGCTTTTGAGAGGTCAAGAAAAGAGAGCTGATATTAATTCATTTTTATTTCTAATAGTGACACTGTTGTTGATACAAAAGGACAATGGTGGAGGTACTGTGATGGGGGTAGAAACCATGCTGTAACGGGGTGAATAGTGTGTTTTGTATGATAAAATGTAGGAGATGTGGCTATATGCATTCATAGAGAGGGGAGAGGATGACAATAGGCCAATAATTTGTGATTTCTAGAGAGTGCCCACTTTTATTTAGGGGAAAGATATACCAGGATTCACTAATGAAACTGTGAGGATTAGTATTGGATAGGCAATAACTTAAGTAGCTATTTTAAAGTATTAACTTGGTAGGCTACTGGGGCCAGAAAGGTAGTTTTTAGTTTTAATAATATTTTTTACAGTAGCAGTAGGGACGGATTTAAATGTTAGTTTATTGGAAGAATTACTGGGTTTGTCTGTAGAATGAGTTTTATTTTGATGCGAGTTTTGAAATAAATTAGAGACTATCTTAATAAAATGGGAGTTGAAGGCATTGACGATTTTGGTATGGCTATTGGATGTAACTGTGGGGGAAGATTAGCAGGTGCACCCAGGATTAAGGGAGCTGATTTATGGAGGATCAGAATGATGTGGGATTACTATGAGTTTTGTTTTGTAGGTTAATAAAAATATTTTTTAATCTATTTTGATTTGGGCCTTAGTATTAGTTTCTAAGTTGCTTGAAAGCATATACATTTAAATATTTTTTTGTTTTTCTGTCAGGTTTCCTAACCTCTGTTTTTGTCTCATGAGTTGCTTAGTTTCTTATGATAGCCAAGGGAGAAGGTTTGCTTTAACATGTTTTTTCTAAATAGGGTAGTTCATTCAGGATGTTTAGAAAAGTATTAGTAAAATGTGCTTCAGCATTGCCTAAGGGTAGACATTTTAAGTTATTCCAATTAAAAAGTTTAAGGTAAGAGATGAAGGTGTCTTTGTTAGATCCTGAGAGGTTGCATAGTATGTTATCATAATTTATTTTTTGGTATCAGTGTGCTTTCTTTTGAGAAAAATTAGAACATGGTCAGTTAAAGAATCAGAAAGGGTGCCTGCTTAGGGGATCTTGTTTAGGTTGGAAGTAAGGATCCAGTCCAATAGCGACAAGATGATAGCCGATTGATATTAAAATCACCTAATAGCATTTTTTAATGGGGGTTGCTGGTTGATAAGCAACAGAAGAAATCTGCTTTATGGATTTTTTTTTCTGACGGTATGTGCATTCCTACCCTACATGGGCTACTAAAATCATATGCATGTTGTGGTGCATCATGCATACGATAGTGCACTGTTTTATATTCATTAAGTGGCTGTACACTCCATGTACAGCTGCGAAAACATGGTAAACATAGTGGCATGCTAATTACAACATAAACAGCTAAATTGTATGCTAATCAACCAATCCAAGGTGGAAGAGTTCTTCAACAAGCTATAAAGCAATTCTGTAGACTCATTGCTAGGTTTCACTGCAAATTCCAAAACCTACTGGAATACAGCCATGAAAACTATGCTACACGGAAATAATGTTAGGGGCTGCTGTTGCTCTTATTCGCATGCATGTGCAGCAGGCCCATGTCTATGCTGTTGCTACTGCTAATAGACCACGACCAAGATGAAGAAGGCTTTTTGGACCACATTTAATCTTTCACAATCTGCATGAGGTGGAAATTATAGAGCTCTACAGGGTGGATAGAGACACATTACAAGAATTTTGCAACCTTTGTCACCCTCAGCTGAGAGCAAGGGCAAAACAAGGTGAACCAATACCAGTGGAGACAAAGGTACTTGTAGCACTTAGAATTGTAGCTTCCAGAGACCAACATGGGACATGTTGGGGCTGTCACAGGCATCATCATCCAGGATCCTCCATCAGTTCCTGAATGCTATGCTGCAACATGCCAGTGAGTACATATATTTTCCACATACAGCTGAGGACAGAGACAGGACTATGACACTACCCTGAAGTCTTGGATACCATAGACTGTACACATGTAGAAATCAAAGCACCACCCAGGGAACAGAGAAGGGAGTGCATAAATAGATAGGGCTACCACTCTATTAACTGCCAGGTCATGTATAATGCTAAGGGCATCATCCTGGATGTGTGTGCTGGCAACCAGGCAGTTAGCAAGACTCACGTATCTGGCGCAACTCTCAACTGTATGAGATGTGTACTAGGGGGGATATCCCACAGAGTCACTTACTATGGGATGCAGTTTATGCATTGGAACTGTAGCTGATGACACCCATCAGAAATGTACATGCACCAGCTGAAGAATGGTATAATGAGGCACATGCTCAAACAAGAAATATCATAGACTGTGTGGTTAGCCTGCTGAAGTTGTGGTTCTGGTTCCTAGATACATCTGGGGGAGCTCTGCAGTAGAATCCATGCACATGTGCTGAAATATGGATTGTGCAGAGGTGTAGCAGTAGCGGTGTTTCCTCACAACAAGAGGTTCTCCAGTTCAATTCTCGGTTTGAGTGCCTTCTGTGCAGAGTCTGCATGTTCTCCTTGCATTTGTGTGGGTTTCCTCCAGGTGCTTCAGTTTCCTCCCATGTCACAATGACATGCATCTGGAGTGTTTCTCCCCGGGCCTCTGATGAAAATTGGCTTTGTTCTAAGTTGGACTTTCCCAGTAAACAAATGTTAAATTAAATAAAATAAATATTCATCATCTCTGCCATGTTACCCAACATTATCCTGAGAAATCAGCTTCAGCAGGAACTGCAAGGGGAAGGACCACACATCCCTCCACCACTGACAAGGTCACCACAGCCACACACAGGTGAAGAGTCAGAGGGCATCCAGCAGCTGTTGTGGATGTATGCAGACACAAACATGCACAATATGGCCCTAGACTGTCCAAGAGGCAATGGACAGCACAAAGACACTTGCCACCTAATAGGCTAAAACCTTCATCCTATGTATATGCCTACAGTAACATTGATGCCAGGCAATGCTCACAACCTTTACTTACCCATGTAATAACTGTGTACTGCTAACATCAGACAGAGTCAGCCATGAACTAAAATTCTTGCAACTGCTGGATTTACAAGGTGAGTACTGGACCTGGAATAGAAAAGTAAATGTCTAAGAATACAAATGAATGGCATATCCTTGCATACCATTACTTGTAATGTAAGCAAGTATAAGGTGGGTGATTTTTACAGCAATTATATCAAGATATGACAGCAATGACTTATGTGAATACGTGTCATCTGTCAACTAATAGGTCTTACATCTAAAATGTACAGATTTTCATAGAATGTCCAGATTTTGGCCACATATGTTTGTAATGGCAAATCATTAAAGAGTGAAGTTAGAAAATAATGACATATTTCAGTTTTAGACTTCATACCCCTCTGTACAACATAAAACTTGTAATACAAAACCTGCTATTCCATCAACTGTCTAAGTTTGTAAGACCACACTGTTTAAAAACTATTCCCATTGTTAGGCCTTTATCACACTTTTATTTATGGTTTAGTCGAACTTTTGTTGGTCTAAACATTTGGCAGGGATGTACACAATACAAAAACCTGTAAGAAAACAGTACAATTTGCCAAACAGCATCACAAAAACAGATATACTAAGCATTAAGTTATTTATTCACCCTGAGCATTAGACTAAAGACTTATATATCCCTGTATCCAACATTTAGAAAACAAGGATATGGCACAGTTACCAGCATTTGCACAGGGTTTTTTGAGTGTATGTGTGTGTGTGTGTTGGGGGGGGGTATAAGAGGCCTAGTCTGACACAAACGCTAGTGAGTGCATGTGTGTAAGTAAGAGAATCAGGTGGACATATAGATAAAGTATCAAATAACCACTGAGACAGAATGAGGTTTAAGTCTCACAAATGACCCATGTAACTGTTATGTGTGTGTGTGTGTGTGTGTGTGTGTGTGTGTGTGTGTGTGTGTGTGTGTGTGTGTGTGTGTGTGTGTGTGTGTGTGTGTGTTTGTGTGTATGGTTGGGAAACTGTGTGTAAGTGTCTGCAAAAACACAGCCAAGCACAGTGCTTGCTCTATGCCCTGGTATGTCAGACAGATGTGAGCCATGCATGGTAATGGTTACAGTTCATCACCATCCTTCCTGTCCCTGAGAAATGGCTCTGCCAGGAGTTGCACTTGTGCATCCATGCCCATAGTCAGATGCACTGCTGCTGCCTGAATTTGTCTGTTGTCTGCTGGATGAGCTCTCCTCATGCATACACATAAAACTACAACCCCATAGCCTGCCATACTTGGGTGTTATCACCTCAACAACTTTCAGAGCAATGGAAGTAGTGCCACTATGAGAGCAATGATGATGTGGTAGACTGACATCCATGTGGATGCCATCCCCCTCCCAGCAGATGTTCCATCACAGACTCTGGCCATTCCAATATGTCATACATCTGATTCATTGAATCAGCAACACAGTGGAGGCAGTCATGAATGTCAGCCTGAGTCTCATCTGCAGCCCTAAGCATTTTCTTGGAGACTCTATTGGAATGTGCCTGCACCTTCATGGTGACCCTGAACACACTGAGTGGCACAGAAGACACACATGGATCAGATAGAGGATGGACAGCAGGCCTCCTATAAGCAATGCTAGCAACTCTCTTGCATGGCACCTCACCCACACTTTGGCTACAGCCAGTGTCAACAGGCATGGAAGCTGCAGTAACCACTCTACCTTGATCAAGTGTCTCACCCTCCACCTGTCCAATATCTGAGGACTCAGTGGAATGGATTTTGTAGGCCTACTGGCTGTATCCTATGGAATTAAAGGGGATAGCTATATGTCAACCTCAGTGTCAGATTCAACCTCTGCCCCCACCCCCCCTGACTGTGCCTATGTTTTGCCACCATCATCATCAGAGGCTGCTGATACTCTTGACATCAGGTGGTAAGAGTGCTACACTTCCACTGTCAGGATCACCTGTGATAACAAGCAACAAACACAGGAAAAAAAATAACAACTACACTACTACAGTTCAATATACACTAACAACTAACACTGGTCCAACTATCACAGATGGTACAGCAATACACATATACACACAGTCTTGACACCCACATCACACATACAGATAAATGAATATTTCTGTGAAATGCTCATCAGTACTGAAATAAAAATGTTTGGCTTGCCATGTGCAGATGACTACACTTGTTAGGGAGGATGGTCCTGGTAGAAGTTAAGCAAAATGTAAGGACATCATCATCATCACAATAACAAAGTGGGAAAAATGTCCTTTAAATGTCTATTAACAAAACATTTAACTGAAACTTGGATAACACATCCACCCAAGCCCATATGTAATGAACCAGAATGTGTTGCTAACTGTATCAATCTATAACTAGTCCCCCTACCAAAAAAAAAAAAAATCCTATAACCAAATATTGCTTTCAATCACATACTGTTGTGCACTTTCCATTGAACTTTCTGGATCCCTGACAGTGGACAAAAACTCTTCATTTGGTGTCAGTGATGGCTCTGTAGCAAGCCCCCCACCCCGAGTAGCCAGCTGTCCACAGGCCACTGTTGCTGCTGCTGTCCTCCGGACCAATAATGTCATGTCAGTGGCCCTATGATGCACCTGCTCCTGCTTCATTCCCCACAATGGCATTCACATTGTTCACTATCTGTTTCCAAATTTTCATTCTTCAAGACATACCTTCATGTCCCCTTTCTCAAGCAGAAAGTCACTATGCTGCTGAAATGCTTGGATGATCACATCATGTTTGGAATCATGGATGGGGGGCTTGTGTGGATTGGTACACTTGGGTGCTATAGTCCTAGGTGATATAAAATATAAAAGAAGGATATCACACATAAATATCACATAAATAAAAGTCCTGCTTAGATATAACACATATTATTAGTTTTTCAATATTAGCGAGTGGATAAATAAAAAAAACTTTAAATTTATTCAAAATATAAAAAAGGGTTATGTGGTTGTAACATATCATAGTCACACTCAAACTAAGGTTTGATCCAAAACAAGGAGTAGCAATAGCAAAGCAACCCTCTGTAAAAACATTTTTGTTGTGCCAACACAGAAATCGAACTTGGCTCTCCCACCCCCTCAACAAGAGGCAAATTACATTTTTGTACCATATGATGGAGTAAAACATCACTGAATTGTTATAAGTGCTATCAAACAAACTGTCCCAAAGACATTTGAACACATTTACAACAGAACATTAATTTTATGCAATTGCCATTCATCTCTGTGTTATTGACAATATATAACATTTACATTTCACTGAAATAACAAATAGAAGAGCTTAAAGAGAAATAGTTGTAATGCTAAATAGTTGTAACGTTAATACTTGTGATGAAAGTTATTAAGGCTGTGTATCTGAGAAAGTAAAATTCATTAGTGAACTTCTAAGAAGTGCATACACGCAAAAGTAGCATTTGCTAATGTATGTATATATATATATATATATATATATATATATATATATATATATATATATATGTATATATATATATATATATATATATATATATGCGTGTGTGTGTGTATGTGTGTGTGTGTGTGTGTGTGTGTGTGTGTGTGTGTGTGTGTGTGTGCAAAGAATTTTTTTCCTAGAGATGTGACCAAATCCAGTATATAACTGAAAAATGCAATTGTACCTTATCAAGATCAATAGTCATCTGTGCAGATAAATTCCAAGTAATAGGAATCTTCTGTGTCCTCCATATAAACAAGTCTCCTCACCTTCATGTTCCTTAGATACACAGTCCCCTTTTTATAGTGTAGATTCAGGCCTTTGAGCACTGTGAAGATGTAAATGAGGTGTGAACTCATTAGAGGAAAACACAACAGCGATTTAGACTCCCTTGCCTCCAGTGGGTGTGTCTGCAACGTTATACTTGCAAAGTGTCGAAGTAATTGTATCAGGGGTACAACTGTTAGTCAGCATTTCACAGTTTTTATTCAGTAATATCCAACCTCCCCTGCATTTGTTGAAAACTGTACATTATTTCCATTTAGTATTATCACACATTTTAAGGACAGTGATACAAAATGCCTTACAGACTGCATGTCTCTGATTACTGCTCAGATAAGAGAAGAATGAACACCATACAAAAAATAAGACAGAGCTGCATTTCTGCAAACAATAGTGATAAATGGTTGTGTGATCACTCGTTGCACTATATCTGAAATTAACATATGTTCAAGCAACTTGGAGGAGTACACATGGCATATGTCTTGTTAATTACTGTGGAAGAATTTGGACATGCTTGTCCACACAATGATTTTCATTCCTGCTGCAAAACTGTTTCTGTGCCAAAGATGGATAATATCCCCTTACTATGTTTTATAGGCTCAATGGTGTGAGAGTTCAAATCCAAATTTGTGTAAAAATGTTTCATGTGTACTAACATTTATTTTGTACTGTTTATTTTAATGTTTTTAATATACCAGTATTTGCACAGTGTAACTAAACACGGTAAATGGATAAATACAATAAATGTCATGTAATATACTTCTCTGATAATCAGTACATAAACTATACCTGTAAATCGCGCGTGTGTGTGTGTGTGTGTGTGTGTGTGTGTGTGTGTGTGTGTGTGTGTGTGTAGCACATCTGCTAAACATTGTGATACATACAGTATATACTATCTGTAGATGATGGTTCAAGTCCCTGACTTGTCCTTTAAGGATGAAACTTATGAAACACTGCTCACACAGTTAAAAGAAATCTAGCTTTGCTTCTTGCATTTGCACATTACTTCCCATCATGCAAACCTGTACAAATGGCCCACACATGAAGCAGACAGGATGCAGACATTCTTGATTTCATAAAGGACACATTGTTGCATTTTTTGCTTTCCATTTTACAAACCTGCTAAGAGGCATTACTTGGCAGTTAACATAGAAATTAATAAAGAATATGGAAATAACTGACTGTTTTAGCTATTCCTGTGGCAGCACATGTAATTGTCGATCTACAATACAGATTATCCTAGGTTCTAATACAGGAAATTCTATATATGTTTACTGTTGTTCTATTTTGCCTTATATTAAAATTCACATGAAAAAAATAATTACATACTCCCAATTGTATTAAGGGCTGTACACTCAATTTTAATAATTATTTGTGTTAGTGAGGGTATACTGACTAATATGTTTCTGTAATTATAATTGTGTTCTCTGGCCTTGGATGGTCTTCAGACTTTAATAACAGTCATATATGGGTCTATATTAGAACATCAAAGTTTCACATCTTTGAATGTTCTAATATCGACCCCTATTCAGCAAATGTTGAAAATAGTAAAACTGCGGAACACCAAATTTCTTCCTAGGGAAAGAATTTGGTTGGCCATTTCTGTGGCTTTGCTATGTTCAGCACTGTGGTGGAAAGTTACGGGTCGGGATCAGGTAAGTGTGCGATTGTGTGGACGTGAGGGTTAGGGCATGGGGTAGGTGAGTTAGGGTTAAAGTATGGGTCAGGTAAGTGTGCGATCATGTGGACATGAGTGTTAGGGCGGGGTAGGTGAGTTAGGGTTAGGGCGCGGGTGAGGTGAGTGTGCGATAGTGATGGACCATAGGGTTAGGGTTTAGGTTAAGGTAAGTGGATAGTTAGTGGTGTGTGTACAGTTTAGTGTAGGGTTAGATGCAGGATTTTAGGTGTATGTGTGTGGATTGCTGTTTGTTTGGTGTGTTTGTGTTGTGTGCATGTGTGTCGGAACAGCAAATTTTTCCCTGGGAAAACATTCACTGTTCTGCATGTTCAATATTGTCAGCATTCGCTGAATAGGGGTCGATATTAGAACATTTGATGTTTTAAAAAATCGATGTTCTAATATAGACCCGTCATATACACAGGGATGCATAAACCCAGACCTTATCAGGTCTCACACATACAAGATAACTTTCAGTACGTAATGTGTATCTATATGTAAATATATGTCTGATGAAGCGTTGATGTGCAACGCGAAAGCGCTCATTTTACTGCAGTTCTTCTGTTTGTTTGTTTTTACAATAAATGTGAACTATTGGATTTTCCACGAAGTTTTGGTGATATTTTACTGGAAGTTATGTTGCAGCCCATGGTGCACTCATCGTTTTCTTCTTAAATAATAAGTATGTCACAGAAGCACTTCTTCTGTGACAAGGATGAAAAATCACTACTGTAGAAGAAAATACTTTGTCTCTTTTTCATTGGTTTGAATCCCACATTGTAAAAATTAATTTTATCAGTTTGTAAAGCTAAACAAAAAATGTGTCGTCAGAAAATGTATGCCCCCAGTACATGTCTGCAAAGTTAAAATATCTAACAGTTAGATCAGCGAACAACCCTCAAACGAATCCCAAGTGTCAGATTAACCTTACAATTAAAATGAAAAAAAAACAGCTTTCATCTCTGTTTGGCACTGTTGCTCTTCACATAACATCTCGCAAGCATAGTTGACACCATTGCTCGTAAACGTGATAATAAGCATTGGCAGGAAATCATTCTTAACTATTGCTGTTTTCCCTGGTTGGACATGTCTGGTGGTGGAAGGGAAGGTGCTTAATTTAGGGTGCAGAGGTAGGGTGTTAAAGTGTCCAGAATCTACACTGAATTCCTTGTAAAGTGCCACAGCCAAAGGGTCTTGCAGGGAACTATATTAGCTCCCAGTACAAGTCTGAACATGGAATATTCTGGTCAAGGCTGTCTGCAGTGTAATTGGCATTCCATGCACTGGAGAACAGTGTAGGCATCATTTGAATGACCTAAAAAGGTGCAAGAGGGATACACTCAGCAATGGCTGGATGAGTTCAGGACTGTTGATATCCCACAGTTGTGTAAGTATACTGATAAAGAGAACTTATATTAGCTAGAAAACTGCATATAGGCAAGACTGGTATGCATAATGCTCTTTTCTTTTTCTCTCCTCTCTTCTTTATTCTGTAGCCAATACAGAGAGAATGATGACTAGAGATGTACATGCTGAACATCTAGAGAGACTAAGGGAAGGAAGGGGTATGTATGCAGCAAACAGATCTATTATTTTAGCTAAAGGAGGAGCAATTACAGACTCTGGGAAGTATTGCCTCATTAGCCTGACGAGTCTGATATGAAAAAGCTATGGAATGCATCATCATTGACCTAATAAACATGGATATAGGGAATCTCCAAACTTTGGATCCCACACAGTTTGGTTTTGTGAAGGGTAGATCATGCCTGCTCAACCTGGTCGACTTCTTTGAGTCAGTCACCAGAGCTGTGGATGAAGGCAAGGCGGTTCATACTGCCTACCTTGATCTGGCAAAGGGCTTTGATACCATTCTGCACTCAGGAATCATAGAAAAACTCACTAAGCTAGGCATCAACCCGTATATCATTAGATGGTTTGCAAACTGGCTCACAGAACCCACAGTGTGAAAGTAGCTGACTTCAAGTCAGACTGTCAACCAATCAGCAGGCTCCTGCCTGGTGCCCTGCAGAGTTCTACAGCAGCAGAGATACAAAAGAGAGACTTTGGAGTGATTAAGTATCATTTTCTGCATTTTCTTGCTGCCTTTAGCTAATTCCACCTAAAACGCCGATGTTTCAGAGTTTTTTTATTTAAAAAGCTTGTTTCAGCTACATATTGTACTTATTTTAGTGCCTGCACTTCAACAAAGTAATGTTTGTATTTAAATTATCTGTTTAACTGTTGTAGGCTACACACTCAAGTGTGATAGCCATTTCTGTGCATTTAAAGTGTTTTTTTGATTTTATCTGCTTTATTTTCTGAAAGAAAAAAACAAAAAAAAAATGTTTTCCCGTCTTTCTAAGCTAGTTTAGTCCAGTTTTCAGGTTAGTGCTGAATTCAAGGCTGTGTTACAAGTTTCCATGTTTGCCCATACCTTACTTGAATAGAAGGACGTTTCTCTGGTCACTGTGAGAGAGGGAGCTTTGAGCAGCCTGTGTGTCCCTGGAGGAGTGGTTTCAGCCCAGAAATTAGTAGTTTATTGGCCATTTTGGGCTAATTTCTATCTCTTTCATTCCCATGCTATAAAACCCACATTTGCAAGGTTTTTGGGCTAGTATACAGTTCAGCAAGCTCCTGCCTGGTGTCCTGCAGAGTTCTACAGCAGCAGAAAGGCAAAAGAGAGACTTTGGAGTGATTAAGTATCATTTTTTCTGCATTTTCTTGCTGCCTTTAGCTAATTCCACCTAAAACGCCAATTTTCTAGAGTTTCTGTGATTTAAAAAGCTTGTTTCAGCTACATACTGTATTTATTTTACTGCCTGCACTTTAACAAATTTGTTTTTGTGTTTAAATTACCTGTTTAACTGTTGTAGGCTACACACTCAAGTCTGATAGCCATTTCTGTGCATTTAAAGTGGTTTTTTTATAGTATCTGCTTCATTTTTTGAAAAAAAAAACAGAAAAATACACTTGTTTTCCCACCTTTCTAAACTAGTTTAGTCCAGTTTTCAAGTTAGTGCTGAATTCAGGGCTGTGTTACAAGTTTCTGTGTTTGCCCATACCTTACTTGGATAGAAGAAAGTTTCTCTGTTCACTGTGAGAGAGGGAGCTTTGAGCAGCCTGTGTCCCTGGAGGAGTGGTTTCAGCCCAGTAATTATTAGTTTATTTGCAATTATGGGCTATTTTTTCTCTCTTTCATTTCCCTGCTATAAAACCCACATTTGCATGGTTTTGCATGCTGGGCAGTGCCGGTTAGCTAGGGTATGACTATTCCCGGCTCCACAAAGTCTACTCTTCATTTTTACCCTTGGAACTAGACAAACTTTCAACTTAAACACTCAAATTATTCACTTCTCATCCCTGCACTTGCCCAAAACTCATAGAAAACACTAATAAACCTTAGCACTAGACCCTCCTATACTGTAGAGAAGGACAAGGCTCTATATTCGACCTCACAAGCCAGTCAGTAAAACAGTTCACTGTACCTATCCAGGCATGTCCAAAGGGCAGTTTCAGGTCTATTCTCCAGTCTAACTGGTGAACTTGGGCATTTTGTGGCAATGTTACAATTGCCTCATGTACACAGACAACACTCTCCTCCTTCCACCAAACACTAATGCATGCGAGAGATGCAGTTATATAGCCAAGCTGGAGGCTAAGCTCTCTCAACCCAAGACTGGACCAGGCAGTCAAGAGGAGAAGGGAATTACATGCATCACACCACCAATCTCACATAGACCTATGAAACCAGCACTGGCAAAAAACACACATAAATACACAAAAACATACGCAGAGGCTCTATATAAAAATCTGCAAAAGCAACAGAGACCTTCAAAGCAGACATCCAAGCAACCTCCATGCCCAACACAAACCATGAAACACGTACTTCACAAAACCAGTGTGCAACACAATCACAGCCCTTCAGGCAAAATAACATACCCAACACACTAGTAATAGGTGACTCTATAGTCAGGCATACTGATGTCCCACTCACTAGGCTGAACACGGAGAAGGTTACTGTTAGTTGCCTGTCAGGTGCCAGGATCCGCCACATAACACAAGCACTCAGGTCACTCCAGAACAAGTACAAATATGACTCTGTCATTGTCCATGTTGGTGTGAATGACCTGAGCCGTACCTCTCCTGGACTACGTGAAAAGAGACATGGAGGAGCTCTCTGATCATGTAGACCAGGCTTGTATGACCCTGACCCTGAGTAGCATCCTGCCCTCACCAAGAATGATACCACGGTATAGAGAATAAATTATAAATTTCAACAATTGGCTAAGCTTCTGGTGTCATTCAAAGGGGATCCAGTGTCTGTCAGCCTGGGATGACATGCTCGACAAGCCACGCTGCTTTGCTAGAGATGGCTTGCACCTGTCACCCTTAGGCTTTCGAATACTGGCCAAGGCTCTTGCCACCCCCATAGTGTCTTTTTTTAGGCAAGGCTCAAAAGACAAACCCACCGCCATAAATATCACAAGTAACAAAAAACTGAGGGAAGTGCTGCTCAATGCCAGAAGTCTAAACCTCAAAATGCACGCAATTGAGGCACTCCTCAGTATGGAGAAAATTGATATATATGCAGTAACAGAAACCTGGTTTAAGGCTCCAGAGAGCACCCCAACACTACCTGGCTACAACTCATACCATACATTTCAGCCACAAAACCCGGACCGAAATACAAAAGGCGGAGGAGTATCCATATTCATCAAGGAAACCCACACCTCCAGGTTAGTTGCACAGCACGATGCTTCAGAGATCATCCACATGCAACTAACAATGGGCAAAACTGCTATTCAAATTATAGCTTGCTACAGATCACCCACTATGTCCCAGGACCCCCACTCCGCATTCCTGGAAACACTGGGAAACATAAAGGTCCTACCAAACACCCTGATATTGGGTGATTTCAATTATCCAAACATTAACTGGGATAACTACTCAAGTACGAACTCCCTGGCCCAACATTTCCTAAAATTTATAAACTCAAATGCCCTGGATCAACTGGTTAACACCTACACCAGAGGTTACAACATATTGGACCTGGTCATCACCAACATGGGCGACCAGTGTTTCACATTGGAGATCAACCTCTCACTGGTTAGATCTGACCATAAACTAATCATTATGGATATCAACATTCCGCCATCACCCCCGGTCAAAGAAACCACCATGAAAATCTTTTCAAAAGCAAACTTCACATTACTTAAGACCGAGGTGGGAAGTTTCAAAGCTCCCATGCTAAAGGATAACGCTGTCCAAGCTGCAAAATCCTTTACTAATGCACTCTACAGGCACCTACAAGAATGCATAGATCAAGCTATCCCAAACAAAACCAAGATTCACTCCTCCAAGAAAAGAAACCAGTCTGGTGGACCCCTGCCATAGACAAGCTATACAATAGAAGGAGGAAACTAGTACAGAAAAGAGTCAAATCCCAAGAAGGGAAGACATCCCTGATCAGTATCAGCAAGAAACTACATTCCCTCATAAAAATCATCCATTACTAGCTTCAAAAGAAAAATTGCCATGGACTCCAAAGATAACCACAAGGCATTCTTTATCTATGTCAAGAATCTAAGTGGCAATCCTCAAATCTGCTCATAGTTAGTGCAGAATGGCACAAAATACACTGAACCGACCAATATAGCCAACATCCTGGCAGACAGGTTCAGTGCAAACATCACCCCCTTCTCACCCCCAAAAGGGCCCATAACTGTACCAGAAGAATGTAGTGCCCCTGAAATCACAGACACTCAGGTTAAAACAGCCCTTTCCAAAGCCAAAAACACAGCATCAATGGGACCAGACAGTGTCCCAGGCTGCATCCTACATGAGCTCAAAGATGAACTAACCCCTCACCTAAACACACTGTTTTAACTCAACCTCTCCACAGGCTATGTGCCCACAGAGTGGCGCACAGCAATGATTATGCCACTCCACAAAGGTAAAGCCACAACGGACCCCGGGAACTATTGAAATCTAAGCCTGACTAGCTTGGTCTGCAAATATACGGAGTGTATCATCATGGATCTCATTAACAGAGACATTGGAAACCTCCACACACTGGACCCAGCCCTGTTTGGCTTTGTTAAGGGCAGATCGTGCCTCCTAAACCTGGTGGACTTTTTTGAGATGGTTACCAAGGCTATAGATGAGGGAAAGGTGGTACACACAGCCTACCTAAACCTTGCAAAGGCCTAAGACACTATTCCCCACTCTTATATTATAGACAAGCTCACCAGCCTGAACATAAACCCCTACATCACAAGATGGGTTGCCAACTGGCTCCCGGACAGAACCCACATGGTAAGAGTTGCAGGAGCTAGGTCTGACTCTAAACATGTCACAAGTGGCGTTCCCCAGGGCTCAGTCCTAGGACCCCTCCTGTTCGGCATATACTTCACAGAGGTACAGGCAAGCACAAGAGGACTATGGCTGACCATGTTTGGGGCTATAATTGACTCTACAGCTGACACAGACATCCTCCAAAAGGTTCTCACTGAGACAGATACCTGGTTTCAAAACCATGGTCTCAAGCTAAATGCCAAAAAGTGCATAGTCATCCCCTTTGGAAAAAACAAAAGTACCCACAAACTGCCACATAGGTGGTAGCCCCCTAAATATGGAAGACATAATAAGGGATCTGGGGACCCAAGTAGATAGTAACCTCTTTTTTGATAATCACATTGCCAAAGTGGTTAGAAAATCCTTCTATGTGGCCCACCTAATCACAAAAGGATTTGCATCCAGATCGAAAGGTCACTGGGCCCCTCTATGCATCACTCATCAGACCCATCATAGAGTACAATGTCCCATTTGGGATGTACCTTACAAGACACCTGCAACATCTGGAAAGACCACAGAAGTTCCTCACCAAGAGGATCACTGACCTCATGCAGATGCCCTATGCAGCTTGACTGAAGAAACTCCAGCTGTACTTGGTTGCATACTGCCTACTCAGAGGTGATCTCTGCTGACATACAAGGCCATGTCCAACCCAGAATTGATGGACATGCACCACCTAAACAAAACCATAACCCCTAGAGCCACACGCTCCAGGGATCTAAACCTCACCACAACAATAAATATGATGTGCTGGAGGGATAGATTCCTGTCCCAGAGACTTCCCATGCTCTGGAACAAGATTCCAATCTACATTAGGCAGAGATCCTCGCTAACCCTCTTCAAGAGAAACCTTGACGAGTGGATGGGAAACAGAAAGTTTACCACAGGGATCACTTCAATGGCTCTGCTGGACAGAGGCACAGGGATCTAATGTAAGGGGTGGTGAAAGCCAACACATTCCAGCTAGGCTTATAAATGCCTTTGGGCAGATAGCCTAGTACCTACCTATGAACCTATGAACCTATGAGTCCCACAGGGTTTCGTCCTGGGTCATCTCCTGTTTACTATCTACTTCTCTGAAGTCCAGGCCAACATGAAGGGACTCTGGCTGACAAAGTTTGCAGACAATTGAAAGTTGGGAACTATTATTAACTCCCCAAGTGATGTTGATATCCTACAGAAAGGCCTCACTGAGACCGATGACTGGTGTCAGAACCATGACTTTAAGCTCAATACCAAAAAAAATGTGTCGGCATCCTCTTTGGAAAAAACCTGGTTCCCATGAATTACCACATCAATGGTAGTCCACTGAACACAGAAGGAGTTATAAGAGATCTGGGAACACAGGTTGACAGCAACCTCTCTTTTGTCCACCACAGAAAGTCCTTCTATGTGACACATTTCATTACTAAGGGTTTTGCATCCAGAAATAAATAGGTCATTGTGTCCCTCTAGTCTTCACTCATTAGGACAATCATCGAATACAATGCCTCATTTGGCATGTAAATCACTAGATGCACACCTGCAATAACTGGAGAGGCTGCAAAAGTACCTCACAAAGAGGATCCTAGGCCTTAAACACTTGTCCTATATGGACAGACTCAAAATACTCCAACTATTCTCTGTCTCATATCACCTACTTAGAGGCGATCTATGCTTGACTTACAAAGACATGTCTGACCTAGCTCTGTTAGAAATGCTACATCTAAAGAAATCCAAATCCCTCTGCACCACATGGTCCAGAGACCTCTGCCTCATTACCACAACCAACAGGACATGCTGGAGGGACAGGTTCATAACCCAGAGACTGCCCATGCTATGGAATAGACTTCCCATACATGTAAAACAGAACACCTCACTGGATCTCTTCAAGAGAAATCTTGATGAGTGGATGGAAATAGAAAATTCCTCCCATGGATCACTCTAGTGGCTCTACTCAACAGAGGCACTGGGAACTAAGGTCAGGTGGCATGATGCCAGGGTAATCCTGTGGGCTAGGCTTGTAAAGGCTCCAGGGCCATTAGCCTAGTACACACCTATGAACCCATGAACCTAAGTAATTTCTTTTCTATACAGTTGCAGCAAAGTAAGCATGCACATCCTAACTGTAAAAGCAAGCATGCATGCTTCAGTCTGTAGCACAAGCCAGCTGTAGGAGTCAAGTATAATACTGTAACCAGATATTATGGGTTCAAATGCCACAGGTAACAAATATATAGTAAAAACCTTTAACATATATTTTACATAAAAATTTGATTTCAACACAAGTGGCATAAATTCCCTGCTGTTAACTTACTCTGTATAATTGGACCAAGCATATGTGTAATATATGCACATTTACTTTGAGCAATCTTTACTTAAAGTTTGTAGTTGTTAAATAGTATACTTAAAAGTAAAAGATGAAATAAAATACTTTATTACTGGGATAACGCACTGTATTTCACACATGATGGTACTAATTTTATCTTCTTTTTTTCTCTCACCCAACCCTTATCTCTCTTTCTTTTTTCTATCTTTTTTATCAAAACATTTCAATATCCATCTCTGACAAATCCATCTCTGACAAATCACAAAATGGCTTACAGCCTTGGCTTAGCCTGTCCACACTCTACCAGCTCCTGCACCGATGCCCAGCATGCCTGGGATCCAACCTGGCAGTACTGCCTGTGCTACCCCTGCACTTCCTGAGACCTCCACATCAGGTAGCACTACCCTGGAAGCTGATGCTGTAGTACCATCCAGGAGTAGTGGCATAGATGGGGATTTTATCATCAACCAGAAGATGCCAGGGTTGATGCATAGGGTCATGCAAAGCAAGACTGGTACACGCCTACTCTGGATAGAGAAACTGCTCTCACATATGGTCCATAGGAAAATATATCAAGCACTCCAACAGCCAGTGAAGTAAGGGGACAGTGATGACAGTTCTGTGGGCGAGGAATAGAGTCTCAGTATCCCCATGTTTGACTGGCATGGGCTTCTGTTGTCCCTTCCCTAACCCCAAGCATGGTGTCCCCCAACCTGTTGTATCCCTCACCATCCCTGTGTTTTGCTTTGCTTGGCCTGTTTGTTTGCATCTGCTTCTTCATCTACCCTACTTACTTGACCCAGAAATACCTACATCCCTTACACAACATTCTTCTCTTACTGAAGTAAAAAAAAAAAAAAAATGGGCATCTGTCCCACAAAAAAATATCATCCCATACATAGCTCTTCTCTTTACATGTGTCTTCTTGACACACTTGATTCAGTCCATTTGGCTATACAACATAATTGTGTTTTTGTCACCCATTTTTGTTGAGGTGACTGTCCAAATTAAACTAATATTCTGTACATATTTTCATGTTAAACTGTTGAACAAGGGAATTTCTATGATTCTTTCCTTCTTCCCTCCTACACATTCCTATATTGCGCTCCCTTTGTTAATCCCCATGCTTGTCTCGCATTTCACTACTTTCCTATCTACCCCATTTTAACACCTTTTAAATCTTGTCAGAAAACAGAATCACAAACATCACACAGAATATATAAAAAAAGCAATGGAGCCCTTCACTTTTTATCTCTGTGTTTGTTTGGAGTTTGGCATTTTTCCTCACTGACTAGTGATGATGAACAGCTCTTCAGTTTTGCAATGCTACCTAAACATGCTGCACTATGGTCACATGTAGTGAATGTAGAATAAAGAATTATTTAATTGCATTGTCAATACATATTTAAAACTATTACATACACTTGGATTCTAACCCTATTTCATTTGGGCTCCAAAAGAAATGTGTCAGTACATTTACACCTGCTGCTATTGAGTGAACTAAGCAACAGGTGTGTTTCATACACTCAGTACTCAGAACTTTCACAATGTTAGCAATGCGTCTCATATTTGCTTACTGCTTAACTACATGCAAACAGGAAAAGCAGTAGAAATGGGTATCTAGCATGCGCAAGCACTTTGCCATTGATTTCACAAACCAGCTGCTTGGCAGTGCACTATGGAAAGTACACAATAGTATGCATTATTTATGTTTACTGTCCATTTAGTCTTCATCCCATGAAAGTAGATGTAAAAACACAAAAGAGGGAAAGTTTTAATAAAAGAACACACATTTATACTGCAGCAACCTGTTACCTCCACTCATGCACTTCAAACTTGGTATTTCAGTAGTTGTTCACAAGTATATCAACTATACTACAGAAATAAATCTCAAATGCTTTCTTATATACCATGTACATCTTTATAATGACAATACACTTTCAGATTTTCCAATACTTGTAGCAATGTGGACAGATGTTTGCAAACAGTTTGCAAACTTGTCTTTTTAAGGTATAACACAACAGCAGATGCCACACTTTGCACACTACTCAGTCTGGTAACATGGAGATCTTTATTATCTTGACAGTTGTTCATAGCTAGCTATCCATTTCAGACAGGCATCCCAAGATCTTCTATCAAACATGCAATGATGATATCATCCAGTTTAAATTGTTCTGCAGCCTTGTAAAGTAAGACTTGGGCTGTGACACTTGTGTTAAGTACTGATTTCTCTAGTCTGTGTACTTAGATAGGCATTCCAATCTCACTGCAGTCAACTGTTACATGTGTTTGTCTAATCTAAAGTGTGTAATTGTGTATCCTGCAGTCATCAGTACAATCCCATGTAGTAACAATATTTTGACAGTTGGACATGCTTACACATTCATTGCATTTAGCACTCCCATCATCTTCTCTCAAACATCCTATGATAATGTCATCCACTACAAATTGTCCTGCAGCCTTACAAAAGTCAGACTTGTGCTGTGGCACTTGCATAAAATATTGATTTCTCTCATCTGTCTACTAATCAGCTGGTGTGTGTGTGTATGTGTGTGTGTGTGTGTGTGTGTGTGTGTGTGTGTGTGTGTGTGTGTGTGTGTGTGTGTGTGTTTAGTCTGAAGAGCATAGTCTGTGTACTTGGGTAAGTTTCCAAATCTCACTGCAGTCAACTGGTATATTTGTGTGTGTATGATTGTTCTTTTGGTTGACATTAGAGAGATCATTTCACACCAGCATACTGGACAATGTTATTACCATCTTCTCCTCAACAGACACTGCTGATGTAATCACTGATAATGTGTTGCCTGACACTCTCCAACTCAAACTTGTGCTGTAGTGCTTGCTTTAATTACAGAGGTCTCACTGCTATTACCATCTTCCTCTCAACAGATTCTGCTGATGTCTCTCAAGCATGTTCTGTTAATATCACAAGCTAGGTTAATATCCTTAGAGTGAGTGACTGTTGTGTCTTTAGATTTGTGAATGTTCACCTCTCAACAGTCTATACGATACAGAGCACATTGATAGTGCTTTCATTGTATCCATACACATCACGGCATGGTTTGCAAGCCTTGTTTTTTCTTGCTGAGAAACACCCGTGGTCTTTCCAGCTGTTCCAGGTGTCTGGTGAGGTACATGCAAAATGGAGCATTGTACTCTATTGGTGATTTCAAGAATATTGAGTACAGTGGTGTTATAACATCCACAGACTTGGATGTGATGCCCTGACTTATGAGGTGCACAGTGTAGAAGGCTTTCCTTACCACTGCGGAAACATGTTGGTCAAAATTCAGATTGCTATCTACCGGTGTTCCACTGGGTTTGAGCTTGGGGGGATGTTGTCAATACTCTATTTAGCAGGGAATTCCACTATGCAAAAGGCATTAATAGTGGCACTTTTTTGCATTTAGTTTTAGGCTGCGTGGCTTGGGCACCAATTATTTGTCTGTGTTAGTCCCTCCTGTAATATTTTAACATCACTTGCAGACTTAGTGATTGCACCAAAGTTGCAATTATCAGCAAACTTGTTAAGTCAAAGGCCATGTAATTTAGCCTGGACTTCCAAGAAATGGATTCAGAATAATAAAGGGCTCAGTGCAGATCCTTGTGGTATGCCATGGGTGACAACTCTACTGGTAAAGGTTGATTCACCAACTTTGACAGTATGTCTTCTGTCAGTGAGCCAAATGGCTGACCATATAGTGACATAAGGGTTAATCCCCAGCTGGAATAGTTTAGCAATGATAGCCGGGTGGAGGATTGTGTCAAAATCCTTGGCCAGATCAAGACAGGTGGTATAAACTGTCATACTCTCATCCAGTGCTTTGATGACTTTCGCAAAGAAATCTGCTAGGTTTAATAGGCATGCTGTACCCTTAGCAAAGCCAAATTGGGTTGGGTTTAGAGTTTGTAGGTCACCTATGTTCTTGTTGATAATGTCCATGATGATTCTTTCCATGGCCTTGTAGATGTGTCTGATTAGACTTATAGGTCTATAGTTCCCAGGGTCAGTTGATGCCTCCCTTTGTGCAAGGGGATTACTGCTGCTTTTGTCCACTCTGCTGGAACATAGCCAGTTCTCAAGCTACAGTTAAAGAACATGCTAATTAGGTCCACTAGGTCCTGTTTTAGATTGATTATTAATCAACCTGGGATGTTATCTGGTACCACTGAGGTTACCCTTTTAGCCTTGGGCAGTGCAGCTATGACCTGATGTCTAGAGACACTATGCAAATAACCAGTGTCAGATATGCTTTGGGGTATGGCCAGTGAGGCCAAGGGGTTAAAATTTGCACCAAGTCTGTCAGCTAGCAGGTTGCAAATATCATCCAGTGCAGCTTCATGTTTACATTCCTAGCATTAAGCAACAGAACTTTGTGTTTGCTAACAGTGGATGCTGTCATGTCAGAACTTTTGTTACTTTGACAAAAGGCACTATAGTGGAGGCAAGCACCTTTGCCAGTATCCAACCTCCTAGAGGACACAGGTGCAGACCATCTCTGACTAAGCAGAGTGGCTTGTTGATCATGTCATCCCATGCTGAGAGATACTGGATACCCTTTGATTGACACCAGAAGCTAAGCCAATTGTTGAAGTTCATCATCCATTGTTTATACTGTGGCATCATTCTGGGTGAAGGTAGAATGCTGCTTAGTGCTAGGGTCATACCTGCCTGGGACACATAATGTGAGACTTCAGTCATGTGTTTCTTCATATAGTCCGAAGAGTTACTTCTTAAGTAATTCACCCCATCAAGAACTGTGACAGAGTCATAACAGTACTTGCTGTTCAGTGACATGAGTGACATGGTATGATACACTTGTCTGTATATTGTCGGTGTATTAGGACGTGTGTTGGTGTAGTGGAGCAGATCAACCATTGACACAGTTTACATTCCACCATCTTAGTGACAATTGCAATATGGCAGAGGTGTGCAAGTGTCTACATACTATCATTAAATGCTTTGTTACACATAATATAAATTCATATTAATTACATGATTACACAATCTTGTCTCATATACATGTTTTAAGCAGTGATATACACAGTGATGTATCACATGTTTTGATACAACTACAATCCTGGAGAATTCATTGTATGTGTAGCTGTGTTGCTAGAATCAAGGATTATTGAGTGGGTCAGCAGCACCATCTAGTGACTATTCACATTGCTGTCAGTAAATATTCTGCATGAGCCACAAACAAGTGATCTGTAATATGTCCTGATATAGCATTATGCTGCTCCAGCACAGCTTTCCCATGAAACACATATAGGCATATTTTGTGCAATTGATGTAACTACATGACTTTGTTGCAGTTGTATGACTGTGTGCATGGTACCAGTGTGTAGAATGTGATTAATGACCATGGTTGCATGTGTAAGTCTTTTAACAAATCATGTATTTCAGTACAATCAAAATGTTAAGTGGAATACACAATAAGTACAGATGTGCATGTCGATGCCACCAGGCATACCCAACCAGAGCGAATAGACAATCCACTAGCTGACCATTTGTCTCACATGTCACCTTCCTGTCACCACTGCCATCAGCCAAAGTATACATGCAAACCTTACTCAGTGTCTATGCTAGGGAGGGCAGCACAGCTGTATGATCTGTGCAGCTATTAACACAGAATCAATGGGCGCTGACAACATCACAGACTGCCTACAGTGAAACTCAAAACATGGGCCTACCAGTCATGGTTAGATCCATAATTCATCACAGCCTCCAGACAGAATATGTTCCCATAGAAGGGTATACATCAAATTACATCCATCTGACTGGGGGGGGGGGTGCAGCACCTAATGCATGCATGCATGTATGTACAGTTCTTGACTCTCCTCATCTGTGAGGTAGACTAGCATGTCATCATGGACCTTTTCCAAATGAACACTGGTAATATCCCAGCTGTGTGTGAAAGACGTGTTATTTGTGTATGCTACATCCATGTCTGCTACATCTGTTAGATGTCCTTAAGAAGGTGTACAAGGGCATGCATGATGACAACACTATCATCCTGCAGAACTTGACCAGGCCTAGGGATTTGATACAAATCCACACTGACATATTATTGCAACACTGTCACAAGTGGCCATAAACACCTATATCACCAAGTGGTTAGAACACTGGATTACATACATTACATCTAAATATGTTAAAAAGTGTGAATTGACCTATATCTAGAGTCCGGTGATCAGGTCTGTGTCTCAGGATTGTGTGCTAGGCCCTTTCCTGTCCATTATTTAAGTCACAGGTGTCAAGAATGACATAAACATCCTGTGCCTAAACAGCTGTCTGGAAGAATGCAGATTGTGTGCAATCATTGAACCCAACTGTGATAGTAGTATAATAAAGACAGCATCAACACACACAAAATTTTGCTACCACAGCCATAAAAACACAAGATGAAACAAAATCATGGGGGGGGGGGTTGTTACATTATAAAAACAAATGCAAATCCCAATGATAATATAGACAGCACACCCCTATGAGCAGACCAAGGGTATGTGACCTGTGTACTGAGGTAGATGGTTATATGGAACATCCACCAGTATGAGCCCACAGCAGTGACTACTCTCTTGTATATAACACAACTCCTGAGTATATGCAAGGCCTTCACATCAAAATCCATTATACTTCTATAGTTCTCAGCTTTCATCACACCAATAACCGTGTACAATGCACTTTTTTCATATACCTCCCCACACATCTTAGAGGGATGTGTAACTCAAGTGTACTACATTTGCCACAATGAGCTCCCACACATCTTATTGGCCATACCTAAGTTTTCTTTTTGTGGCATAAACAATACTGTCTGCAGGGGCAGAACCCCCATCAAGGTGTTATACCAGATGCATGTATGATACCTGCTCCTGCGATGCCCTCAGTACATACTTAGCTTATTTACAACTTTGATGGCATGAGTTACATTCGTGACAGTGTGAATTGTGCCATACATATGTCATGCATATCTATCAACTAGCCTGAATTGATCATAATCTCATGTGCAGGTATAGCAGTGTTCCTCCTAACACTTCCAGCAGATGGTACAGTGTCAGGAAGGTGTGCTTGATTTCCCTCATAGACTGCTGACGTAATAGTTGTACAACTGCATTCATGTAGTAGCATCTATGATCACTCACAATCACATATGTTATGTCAGAGACATAGGATTACTTTTGGTATTATTATGATATTGTCCATGATTGTATAGGTTTTTGTTTATTGCTGTCCATGATCCTGTAACTATGTATCCCACTTGGGTGAGACCTCTGCTGACATTACAGTCATATTCAGGTAACTCATTTTACACAGCTTTACAGTACACACCTAATGTACACAACGTCCCTGATAGATGTCCTCTCCATTGCTCATGTCAAGATGCTTATTTCACATAAGAAATCTTCTCCATTGCTATGTCACCTTGTGTGACAGTCACATAATATACATCCCCTGTGCAGTCTGTACTGTATCATGTCAATATGCGATTAGTGTTCCTGCTACAAGTGTCTTCATTGACATGCCCTCATCTGCTGTACATTGACAAGTTTCACCTGTCCTCTTTCCCTGTGTTTATTCCTACAATTCATCTGTGTGGCCCTATTCAATACACACACACTTTCCCTGACTGTTTATTTTTAATGGCAGTCTACATACCATTACAGATCATTTATACAACTTTTGTTCAGTATGCCTGACACAGGTACCCACAATAGTGTGCACTGTACATAATTTCATATAATGCATAGGAACTATATACATTGCTTTATTAATAACCCTAGTAATCTTTGTGACATTCCGCGCAAACATGTAGACCTAGTTTGTCCATAGGTAAAAAGGTTTACATGTCTGTTGCTATCTGTGTTGCTTTACATGGTTTCCTGGTCATCAACACTGTTGCTAGCCATGAAACCATGCTTATTTACATTTAAATGTGGTGTGTAGCATGAACATGTAATTAGCACTGCTGCTCACTGTACAAACATGTTAACTCTATGTAGGCTTCACTCCAAGCCTACACAGAGTTTATTGAATCCCCTGGACAGGGATTTGTGAAGCTTTAAGTATAGCTATGATTTTTTCTGCATTGTTAAACTGAGGAGAGCTTTAAGTAGATTGATTCATTTGTCGATCATTTTTGTACGGAATAGCTATGCTCCCAGCTCATTTATGCTATCTCCAGCTCATTTATGCTATCTGTCTGCTCTGAGTATGTTATAATTTGGGCATAGAATTTTGTTATCTCTGATTCTGTTTTTAAGACACATTTCTGTTATCACCATGATATCAATGATGAAAAATAATATTGATATTTTCTTTGTGACCGTTTCTTACATTTTCTTTCAGAGTCTATCCAGAATATTATAATCTACCTTTCCTTGCCAGCATGCTTCCACATTTGGCAGTTCACATAGCCCTACAGAATTTCAATTTATCTATAACCTAACCATTGTGGAGAAGGCTGATTTTACATCTGACAGCAGTTGTAAATGGTTGATCTGCTTCATTATCATTCATCATCTTTTCTGATCTACAACTTTCTGCATCAAGCCTTTCAATAGCTTTGTTTTATCTTTGCTTTACTGAAATTGTTTTTAAACTTGACAATTATCAGTTATCATGTAATACTTATTAGATATTTTTTCTTGTAGTAATCAGCGATGTTTTCCTGAATACACTGTAAAAATGTTTACTACAAAGGCCCAAAGAATGACACTCATTCGACCACCAAGTTTCCGCGGTGGTAATGAAAGCCTTCTATGTTGCACATCTCATAAGTAAAGCATCACATCCAGGTCTAAGGATGTTATAACTACACTATACTTGACCCTCATCAGACCATTAACAGAGTACAATGCTCCCTTCTGCATGTACCTCACCAGACACCTGCAGCAGATGGACAGACCACAGAGGTTTCTCATCAAGAAAATACAGGACCTCCAAACCATGACTTATATGGATAAAATGAAATTCCTGTCACTGTACTCTGTATTGTATGGGCTGCTGAGAAGTGCTTGTGCCTGGCCTACAGGGCAGACTCTGAACCTGACCTGACGGATATGCTGCACATACACAAGTCAAGTGGCACAAGAGTCAATCACTTTAGGTATCTTAACCTAGCCTGTGACATTAACAGAGACAGATATATCACCCAAAACTGGATGGGAGATTGAAAATTCACCCCAGAGGTGGCACCCATGTCCCCTTTAGACAGGATAGTCAGGGTCTATCATAGATGTGTTCTGAAAATTACATCCATCTGAACAAAGACAACTGAGGCAATTCATGATTAACATGGCTAAGCTTATAAGGGCTCTAGGGCCACTAGTCTAGTAACCTCCTATGAACCTATGAACCTATCCATACCAACTAGTTAAAATTTTCTTACAATATCAAAATAGTATGTCCTCTATTTCTAGATTTCATTTTCTTTATAAAAATGTACTTTTGCATTCTGATGGTAACTTCAGATGCCCGAAATGTTTTTCATGAGAACCATAGCCACATTCCAATACGTTATGTGTATTAACTCATTCCAGGATGCCATTTTATAGCATCTGGTACAGGCACACCATGTGTTCTTCTTTCACTTGTATAACTCTAGAGCACCTTTGCAAGGATGGCACACCATGAGTTCATCTTTCACTTGTATAACTCTATTGCACCAAATAACGAAACCCCTCAGTTGACTGCACTGATGCCAATAAAGGAGGATCACCAAACAATAGGGTAATAACTCACTAGGAAATGAGAATAATAAATCACTAAATTCATAAAAACACCTATTTATTCATTCAAAATAGCACCAGATTAAGCACTTTCATTTCCTTATCTGGAAACTTTGTCAGAATCATGTGTTCTTCTTTCACTTGTATAACTGTGTTGCACCTTTGCAAGGATGGCACAAAATGCGTTCCTCTTTCACTTGTATAACTCTGTTGCACCTAAGGATGGTACACCATGTGTTCTTTTTTCCACTTGTATAACTCTGTTGCACCTTAGCAAGGATGTGGTTTTCCATGTTCTAAGATCAGAACCACTATACGGAAGTGGTACTTTTTTCTGATTTTGTGTGCTTATCTTCAGTTAATGTACAAGGACCAAATGTTTGTTTACACATTGTATGTTGTTGAGTCTTACCCTCCTTTATTGCATTTTTCCTGTTATTTATTTATTTTTTCAGTTGAATTACTAGTTTATATTTACATGTATGGAAATTAATGTATCATGTCTCTGGCAGTTGTTTTCATACTTAGACCATTTTCATTATGTTGCCCACCTTTTTCATGAAATTATCAGTTATTAGTTTGTAAAATGGTATGATTTTTTGATACCTTCTGTAATATCACATTATGAATACATAAAAGGATATATTCCAGTAATATGAATCCTTTAGCTCGCCTTTAAGACGCATCATTTCTTTAACAAGTATGCCATTAAAAATTAAAACTATATGACTTTTCAATCAGACAAGTGAAGTCCGCTTGCAGACACATTTATCTCTAGCCTGTGAGCATCAAAAAGGGAAACTAGTGAGACCTATGCAAGGGTATTTGACCCTTTGCCAGCAGTGTATCAGCTGTCAAACCTAAAAGAATGGTGGTGGTATTTTATTCCATACCGCTCCTCCCCTAGCACCCATGGTTATGACTTGAGTACCACTTGTTTTACTGTTAATTAAGTCCATACATAGAGGTTTTACTGTTTTAGACTGGATTTGGTGGAAGTTGTGGTTGCTCTCATAGACTTAGCCCTTGTCTTGTTGTTTGGAAGTCAGACATGGAAAATTAATTTTGTTCATCTATAGCTGCTAGTACAGGAATACAAAAAAATAATTAAGTATATTGCCAGTCAACAGATATTTTGCCATTAATTACAAAGCATCAGGTGAATTCTAGCTGGACTTGTTCATTCCCTAGGTGGCTCTGTTTGTGATGTAGTGGATTAATTTGTCACTGTTCATCAGATGTGTTGTTGTGGGATAGGAGATCAGTACTCTCTGCTTTTTTGTTTGCCAGTCACTGTATTATTAAAGTTAAAATAATAAATAAACAAATATAAAAGGGGTCTGTAAAATCATGCTGCATTTAATATATTTTAGGGAACTTTCAGCTATGACTAGACTAGGTTAGTATAGGGTTAAGCCAGTGAAAGTTTCATTTAAATTCCAGTGCCGCCCATATTCATTGTGAGGTTTCCAGGCATTTTATTAGAATCAGCCAACAACTAGTTGTTTGTGTGAAGAATTATGCTACAGATGTGGCATGTCCTTGTGTCATTTTTAGGTTAGTCCTTTTAAATGAGGCCAATAGGCTGAATGAATACATTTAAGGGATGGTTTTATATGGGGAATCTCTCAGGTAGAGGATCTTTTCTGTTCACAGGCTTGCTTTTAGATTAGGTTAGGTGGGCTACATGGCCTGCTGGCTCTTGCTCATTACGTTTTCTTCACCGGTGATGTTCATTTTTGCTGTGGGCCTGTGCCTTCATTAAGAAGGTTACTCTTTTACCTTAAGACATTTGGAGCCAAGACTGTGACAGTTTGTTGATCAGACTGAGTTGAAAGAACAACACTTATTTACAACCTAATAACAATTTTTACTGGGAAACGGACATGATGGTTAAAATGAGATTTGTTATATGTATACGATGTTCCCTTGAAGGAATAATATTATTCAGTATTTTTTACCAAGGTTATCATAAAAATATCTTACCTCTGATTATATGGCAGTCTTTTCATTTTAGAATAGTGAGGAACACCCACTTTTTAAAATTCAAAATGACTAATGTTCTGTGAAATAATGTACACTTGAAAGGTATATAAAAAGAAACAAAGTGTAGTAGAAGTCATGGGGAAGTCAATATAGCACCTGGGGAAGAACAGCACAGTTCTCACCCTCTTTTATATCCAGAATTTGGGTCAGGTCTGTAAATGTTAGCATGTTTAATTTGGATGTGCCAATATAGCATACTTCTCAACCGCTCAGATTGTGGCAGAATTTCCAGATTCCATCTCATATTTTGGTTTGGTTTTCATAAAAAATAATTTCTGGGCAAATTGTTTAGTATTAAGTCACTAAATACTGACAGACAGTTGAATGCTCACTTCATATCTTTCAGAAAATGCATGACAACTGAATTTGTTAACAGTATTATAAGTTTATATATCAGTATTTCAAATCTGTTCCTGTTTTGGCCTTTGTCCCCTCACTGTTGTATTTAGGAAGGGAATATATAAGTTTTGGTCTAATTAGTCACTACCCATGTAATCTAGGGACATTTGAGTTTTGGTCAGGACTGGTTGCTAGTTGCCAGTTTCTGCTTTGCAGCTGAACAGCCAGGTGGTTAAGACTTTCATGAATTAAAATACATAAGTAAATAATAATTATAGAAGTTTATATAAGTATGCATTTTATATATATATATATATATATATATATATATATATATATATATATATATATATATATAGGTTTAGCTTTGAATTGTCGTACGCCATGTGTCCGACATGCATAATGCCGAAAGTACAGCTGCAAAAAACGACAATGCCGATTCACCATGTATTTGAATGTCAAATAAGCAAATTTTTTTTGTCATTTAAACACATGGATCAAATGTCAGAAATGGCTTTCCAGCAAACCATTTTCGACATTTGATCCTTCGAAGTTCTCCATATTTCGGTAATACAGGTCACACAACAGTACGATTGCACATATGATGTGCGACAAAACGAAGGTAAACCATATATATATATATATATATATATATATATATATATATATGATTATATATGATTATATATAATTATATGAGTATAGATAAGTATGTATATGTATAAATAGGTATATAAAAGTAAAAATAAAGCACAATAACATAAAATCTAGCAGCTATAATAATAGATGACCAGATTTGCCAAATATACCTTTCATTTTGTAAGCAAATGTGTAATAGCAGGATCATTTATTTTCATCTCACTTTGGACATTTAACCTGTTAAACCTGTTATTTTATATTGACACGTATTTCCTTCCTCACCAGGATACAAAACAAAAATAAATAACTAATTTATCACATCATAATTTAAAGGACATCTGAAGTGATCATCATAATGAATTTGGTTAAGAGGTATTTGATGGCTTTGCTGGAGGCATACTATTCTAGGGGTGTTGCAGCCCTCAATAGCTATAAACATTGGGGGTTCAGTTGCTTTAACCTTCAGTATATGCATACAAAAAAAAAAAAAAAAAAAAAACAATAATAACCTCCTAACTTAAAGGGACAGCATGTATATTCAGTTGTTGCTTGTTTTCATACTTTTGTTTCAGTTGTAACTGTGCAACAGGCTGATGGAAGGAACTAAAGTAATTAACATTTGGGAGTAGTTGTTGTAGTGACTTATGTCCATATGATGTGAATATTATTGATTCCCTTAATTTTCCTTTAGGGTAAAATACTTGGGTAAACAGGGTTAAACACTACTTTTGGCAAGAGCTGTGGGTCTGCCTCAGTTGCTGAATTAAAGCATATAGCAGCTTTGTCTGCATATCCATCTACGTCTATCATTTTTTTCTTCCTGTCTAGACAAGGTTAGGAGATTTATGAGCTCATTTGACTGGAATGGCAATAACAGTCAGAGGCTTCAGAGTCGTTGAAATGTGATGGATAAATCATAGAAGACAAGCCATTAGCAAAGAGCCTGAAACATTATTTCCAGGGAGGCGTCCTAGTAAGCCACATTTTAGGCCAGCATGGAATGATCCATTCAGGTACTTGTTATTTAAAGCATTTTTACAGAGGCAGTGCCTAAGGCAGTCAGTTAGGAGCAATTAGACAGCTAGTATTATATCTTTTGCAGGAATTAAGCTAATCCACTAGATTGCTATGGGTCTATATCACATCCGCAAATGCTAAAAATAGCACTGCTATATCGAACTTCAAAGTCCGAAAGCTGAAAACAGCGAAGGAAAAAATTTGCTGGGCTGTTCTCCAGGCTTTGCTGTTTTCTCCACTGTGGCATGATCTCGGAGTTGGTATATCTAAGTTGAGGGTGTGTGGAGTGCACAGCCCCTTTTGACTGTATACTCTTTTTTTTTTTTTTTTTTTTGGATCAGCAAATTTTTTCCCCTGGGAATAAATTCGCTGATCCGTTCCTTTGTATTTTTCAGCTTTCTGAGTTTGAAGTTCGATATATCAGCATTCACTATTTTTAGTGTTTGTTGATGTGATATAGACCCATTTGCTACAGGTCACTTTGGTGCTATAGAATCTAGCTTACTAAGACTATTTCATTAACTCTCCCAAACTGCTATCCCAGCTTTTCCACAGTCAACTACTGGATGGGTCAGGGGCACTGAGATTTATCAGGAGAACACAAGGTGTGTACACTTGTACAGGTAATTCATCCTACCCATTATTGATCATATTACATCTGTATAATGAAGTTTGACCAACATGCCCCTGTCCTGAATTATATCTCCATTTAGAGGTGCTTCACTGACAAAGTCGCTTCTGTTTCTTTTGGTTTTATAAGTCATAGGCTGCTCACAGAACTGATAGATGTGACAGAAAAAACTTTTGCAGCAGTGAGGTAGCAACAAGGAGATCAACTGGCTTACAGATTTTCGAAGAGTTTACCATGGTCTAGCTTAACATGTGGGGGATACAGACTCATTCTCCTTTTTTTCTAGTTTGCTTGGTATCAGTTTTTCTCAAACTGTGGCTTTTAAGATCTACTTCAGCAGTTGTCATTGGTTAAGTTATAAAGTTCAGTCATTCCTGAACACACACATTCAGACTCAGTTGATTGTGTTTCTGGCCATAAATCTGGTGACAAATCAGTACACCCCTTATTGTTTATGTTACCTTGACCTGTTCTACAAGTGACTGACACTGTTTCCTTTAGCTCCCAGCTATGCATTGTCAGTAATATACCCTAGTATTTGAATGACCATGAGGGTCTTTATAAGCCTAACCATGCAATTCAGCGCAGTTGTGTCCCTATGTATCATGGGCATTTATTAGGAGGGGGTATGTTAGGAAATTTTTAGAGGTAATATGTGTGTGCACGGCGGTCTGCTTCTGTCTATCTACATAATCTGTCTCTACATGGTGGCCAGACCAGGGGTTAATTTCTCATTTCCCATTGGTCAAAGTTATACATAAAAAGAGTTATGGATGGAATCTGCTTTACATGGATGGGAAACCTGTTCCAGAGCATGGGGATCTTCTGAGATACAGATCTCTCACAGCTCTTCTTCTTTTTCTTTCAGCTGCTCCCATTAGGGATTGCCACAGTGGATCATCTATTTCCATTTCTTCCTGTCCTATGCATCTTGCTCTTCACATCAACCACCTGCATGTCCTCTCTCACCACATCCATAGACCTTTTCTTAATCCTTCCTCTTTTCCTCTTACCTGGCAGCTCAATCCCTAGCATCCTTCTTCCAATATACGCAGCATCCCTCCTCAGCACATGTCCAAACCAACACAATCTCACCTCTCTGGTTTTGTCTCCAAACTGTCCAAACTGAACTGACCCAATAATATACTAATTTCTAATCCTGTCCATCCTTATCACACCCAACACAAATCTTAACATCTTTAACTCTGCTACCTCCAGCTCTGACTCCTGTCTTTTCATCAGTGCAACAGTCCCCAACTCATATAACATAGCTTGTCTCGCTACCAGATCTGTCACATCAATGTCTCATTTTTATGTCATAAGCAAACTTTAAATCTCTGGATCTAGTGTTTCTGATCCTGTTCATTTTATGGATGTACAAAAGGTCCATCAGAGCTGGGTCTGAGGAAGCCTTGCATGCCAGGCATAGATCACAACTCAGTAACCTGTAGAAGACTACTATAGAGACAGGGGTTTATGGCAATTTGTACAGAACAATGTGTTTATACGCTATATTCTTTTGGTAAAGAACCTTTGTGGGTTTTCCAGCTCTTGCATTCATTTGGTCAGGTACATACAAAAGGGGTCATTACACTTCTCAAAAGCCGACTTCACACTTCTAAAGACTAGTGTGGTCTCCTTTAAGGCCCCTGAGCCGGCGGAAAACAGTACTCAAGCCGCTGAATCACTTACAAATGCCTTCTACCAGCACCTGCAGGACTGCATGGATAAGGCAATCCCAAGCAAAACAAAGACTTTTTGTACCAAAGGCAAGCGTCCAGTCTGGTGGACCCCAGCCATAAACAAACTCTACATCAAAAGGAGGAAGCTACTACAAGCTAGAGCAAAATCCTTAAAAGGTAAGACACCCTTGATCACTATAAGTAAAAAACTAAGAGCTCTCATAAAATCATCCAAAGCAAATTTCGAGAGAAAAATAGCTAAAGACTCAAAAGACAATCATAAGGCCTTCTTTAGCTATGTTACAAACCTGGGAGGAAACTCCCAGATATGCTCAGAACTAGTTCAAAATGATGTGAAGATTACTGATCCTACAGACATTGCCAACATACTGGCTGACAGGTTCAGTGCAAACTTCTCCCCCCCTCCCCCCCAAAATGAGAGTTATCTATACCAAACGATTGCAGCCCCCCAAACATCTCCAGCGCCCAAGTGAGAACTGCTCTCTCCAAAGCAAAAAACACAGCATCCATGGGACCTGATGGTGTCCCCGGCTGTGTGCTCCATGAACTCAATGAGGAATTAAACCCACAGCTAGGACAGCTGTTTAATCAAAGTCTTACCTCTGGATACGCACTCCAGGAGTGGCGCACTGCAACTGTGGTCCCACTTCACAAAGGCGGTGCCTCCACCGACCCTGGAAATTACCGCCCATTAGCTTGACAAGCCTTATCTGCAAAGCCATGGAGAGGATCATAATGGACCTCATAAATAAAGACATAGGGAATTTGCAGACTTTGGATCCAACCCAGTTTGGCTTTGTCAAAGGCAGATCATGCCTTTTAAACTTGGTTGACTTTTTCGAAACAGTCACCAAAGCCATTGATGAGGGAAAGGCAGTCCATACAGCCTACCTCGATCTGGCTAAGGCCTTCGATACAATACCCCACTCGGGTATCACTGAAAAACTCATCAGCTTAAATGTTAACCCATACATCACAAGATGGGTTGCAAACTGGCTGAGTGACAGAACCCACAGGGTCAGAGTTGCTGGCGCCATGTCAGACTCAAAGCCTGTCACAAGTGGTGTCCCACAGGGCTCAGTCCTGGGCCCACTCTTGTTTGGCATCTACTTTTCCGAAGTACAAGCAAACACAGGAGGGTTATGGCTGACAAAGTTTGCAGATGACTGCAAACTGGGTGCCATAGTAGAAAACACATCTGACACAGATATCCTTCAGAAGGGTCTCACAGAAATGGATAACTGGTGCCAGAGCCACGGCCTAAAGTTAAATGCCAAAAAATGCATAGTCATACCCTTCGGGAAAAACAAGGTTACCCCTAGCTACCAAATAGGTGGCAATCCACTGAGCACAGAAGAAGTTATCAGAGACCTGGGGACCCAGGTTGATAGTAGTCTGTCATTCGACACCCATGTAGCTAAAGTAGTTAGGAAGACCTTCTACATTGCCCACCTTATCATGAAGGGATTCTCATCTAGATCAAGGGAGGTCATAGTCTCCCTTTACTCATCACTCATCAGACCAATGATTGAGTACAATGCCCCATTCGGAATGTATCTGACCCGACACTTGCAGCAGCTGGAGAGGCCACAAAAGTTCCTCACCAAAAGGATAAAGGGTCTCAAAAATCTGTCCTATGCTGCCCGACTGAAAGAACTCCAGCTCTATTCAGTTGCTTACCGCTTGCTCAGAGGTGACCTTTGCCTAACATACAAGGCCATGTCAAACCCAGATTTGATGAATATGCTTCACCTCAAAAAATCTAGATCCATCAGAGCCACAAGGGCGGGAGACTTAAACCTCGACACGGCTATTAATAGGACGTGCTGGAGGGATAGATTCATCACCCAAAGACTCCCTATGCTGTGGAACAAAATCCCGGTACATGTGAGGCAGAGCACCTCGCTGGCCTTGTTCAAGAGAAATCTTGACCAATGGATGGGAGATCGCAGATATACCCCAGGGATTACCTCAGTGTCACTGCTCGACAGAGGCACAGCAAAATAATGGGTATAGTTCCCCATACTAAAGGGGTGGCGTAAGCCACAAAACAATGGGCTAGGCTTGTAAATGCCCTTGGGCAGATAGCCTAGTATGAACCTATGAACCTATGAACTTAATGATGGTTCTGATAAGGGCTGAATAAAATGGCATTATGACTTCCTTGGTCCTGGATGACATATACTTACTTTATAAGCTGGGTGACATAGAATGGTTTTCTCACTACCTTGGCTACATGTTGGTCAAAGGACAGATTGCTGTCTGCATATGTTTATAGATCCCAGACTACTGGGTAAACTCATAGGGGTGTACTATCAATGGAGTAATTAGCCCCAGTGGTAGTTTTCCCAAAAGACACTACAATACATTTCTTGGCATGGAGTTTTGGTCTGGGACTTTGGGACTATTTTTATTCTTGATCTAATATGCCCCTGCTGTGGCTACAAGCTAGTATTGATATGGTAGTATTCAACTCACAAAGCCACGATAGACAAGTTTTCATACCTTGTGGGGCTTATTAATCGATTTGTGCTCTTTGTTAGTCTAGCTCCATACCTTGTCTCCAAAGTGGAGCTTTTCAAACATTACCTCTTAAGACAATCTAAGCAACCATATTTCCAATAGCCATAATGTTTTAACTGTCAACATTTACCACCTGCGTGTCTCTGTTTGCAATGTCTCTGTAGACATCAAAAAATTACTCAAGCCCCCCCCAAAAAAAAAGATTATTGTTTTAGCCTGCTCAGGTTTCTGAATTTCTATTGACAACCCATAGTTTTGCTCCAGATTATATTTATTTATCATTCATCAATTATCTTGTCCACCCACACCCCTGAGTATTGTTTTAACCCTGTTCGTCCAGGTTGATTAGGGCACAGCACACATTTAGCAGATTTGTTATCACCTAAGTCAGTAATAAAAACAGCAAGGTTAGTGCACCCTCCCTTTTTTCATGGATTTTTTAGCTGGTAGAATTATGAACTTCATTTAGTACCACTCAGTGGATTTCTTCATATGGATTTCATCCATGCTGTATTAGGTTTCAAGTTCTAAGCTCTATTGGAAGATTGTAGGAATGTGGTTTCTAGCAAAGAATTTGAGTGTACCAACATCGGTATGATTAGGCACTATGGATACCAGAAAAATACACATTTATGGGTCAGAAGAACTTTCCAGGACCTGATTTTAATTCCATGTAATATAGCTTTGCACTAAGTTTTGTTAATAGGTTTCATATTCATTGGAGTTTGGCCAGGAAAGGGTAGCAGGTAGGCTGTGCAAATATAGTCTTATGAGTGGTTACAGGGCTACATTCCCACCTTGCCTTTTCTGCGCTAGTCTAGCAGTGAGCATGACAGGATTAGAAAGTAGTATGTCATACTGCATTGATGGAATTGTCATGCTTGGAAAAGTGGGCACTATGTGATACCTCTCACCTTGGTAACTAGGCAAACCGACAAGTGGGTCTGGTGGTTAGGCTACCTGGTCAGGGGCTGTCCAGTTCATTGAGGTGCCATATGTTATTAACAATCCTGGATGGAATTATCTGTGGTATGGTGTATTACACTGAGCTGCTGGAATTGTCATACCTTGGAAAAGGGGATTGTCTTGGATGCCATCTGGTTTGCAGTTTGTGCAAAGCAAACGATGGGACTGGTTGTTATGCTAACCACTCAGGGGCTATCCAAGTGATTAAAGATTTGCATCTTAGTAACACACTGTATTTAGTTCTCACTGGTATTGCCTGGATATTACACATGTGGACAATGTATTGGGCCATGCAAATAAACTGGTTGCACTGGCTTTCCTGTTTGTTGTTTTGTTTTCAGAGGGCTCAAGGGACAATACAATTATGCTGCAACCATAGAATTAAGTCTAACACTAATTGCCCATAAATATTTCTAAACTGAGTAAACACCATGTCAGTTCAATGTAGATCATGTACATGGCACCTTCTTGTCTAGCTGTCCAAGATACACTGTTTGAAAACAGAAAAAAAATATATATTCATCTGTTAGCAAATCGTGGTTTAACATTCTCCCAATTACTTGCCTTTGTGAATAAAGAATAATAAGTATTCAGTTAATATGACTACGTTTTTATTCCCATTTTTTCTCCATCTCATCTAGTTTAGTAAACCTATCTGGCTCATCACTTGTTCATTTTGCTGTTACAGCTTTAAAATATTTCACATCTTTTTTTTTTTTTTTTTTGAAAGCTGTGGCTGTCTGACCTCTGTCTGTACCTTTATACTGCAAATTGCCCTCCCAGTTTCCTTTTCTGTCAGTGCTTATTGATTTTTTCAGTATATAGTTTTGAGCACAGTACATTTCTTTAACTATTAAGGTATTTTTTTTAATAATAGGAAGATTTTCTTCTTTCATGGCTGCATAATTATTTCTTAAGCATGGTTGTTGATCCTGTATTGTGATTTTTTTTGTATTTATTTACACACACACACACACACACACACACACACATATATATATATATATAGATATATAGATATATATATATATAGATATATAGATATATATATAGATATATAGATATATATATATATATATATATATATATATATATATATATATATATATATATATATATATATACATATATATATTGTCCTGGATGCAGCATAAGTAATGTGGCCATGTGATAAGATACTTCAGTCTTATTCTATCTATGCCTGTTTTAAAGATGCCCGTATGTAAAGAGAACACTACTAGCTATTTAGGAATCTTCTTATATATTGACGTCACCTTGGTCTCTGTCATGAGAAATTCATTTTTTTTCCTGCTGTGCTTCACTGAGAGACTTTTCCTTGCATTGTCTTCCTATCATCTAGTTTTCCCATGTACATTTCACTAAGCTCTACATACGTTCTAAATTTTTACAGAGTACCCTTTGCACTAAAATGTATGAAATATCATCAATATTAGGGGAAGGGGAACTGATTATCATATTTTGGTAAGAGTGGTGGACTGTGTGTTTCTGTGTGTGTGTGTCAGCAAAGCTAATCAGCCAAACTTTGCAGTTTACATTTCTGTAAAAGTATAAGCTTTAGGATGTATGATGAAACAGCAGGTACTCATGGAAGGGCATGACAAAAGGATTTTATATTGTCTGTAAATATCTCAGATAAATGAGGTGGGGTTCAGGTACCAGTAGGGATTAAACAATGGAGTAATCAAAGATTATTATATATACTCAGAGATTTTATGTACTTTATTGTAAAATGTCACACATTTGTTGTGGAGGGCATAGTCAAACACAAGAACAAGAACAACGACAACATTTAAGAGAGTGTACTTTGGGTTTTCCAGGAGCCTTGTGCGATATGGAAAACATGGCAGTACCTCAAACTGCAGAAGATGCTGGGAAAAAAGAAATGGATGGTGTGAAAGGGGAATGAAGTGGCTATTTTTATACCAGACTTTGTTAGAACCAATTAAATTATATACTTGTTTACATCAAGCCATATTACTAAATCGCCCTGAGCATTCCTCACCCACTGATAGTGGGTGAACACATTATAACAATAATTTTCAGTTAACTTGATTTTTCAGGTGAACAGAATAAGAAAGGTCTCAAAGAAATATTAAAATCTGAGGCAGAAATGCTAGTCTACCATATCAAATGATAACATGCTGTATTCTAATAATTTAAAAACTTAAACTAATTAGTATTCAAACTGATGTTAATGTGGGTCCCATAAGGTCTGGGATGAATAACAAACATCAAGGCAAACAATACACTTCAGAGGCACTCAACATTATTATAGTATAATGAAATGCAAACAAATTCAGCACTCAAGCTGTCTAAGGCACTGAGGAGTAAACAACAGCATTTTGGAGGTGTGAGCTATACAACAGCAACTTTCAATACTGCTGGCACATAACAAGGTAGAATTCGTTAGCATTATATGCCATGACTCACTGATGTTCTTTAAACACAAGATAGCAAAACATTTGAAATTCTACCAATCCACTTGGCAAACCTTAAATTAACAGAGCAGAATGTTAATAATACCGGCCCTCATTAAAATTAACCATTCTAAATGTACTTTCATAAATGCACCAAATAAACAATAAATAAATTATATCAGCTCAATTAAATATGACAGCTGCTACACTTACTAAGTACTTACTGAAATAGTCACACTATAAGATAAAGCCTAAAATGTCTATTGGGGGTTATATTTGTAATCTGTCTATGGATAAATCTTAAGAGACTTACTTTTAAAATTATTCTTTGAAGTATACAGAAGATGAGGTGGAAAGAAACTTGACCCTGTAGCAGGAGGTTGCATCACTTCTATTACATTTTCTAAACTACTGGGTATGCATGAAAACTGTACCTGATCTGATGCATGCAGGGATAGTTATACTAGTGGCGGGCTTAAACAAATCTAAATAATAATAAATAGTAAAGGTAAGTGAGAAAAATAATGAAATAAAGGACTAGTATGTGTTCCTTCTTGTTGCAGCAAGCTCATAATGGAAGCATGTTCCTCCTTCCTGCTCCAGTTTATGCTACTCAAAAGTGGATAAAAGAGACTTTCTCTAATTCATTAATTGGTTTTGTCTAGCTGCCAAACTTGTAACAAGTATAGCTATCATCATTTCAATCAAACAATTTAGTCATATAATATCAAATAGCTGTGGAAACAATATAAACTTGGAGTTAGCTGAAGCATGGCTGCAACATCTAGCCAAGATCTAAGCAGTTGTTGTTTAACAAAATATGACATTGTGGTGATAAAACAGCACAGCCTGAAACAATATACTTGTTTGATTGGTCTTAAATCTGCAGTTTATACTTGCTTGTTTTTTAATCATAAATCCTCCACAGCACTGGTTTATGAATGAGGTGTACTCCTTAGACACTCACACACACACACACACACACACACACACACACACACACACACACAAACACACACACACACACACACACACACACACACACACACACACACGCACGCACTGGTACTGAGGATCTGAAATGCTACTAATCAGCCTTCAAGAACACATCTCCTTTCCATCCATCACAGAATGACCACATACACTTTTTATGTAATATACTTGAGACTGACCATAAAGAGAAGGTAGAGGCATGAGATGCATTTGTGTTTACAGATTCACTAGACAGATATCTCCTTATGATGACAGCCTGCTAAATATGATACTCTGGTCTCCTTATGTCTATGTCTCTTTTCCTTTAGAAATATTTTTTTTATAAATATTGTAGGGTGTATCATCGAGTAAGAATAATATTAAAATCGTACACTACAACTTCATATAATCTCATATGCATTTTTATAAAGAATCAGAGTTTTGCAAGAATCCTTTTTCAAATCAAATACATAATATTCAATTTCTTGCATGATCAATAGCTACTTTACATTATGCACTGTCTGAATAATGACTTTTTAATGTGTTACATATAAAATACTAAAAAAGGCAATCTAAAATACTTGTAATTGACCAAAATGTTATTAAAAGTGCATACTTCAGAGATAAGTTCATCCAGTTTCCATTTTTATCTTCATCAGATCGTAGGTGAATGCAAAGCAATCAGTCTGCAGACTATCACACAAGTCTAGCCAGTAAGTCCATATTCAGAAGTTCCCTTAATCTTCAAGGAGGGCAGAAAAGATAGAGTAAGAGAGACTTTCCCATCAAATTATTGAGGTTTACTTTGATGGCTGCAGTGCTGCTGCCCTTCTGGATGCATATCAGAAGTGTGTATGAGACAAGGGAAATATAATGAGATATGAATCTAACAAAATTGCCTTATTGGTCTACCTGTGAAGATTTGTCATTTAAGCAGACATTTGAAGAACATGTTGTTTTGTGAAGAAATAGGAGTTTTGGTTGATTCATGTCTCAAAAGGCTACACACAGCTTACCACTGAAGAGTCTATTAAAGACTGAATACAGGGAAAGGGCTACCAGTTTGTCCAGATAAGCAGGGTCTTGAGGTTAATGATCTTTTTTTTTTTATTTAGGAATCTCTAAGGTCTCTGAAGTTGAGTGGTACATTTTGACATGTTTTGGGCTAACCATCCAGCAGACTAAACATTGGCTGAAGATGATTGCCATTTTTAATCTGACACCCTTAAAAAGGGCATTGTGGATGGATGGATGGATGGATGGATGGATGGATGGATGAGACATTATATTGAATATCAGGTCTGATGAGAAATGGCTAAAGGGATTATGATTTTTTTGGATCAAGAGGAAATGTTTTCTTGAATATTAGTTGGTCCAAACAAAAGGCTTTAAAAAATTCTACAGAGACATGATTATCAAAACATAAAGAATTGTCAATAAATATGCCAAAATCTTTTCTAACCATTTCTAACAAGAAGAGTGTGTTCCCTATATAGCAGGATGTAGATTTTTTTTATCAGATTGAACTATACCACTTTTTAGTATGACTTGCCAAAAGTCTTGCTTTGTATTTAGTATTAAGCAAACTATAAACAACCTCTTCATCAGTTTGCTGCAGACAGTGTTCCATTTTAATCCATTTATTCAGATCTTTATGGTCAAAGACATATTTTTACTTGTCTTTCTTAATAACTATTACTGCACAATCCATCCAGCCTCTCTACTTCTTTTGCTTATCAATCACAAAATGCTCACCTTTCTTTTTAAATTCTGTTGTCTTCCTTCTCCAAACAGTGATCCTTCTTCTTCAAAATCCATAATGTAATACAAATGCAGCAAACAGCATAATTCCATATATAAATCAATTTATTTCTGCTAAATATTATCAGTATCAGATCTGCCCCGACTTGGTTGTTTTTTGTATAGTTTCATATACATATATGCAACAATAATATTGTTCAGTTTTGTAGCCCCTTCCCTGCTACAAATGAACGACTGTACAGTCTTAATAACAGCACACAGATTTTATTTTCCTGTGCATATTCTGGGGCTGAATTGAATATAAACATATTCACCAGAAAGAATCAAAAGACTCAAGTCATAAAAGAAAAAAAAGTTCTTACTTCAGCTAATGGTACTTTGAAGTCCCTATTATTTCATTGAGAATTCAGTTCAGTGAATGGGATTTTTGGTGCACTTACATCAAACAGTTCATTGAACTGCTCATAATGAGATTGTGATACAGTGACGATCAGAAAATTTGCCCTTTCCCCACTGTAGTGCGATCTTGGAGATGGTATATATAATTAGTGGGGGTTGTGGAGGTTTAGCGATTTAAGTCCATTAATAGACTTAAAAAGAAAAAAAGTCATGGATATTCAGAACTGCCACACAGCTGAAACACCTGATGTCCTTAAGAGTCATTTGCATATATCCAGTGTTACCTCCAATACAAGAGGTTTATGGAATCAAACAGTGGAAAGTCTAGCCTTGTTAGATTTTTATTTTATTTTTTTACTGATCTTTAGGGAAGGGAAGAAAGATTTCTTATACAAATGCATATAACTTGTAGGGAAATGCATGCAGAGTAATATTCAGATGGACCAAGGTTAAAGGGAAGACAGGAAATGAACATTTTATTTAATTTTAGAATTAATGAAAGGTATTATAAGAACAACATATATGTATATTGCAAGACAATAACAATGAAAACTGTTATTATAGACTGTTTTATTTTTGGATAATGTATATAATGGAATGTTACCATTTAAAATATGCTTACTTAAAGGTGTTAAAAATGTTCTTCAGTCCACTCAAAACTTAGAAAATCTTACCCTTCTCTGGAAGCTTTTAAATCTCAAAATAGAAGAGCCAGGAACTAAAAGTCCAAATATTTAATAATGAAGTAAAAGTGGCAGAGTTAAACAGCAATACAAATAGCAAAGCTTTCAAGTTAAAAACTCTTTCTCAATCCTTCATACCAAAGACAATTGCTCAATTACATTTAAAGTACCAGCCAATCAAAATACATTTGCAAATTACGTCAGCATAAAAACTCCACAAATAAATAAACAAATAAATAAGCAAATATAACAGCCCAGTGAAGAAAGAATGTAATAAAACAGCTCATAGATATTCATGTTTAGCCTTTAGTACAGGTTTGATATTGTTTGTGCTATTCAGACCTGGTGGCATATCTGGTCTGAAATAATTAATTCATCTATATTTAGCCAGTTCTGTTTTAATGGCCAAGTCCCCTCTTCATGTGTCAGGTAAAATTCTTTGGAGAACCCTAAATTAAAGCTTATGTTCTTTTCCCATAAACAGAATGTGTTTACTCACTGCATTGGTTTCAACCTTTCTATAAATGTCTGAAAGGTGTACCCAAATTCTCTCCTTTAGTTTTGGATAGTCTACTCTATATAAAAATGTTCACAAAAAACACAGCAAGATAGATAACATTATCTGCATAGCAGGTCACAGAAGTATAAAATCTGAAATCCTCCTTGGTAATGGGGTGTTTAAAAGACAAACCAGTAATAATCTCATTACAGTAAACACAATTATGATAAGTAATGACACCTTTCTTCTTGAAAGTGCTGTTACATGACTGAGCTAGACATAAATCTTTATAGCACAGATACTTTTGAGATTTTTCTCTTTCTTATATACAAATCTTGGTTTGTCACTAATGATATGTTTAACTTCAATATTTGACTGTAATATTTCCCACTTCTTCTGTATTATGTGCCTTGCCATATTTGTAAATCTATTGTACTTACTTGATGTAATCTATACTATAGTCCCTAGTGTCCCCAGTATTTCTATGTTCATTACTATCAGCATAGAAATATGGCATACCTAAATTTCCTCATCCATTTATTACAGTTTCTTTAGTAATTTCAATTAATTCTTACTGCATCCTGTAATGTGGAAATCTTCACCCATATTGTCTACTTCTTATAGAAAGTTCTCATCTCTTGTATTAAGTCTGCTGGCTCTCAGGAAATGGCTTTTCCCTACTCCTCTATAGGTATGCCTAATGTTCATACTGTCAGAGTGTACATGCCTAACAGTCTGAATATCTTTCCTGTGGATCATGGTATCAAACCTCTTATCACTATAAGTCACAATTATATCCAAAAAGTAGAATAATTTTCATCAAACATAAAAAAATCCATTGTTGTTTGTAAAGGGTTTACCAATGGGGTCTATATTATATGTTTGAAGTTTGAAAACTTCGAAAGTTAAATAATCAAATTTAAATGTTCAAAGTTTCAAACACTGAACATATAAAAAAAACAAAAAAAAAAAACAAATGAAACTTACCTGACTAGTGTAGGCAGGGGGCAAGCCCCCCCTGCACCCCACCCCACCCCGCTCTTTAAATATACCAACTCCGAGACCACAATATAGTGCAGTAAAGGAAATATTTCCCTTACTGCACTGTAGTGTGGTCTCGTAGTTGGTATATTTAAAGAATGTGGGGTGTGGGGGGGATGCAGCCCCCTGCCTACAACTGCTAGTTGTGTTTTTTTTTACATATGTTTGAAGTTTTATAACTTTGAACATTTAAATTCGATTTTTTAATGTTCAAAGTTATAAAACTTCGAACATATGATACAGACCTAACAAATGAAGTAATGGTCTCAATAACACCAGTCCATCTCAGGAAGATATCATCTACAAAATGTTTAAAAAAGGTTAAACGCTCATTTGTATATCAAGGACAAAGTGGATAAGGTGGAGGAAGCAGTCACCCTTCAAAAGAAGGGTAAGCTACAAAGAGACATAAATGATTACAGAAACAACTTAATATTTGCTTGGCAATGGAAGGAGATGAGAGGTCACCAGAAGGATCGTAGAATGGGCAATAGGAACCAGGATTTTCGTGACTCCTCAGTGTCATCAGGGGAGTTGGCATTGGTCAGCAGTAAGAAAAGCGTGTCATTCGAGGAACTCTGTGGAGAATCGATGGAGTCAGGGCCAAGGAAGGAGAATCCAGAAGGCAGTAGAGGAGAAGGTCAAAAATGGCAGGGGATTTCCAACACCAGTGATGGCAATCAGAACAGGGGAGATCACTCCGGTCGCAGCAACAGGAGTAGGAGAAAGAGAAATTAACATTCATTGGAGAGAAAGACATGTTGTAAATGAAAACAGGACAAACATTCCAGACTTTAATGGTAATGTGAATGACTATAATGTGGACAATTTGAAAATGATAAATTTATCTGATTTACAGTTGGGCCGAGGTGTATTGTCAGTGCTGGATAAAGGGGTAAAATTTAACCCCAAATATTGTCCCAGTCTTGGTGATGTGATACTGGAAATCATCTGGTTTTGTCGTAAGTTGCATTTAAAAATATTTTTTGATAACAAATGAAAGGGGGTTGAACAAATTGGTGGACATGATGCTGATAACAGTGTAAATGTAAATGTTAATGAGGAACAAGCTAATGGTGATAATGATGATGATGGATTACTGATGTGTCCGTATATGATTATGAAGGGCAGTTTGAATTTGATGAAGACGGGGGGGGAAGAATCCACTGTTAATGATGCGGCCAGCCTTTTTACTGGTTATGGTAAAATGTTAATGCCACAAGTTCCATATAAAAGTTCTTTCATGCCACCTAAGTTGTCCGCTAATGTTTGTGTGTTTGAGAGTGTTTTATGCAAACATGTTGAAATGAAATATGAACATTTCAAGAAGAATTTTAGGACATTTAATTTAACAAAGAACCAGTAGGATGCTTTATAAAATGTAAGGCTTAATAATGAGAGTTGCATCTTTACACAGGCAGATAAGGGAGGCAAGTGGGTGGTCATGAATAAGATACAATACAATAGGATGGCTTTGAATCTGTTGGAAGACAACAAAGTGTACCAAAAGCTGACTCACAATCCAGTTACAGAATTTAATGCGTCACTTCTTGAAATTTTAGAGAGGGGTGAGAGGCTTGTTTTTTTTTTTGAGTTCAGCAGATGCTAACAAGCTACATATAAGCAACCCCAAAGATGCTATTTTTAAGATGATACCCAAAATCCACAGATTCAACTAACACTAGGTAAGACTGCAATCCAAATTGTAGCTTGCTACAGATCCCCCACCATGCCCCAAGATTCTCACTACACCTTTCTAAACATACTGGAAAATATTAAGATGCAACCAAACACCCTAATACTGGGTGATTTCAAGCACCCTGCCATTAATTGGGAAAACTACTCGGGTACCAACTCCTTTTCCCAACGGTTCTTGTCATTCATAAATTCCAGCGCCCTGAGTCAACTAATCCATTGTCCCACCAGGGGAGCCAATATCTTAGACCTGGTCATTACCAACATGGGCGATAGATGCTCCACTCCAGTGGTCACCCCCTCTTTGGTCAGGTCTGACCATAAGCAAATCACCTTTGACATCCACATCCCACCCCCACCTCCCTGTAAGGAAACCTCCTTAAAAAACTTCTCCAAAGCCAACTTCATGCTACTGAAGTCAGAAGTGCCAAACTTCACAACACCCATGCAGATGGCATCTGGAAGTTCGACTGCAGAATCCTACACTAAGGCACTGTACGAGCACATCCACTTGTGCATAAATCGTGCCACCCCAAATAGAACCAAGATGCTCTTCTCCCAAAAAAGGAAGCCAATCTGGTGGTCCCCTGCTATAAACAAACTATACAACAGAAGGAAGAAACTGTTGCAGAAAAGAGGAAAATCCCAGGATGTAAAACACTCCCTCACCAGCCTCAGTAAGAAGCTGAGATCCCTCATAAAATCCTCAAAAGCTAGTTATGAAAATAAAACTGCCAAAGATTCCAAAGACAACCACAAGGCATTCTATAGTTATGTCAAGAATCTAAATGGCAATGCTCAGATCTGTTCTGAGCTACAACAGAATGGCATTAAATATACTGATCCCAAGGATATTGCCAATATCCTGGCAGATCGATTTAGTGCCAACTTCACCCACCTCTCACTCCCTAAAGGGCCCATCTCAATACCAAAAGATTGCCAAATTCTGATAATCACAGCCACACAAGTAGAAACTGCACTCTCCAAAGCTAGGAATACAGCATCCATGGGACCAGATGACATCACAGGCTGTGTACTACATGAACTACAAAATGAACTGGCACCTCACCTAAGTGTCATGTTTAATCATAGCCTCACCTCAGGCTTCATACCCACTGAGTGGCGCACAACTACAGTTATCCTGCTCCACAAGGTAGGATCCACCTTGGATCCCGGGAACTACCATCCCATCAGTCTGACAAGCCTGATCTGCAAGGGCATGGGATGTATTATCATGGAACTTATAAACAAAGACATTGGCAACCTTCAAACACTGGACCCCACCCAGTTTGGGTTTGTGAAGGGCCGATCTTGTCTCCTGAATCTGATTGACTTCTTCAAATTAGTCTCCAAAGCTGTGGACAAGGGTAAGGTAGTCCACACAGCCTATCTGGACCTCACCAAGGCCTTCAACACCACCCCCACTCTGGAATCATAGATAAACTTACTAAGCTGGGCATAAATCCCTATGTCACTCGATGGGTTGCCAGCTGGCTTACTGACAGAACCCAGACTGTAAAAGTAGTTGACTCCAAATCCAGCTCCAGACAAGTGACAAGTAGAGTCCCTCAGGGTTCAGTCTTGGGACCACTGTTGTTTGGCATCTACTTCTCTGAAGTACAGGCCAACACTAAGGGACTCTGGCTAAGAAAGTTTGCAGATGACTGCAAACTGAGAGACATTATTGAATCTTCTAATGATGTGGATATTCTACAAAAAGGTCTTACATAAACAGATGCCTGGTGCCAGAGCCATGGGCTCAAGCTTAATGCCAAGAAATGTAGAGTTATCTGCTTTGGAAAAAAACATGTACCCATGAATTACTGTATAGGGGGCAGGACACTAAACATCGAAAGTGTGATGAGAGACTTAGGGACACAGGTGGACAGTGCTCTCACTTTCGATAACCACATCGCCACAACAGTCAGGAAATCCTTCTATGTGGCACACCTCATCACTAAGGGCTTTACATCCAGAAAAAAGGAGGTCATTGTCCCACTGTATTCATCCTTCATTAGACCCATTATAGAGTATAATGCTCCGTTTGGTATGTACCTCACAAGACATCTGCAACAGCTGGAAAGGCCACAGAAATACCTCACTAAAAGAATCACAGGCCTAAAGCAGATGCCATATGCTGACCATCTAAAAAAAATCCAGCTATGGTCTGTGGCATATCGTCTACTCAGAGGCGATCTCTGCTTAACATACAAGGCCATGTCAAACCCTGAGCAGTTGGACATGCTCCACTTAAAGAAATCCCAATCCCTCAGAGTCACATGCACCATGGATCTAAACCTTGTCATCACAATGAACGAAACATGCTAGAGGGATAGGTTCCTGACCCAGAGACTCCCCATACTCTGGAATAGACTGCCCATACATGTTAAGCAGAGCACCTCATTGACTCTCTTCAAAAGAAACCTTGATGATTGGATGGGAGATAGGAAATTCACCCTGATCATGTCAGTCGCCCTGCTAGACAGTGGCCCAGAGAAGTAAATATTGTGGGATGAAATATCCAGGGAATTGAGAATTGTTATGGCTAGGCTTGCATAGGACCTAGGGCTGATAGCCTAGTACCAACTTATGAACCTATGAACCTATGTATTAACAATCCGCTTGGCAGACCCATAGTATTGGGGAAAAGGGCCTTCTTGCAGAATGTAGGAATAGTTTTGGATTTCCATCTCAAAAGTTATTTGAGTAGAAGTACATCACATATCAAGAATGGCAAGGAAGTAGCAGATTTGTTAGGAAGCATGAACTGGTCCCAAGAATACTATTGGGCCTGCATAGATGTTAATTCATTATATACGAACATCAAGCATATGTGGGGCTTGGAGGCATTGAAAAGCATGATAGGGGAAGGCCCACGCACCGATGTCCTTGTTCGTTTGTTAGAGCTCACTTTATCTCATAATTGTTTTGTATTTGATAGCACATATTTCCTGCAGAAGGAAGGAACAGCGATGGGGGTATCATATGCCCCAGTGTATGCAATGTTGTTTAAGGATTACTTTGAAAAAAATCATATGTATAACACAGAATTCTACAAAAACAAGGTCTTGGTGTTTAAAAGGTACACTGATGATCTTATCTTTATTTGTAGGGGAAAGATAGAGGAATTCAATGATTTCATGCAGACACTGCAGGAAAATTATTTTGTTCTTGGGTTCACTTACAATACCAGCAGGGATGCAGTGCAGTATTTGTATTTGGAATGTTTCGTGGAGGAAAAATGTACAGTGGCATTTAAACCTTATGTTAAAAGTACAGCAGTCAATATTTTTTTATGGCCAATAGTATGCATGCTCCTCATTTGTTGGCATCATTGCCATATGGAAAATACTTATGGACAGTCAATAATACTTCCGAGAAGGACAAGTTAAAATTTTAATTCAGCAAGGTCATGGATAAACTTTTGGAGAGGGGATATAAAGAGGCAGCCTTAATGATGGTGGAAAACGAAGTTAAAATAGGTTAGGGCTCACACACGACAATATGTTGGAAAGAAATGTAAGGTATAGTAATACAGCTCATTCTGGGAAAGAGAATGAGGGACAGGAACCCATGTTTTTTGTGAATAAATACTCGCTGTTTTCGGAGACACTAAGAGGTCTGGTGAAAAGGTTTTAGCCCATCATTCTTAGCAATTAGAGATTTGGAAGAAATTGTCCTCACAGGGTAAGATTTTTATATAGAAGATCAAAACATTTCAAAGAATTATTAACAATGGGAAAGTTAGATGTCAGAAGGGGTAGTTTTCTCTGTGGGAAATGCATTGTATGTAAGAAAATTAAAAACATAGATGGGACCAATATCAATGGAAATACATACAAGGCCAGAGATTACTATAACTGTGAATTGAGGGAGTTATTTATATTATTTGGTGTGACTGCAACAGGGTCAAATGGTATATAGGCCAAACGAAAAGAACAGCGAAGAAAAGAATTATGGAACATTTGGGTGACATCAGGAGAGGTAGGATTGAAAGTTCTGTTGCGGATCACTTCATTAAAGCACATGAAGGCTTGAATACATCCTTCTTTTTTAGTGTGTTGGCTATGCCCAAACAGTCAAAAGGGGTTGAGTTATCCAGCAATTTATCTCTGTTGGGAACTAAATGCACCATTAATTTTAAAAATCTTCATCCTAGGGGGTTAAATACAGACCTAGATTTGAATATTAGGACCTAAAGGAATGAATTAATATTTTTTCACGATTGACATTAAATAATTTTGGGGAGTTTTTATTAATGGTCATATAGTTCTGCTGTGCGCACTATGAGTTGGAAATATGTAGATATATATACATGACATATATTGGTGTTATTTATCTGATGAAATCTGGTTAATGTTGAATCTGACTGTGAATATTTCATATATAATTATATTGTGTGTATATATATATATATATATATATATATATATATATATATATATATATATGTCAAAGGAAAAAACGTCAAAGACAAATTCATGTAAGGTTCAGTTAAGGCACATTTAATAACTTGCAGCAAGGAGACAAACACATGCAAATACAAGATTTTGCCTAACTACTAACAGGAAGTATGCTATTCTTATACTGTTTTACAAGACATGGCCTTCTATAGCTGACATAATCAAATACAACTTTCAGTATTGTTCTACAGCAGATGCTACTCAGATTTTCTGCTGACATGACTAGATTTGTGAGAGACTTTTTTAAGAAAAACAACCTGGCCTTGGTGGGCACTAATCCGTTACAAGCTTCTATTTTATAGTTCTAATGCATGTGTTACATTTCAAGGTACTTTTCAAGCTCAGACACAAGCAAATGCTGACTGCAGTTCATATTTTGAAGCAGTCTTTGTTCTAATTATCTATAGCTTCTGCAACTGTGTATTTTCTCACAGCACAAGCGGAACTCCTTGTCTAAGTTTCATAACATTTATACAAGTGGTATTGTTCTATTCATTATTTTCCTGACACAAGCAGAAATCATCTGCTTCTCAGTAAATTTCCAAGGCATAAGCAAAGATTTTAGCTGCGCATATTTCATGACAATACAAGGTCAGAAAGCTTCTGCAATTTGTACAGATTTATGCAGAGTAAAATAGAATAAATATGTTAACCCTTTTCAAGCTCTAAATGCACTAAGCATATTACTAATACATATATTAATACATATTTTTTCTGACATTTCCCCCCTTTTAATACTTTTATTCTACTTTCAAAATAAGTATAAACATTTTTTCTTCTCCTAACCTCTTCCACTTAGGATTTGCAGTTAAGAAAGTCATTCAGTTTAAACTTATGAAAGCATTTTCAATCTTTTAACAGTTCTTCAAACTCAGTACTTTGATATAAGGTTTCAGAAACTGACATGTCTATAAATTCTTTAATCAGTCTTTTCATGCAGGGGATGCCACAACAAACACATACTCCCAGTAGGAGCATTCCTACACAAATGGCAATCAGGGTGTTCATTAGGATGGTACCCCACCCCCCAAACCATTTCTTGGAAAAAGTCTGTCAGTAGGTTTGGGCCTGGTTTGGTCATGGACAACAGTTGCTGAATTACCTCAAGATGATTGTCTATCTTGTGTTTATGGTCAGGAATATACAAACAGCACTCTTCCTGGATTAAAGCGCAAGTACCACCTCTCGCCGCTAGGGTGAAGTCGAGAGCCATGTGGTTTTGAAGCACTACAGTTCTCATGGCATTCAGTTCATCAGTCACCAATTCAAGAGTGGAAAAAATTGCGTTGCCCATTACTTCGAGAAGTTTAGACAGTTTTCTCAGCTCCCAGATTGATTTCACTGCTCGATATGCTGGTAATATGCCTGCCCACAATATAACACTATCACTCAAGTCCATATGTGTCAGTCCATTGCCTATAGAAAGATGTTTTTTCCAACGTGCATTGATTTGTCCCACGGGATTTACAGGTTTCTTGACGACCTCTCGGACATTTCGAATTGTTCCTTGAGGCAAAACTGCAGTGTTTCGTATGGCCGGAAACAAGTAACACAAAAAACAACTGCCAGACCAATTCTCAGGTAACCATTTGTATGTCTTTCTGCCACACACAAAAGAACAGTCCTCTACTTTAGTAGTAACCTTAATGTGAATATACACTTGCCCTGCATGAAACATTTTTCTATTAATTATAGACAGTTGTTTATAAAGAACAGAATTATGTTTTACTTCATCAAGTGTTTTGTGCATCAATCCAAGAAATGAATCATAGTTTGTATTACAATAAAAATCTGCATTGCTACCTTTAGTGTAACATTTATAAGGAACAGTCACATTGCAATTGCTCCAACCCACCTGAACAGTATCATTTTTATAAAAACACACAGTTCCCTTTTGTGGAACAGACAAGTGCAATGCTATTTTATCTTGTGATGTAATGGTTGAGGTATAATAAATCAAGTTTTCCCAGGTCTCATTGACCCCTAGGGGGACCATAGTCATTAATAACCCGCCGTATGCTGTTGGCAAAGCTGTGCAAATCCAGCAATTTGAAACATTGAAAGTCTCAGCATACACATATTTTATTGCCTGGTAAGTGTTAAAGTTTGGATGCCAGTCTATGAGTAACGCTTCACGTTTATTCAGTTCAGTCTGTGTGGCTGGGAAAAGGAAAGGCCACAGCAAAAAGATTATTGACACTAGTACAGTTAACAGGATGATTATGCAATACTTCTGAGTAAAGGGTTGTTCTGCATTCCTGTTTCTTCTGGACTCTATCATTTTTACTCTTGGCATGTGACAAGATTTTTGTCCAGTTCAAAGTTTTTAACTAATTTGCAGTGCGTCAGGTGGATCCAGGAGGCACGCTCTGCTATCTTGATTGCAGTGGGTGTCAATAGAAGCACTTGATATGGACCTTCCCAATTTGGTGACGCCCAATTCTTTTTCTTTATTGTCTTCACCCAGATCCAGGTACCTGGGACCACTGCCACTTCTGATGGTCTGGTTTGTTCTTTATCTGAAACAGAATTTGACTGCAACAGATGTTTAGAATTTAATAGATTTCTCATGTACTCTGCGAGTGTACAGTCAGCTTCCTGGTCTGTGGGCATGAGAGGTTTCCACTGAGGTATATAATAAGCCCTTCCAAATAGTTTTTCAAAAGGAGTCAATCCTTTTGCATTTGGAACAGTTCTCATGCTCAACAGTGCCAGGGGCAGACAGTACACCCAATTCCTCTGTGTTTCTACTATTAACTTCCTTAGCTTACTCTTTAAAATCCTATTATGCCTCTCTACTAGCCCCGCAGATTGTGGGTGATATGCACTATGATTTTTTAAAGAAATACCAAAATATTTACTTAACTGTTGTATGGTCTGGTTTACGAAGTGTGTGCTGTTGTCACTGTAGATCCTTTCCGGAATGCCGAATCTAGGAATGATTTCTTTAACGAGAATTTTCACCACGGTTGCCGCATCTGGATTTTTGGTCGGAAAGGCTTCCACCCATCTGGAAAACATATCTACAATTACAAGACAATACCTATTATTTTCACATTTGTTCAATTCTATAAAATCCATACAGATAGTATGAAACGGATAAGGTGGTGCAGGGAAACTCCTTTTCTTGGGCTTTAATGCTCCTTGTGCATGATGTTTATTACAAACGTGACACATCGAACAACATTTTTAGAGTAGTTTAAGAATCCTTATGTCGTGAACACTTGGTTCACCAGCTGTACCATCCCCTCTGTTGAGACATGGCACTGCCCATGGCTCAACAAAGCTGCATATCTAAACAAATTAGATGGCAATATCAGTTTCCCTTCTTTAGAGATGTACAGCCCCTTTTCGAGAATTGCTCCTCGTTTTACCCATCTTTGTTTTTCAGCTTGCATAGTAAGTGTCTGCAGTCTTTAACATTTCTACATCTAAAATCTCAGAGGGTTGTAATTCCTCATTCAAAAGAAATACTTCTGAAGCTGCCTGCTTTGCAGCTGTATCAGCTCTCACATTACCTTTTGAAATCCTATCCTGTTGCTTGGTATGAGCTGTGCATTTACAAATAGCTACTTTCTGAGGTAACTGAATAGATTCTAAAAGATCTAAAATAAACTGTGCATGATTGATTGGTTTGCCAATAGATGTTATTATTCCTCGATTTTTCCACTGTTGCACAAAAACATGTACAGTAGAAAAAGCGTACTGACTGTCAGTAAAAACGTTCACACATTTACCCTTTGCTAAGGTACATGCCCGTGTCAAGGCAATCAATTCTGCTGCCTGTGCAGATAAATTGTACGGTAAAGATTTTGCTTCTATAATGTCAGTATCAGAAACTACTGCATATCCTACTAGGTTCTGTCCTGCAGGACCCCTTTTGCACGAGCCATCCACATAGTATGTCACCTCAGCATCATCCAAGGGGACATCCACGAGATCTTTACTAGGCAGTGTCTTTTGCTCAATCACCTGCAGGCAGCTGTGTGGTGTGCCATCTGCAGGGGTTGGGAGCAAGGTAGAAGGGTTCAAAGTCATACATCATTCAACTGTCATATGAGGTTGGCTCAACAATATAGTCATACAGGAAAGATGCCTAGCAAGGGAAAGATATGCTACCTTCTCTTGCAGTAAAATAATTGCGAATGCATGAGACACTCTCAATGTGAGAGGGTGAAACAAAACTACTGAGGCTGAAGCCTGTACTGCCATTGCAGCTGCAACTACTGCTTGTACACAGTGAGGTAAAGACCGTGCCACTGGGTCTAGTTGTGATGAATAGTAAGCAATAGGGCATTGCTTGTCCCCATGCTGCTGTGTTAACACTGATGTCATATAACCTTGCTTACAATCTACAGTTTGGAAAAAACTTTTATGATAGTTTGGTAATGCTAAAACTAATGAGGATGCTATTAACTGTTTCAGTTTGCAAAAAGCAGATTCTGCTTCTGGTGTCCATTGTAACAAATCCTGTGCTGCCATAGGCTTTTTATAAATCAGGTTAGTCAGCGGTGCAGATTCCATGGCATAGTTTGGAATCCAGCTCCGACAAAAATTAGTCGTACCCAGGAACGACATAATTTCCTTCTTGGTAGTGGGTTTTGGTGCTTGTAAAATCGCTATTTTTCTGTCCTCATCTAATGTCCTACCCTCCTTGGATATTACATATCCTAGGTATTAACTTGTTTTTTCCAAAGCTGCAGTTTATTTTTGTTTACTTTATGTCCTTCAGTGGCTAAAAATTGTAACAGCGCTATGGTATCTTCTTTACAATCTTGCTGGGTGGGGGCCGCCAGCAGGATATCATCAACATAAAGTAAAATCTGACTACCTCTCGGTGGGGTAAATCTCACCAAGTTGCTTGCCATTTCTTGTGAGAATATTGTCAGACTTTCACAATATCCCTGTGGTAGTCGCTTATATGTATACCTTTTCCCCTGAAATGTGAATGCAAACCAATACTGGCTGTCAGGGTGTATCGGTATCGAGAAGAACGCATTGCTGATATCTACCACAGAAAAATATTTCTGATGGGGTTTTAAATCATTCAACAGGGTGTGTGGGTTTGGCACCGTAGGTGCCCTTGGTATTACTATGTCATTTACAGCTCGTAAATCTTGGACCATACGCCATTCTCCATTTGCTTTCTTAACAGGAAATAAGGGTGTGTTACATGGCGAATCAGGAGATTCCACCAGCACCCCTTCCTTAAGTAAAGCTGCTATAATAGATTTGATTCCTACCTCTGCATCTTTTCTTAAGGGATACTGTCCTTTCTGTGGTCTAAATGCTGACTTTGGCGTAATAGTAACTGGTCCCGTTGTACGAATAAGTCCTACATCTGACTTTCCTGTTGACCAAAGAGTTTCTGGTATATTCTGTAAGGCATTCTCTTCCTCCTTTAATAGGAGTGCTAATCAGCTGTCCTTGCTAGACTGCAAGTGTACAGCTGGGTGGGTCTGAGTTATCCAATTTAACTTCTGCATTTGTATTCCCTGTTCTGACAGTTCTATCTCTGTCTGTTTTTGCTATCTCGTGACTTTTTCTCCTAAGTCTACCCATTTTACATTCTTGTCCTTAGTTAAGCTAACATGTGGTAGTCGATTAGATTTATAAAGTGCAAAGAATTCCTGGGGCAATGAACAGCTGGCTACACTGTTCCCTTCTGTGTCCCAGTACAGATTACGTAATATCAATCTGTTTGCCCGATTTCTAAACAATTCTTGCTCATACTCCTCTTCGGTTACTGCCCCTGGACCAGTTGTAACCAAGTCCTAGCTGTACCAATAAAACATTTCACCCTCCGATTGCACTGCAAAGGTATCAATTTGTTGCTGTGCTTCCATACCCTGCATAGTCAGAACTACTGCTATGCTAAATAGCTGCATAAGGTATCTGCCCAAGAGATTTACTGGGCATTTCGCAGAAAGAACAATTTTGCTTTTCTTGGCCAATCCTGAAAAAGGATCAGTTATTGCAATATTATGGGAGAGGGGCTCCCGATACAGCTGTCCATTAGCTGCATTCACTAATATGTAATCAGATGACTCTGAAATCTCTGGTAGTTTGGAGGGATGTATCAGGGTCCGTGATGCTCCTGAGTCACACAAGAATCTGACTTCCCTCCCTTCTACCAGGAGTGTAACTTCCAGTTTCATGTTTGCTAAATAGAGCTCTAAGTTTAATAAAGCTAAATCCAATATTTCATTTTCTTCACTATCCGTAACTTCCTGCACTTCCTCTATTTCTTCTGTCACATCCTCTACTTCCTCTTTCACATTTTCATTTGTCATATCTCTGCTATCCCCTTCTAGTGATTCCTGACTATCATATAGTCAGTCCTCACCCTCCTTGTCTTCCGTGGTTGCCTTCTTGTTTTTCTTGCAATCCCTTGCCAAGTGTCCCTTTTTACCGCATTTAAAAACATTCACCCCTTTTCTTTCGCCCTTCAAAGTCCTCTGATCGCTGATCAGATTGTTTGTTTCCCTGGTAATTTCTTTTGCCCTTTTTCCCGGACTGTACTACATAAACTTCTGCTCCATCTTCTACAGAAAATACTTGGGATTTCTTTTTCTTTTTGCTATTAAAATGCCTTTCGGCATGCCTAGCATATTCAAGTAATGACTGTAATCTGCTTGTACGATGATCTATCATGTGCTTTGTAATAAAACTGCTTATGGGTGCAATACTGCCTTTCAAAAATACATTCCTTAACTGCTGCTCATATGGGGAATCTTGTGTCTGATCTTCAGGAACCTGCATTCCACAGTGGTTATTAAAATATTCTAACAGTCTGGCATAATATCTGTCAACAGTTTCTTCTTCTTGTTGGATGCATTGATTAATGCAAGTCCAGTCTGCCCTAGGCTTCCATTTCTCAGAGATACGGTCTGTATGATCTTTCATTCTGTTGTCTAGCTCTGAGCTGCTATGTGGGAGGGGCCTGTGTGCAGCATCATGGGGATTCCAGTAGCCACTAATCATGTGCCAATCTGGTCCCACAATTTGTCTGACTACTTTTTCTATCTCTTCTCTGTTTAAATTATAACTTAGCCTCATTCCTTGCAAATCTTCTAAGAACTTTCTGAAATTAACTTTTGGATGGGGAATTCCCTCAGTGGCTTTCCGGATGTCTTCCGGAGTCCAGGGTCTATACACTAGAATAGTTGGGTCCTGACCTTCTTGCCCTGCCTGAGGATTAGGCACTTCTATAAGCGGGCATATTTCTTCTTCACTCATAGATCGTGAATTCCTACCCATTTGATATAGCTCAATGTCCCCTTTTGAATTACCTGCCCGTGTTCGAGACCTGGTCTAGACGGGATCTCTAATAAACGGTTTCGCTTTTGTAGTATCTCTATTTACAGTGACAGCAGGATATCATGGGGGTGGACTAACTTGTTCACTTGCTTCATATTCTGGTAAGGGAGGCGGAGGGGCTGATGCTATTACTAAGTTATTGTCCTCCTTATCTAAAAACATTGCTTTTGAATTATTATTATTTTGTTCCCTACGGTTTACTTCCTCAATCCACCTGTGTGCATGAGGAATTCCTAATTGACATTGCTTTTTTACCCGACCTTTAGAATCAGTTTTAAGCTGTTTGACAAGTTTGATAAGTGAGGATTTTTCTAATTTACCATCAAATTCATACTTATTAACCCATTTTGAATAGTATTTAATATTATCAGCACGCTGTGACTGCATGTATTTCGCGTTTTCGGTTAATGGTGGATTTTGGGATCTTTTTGTGCAATTATTACCCATTTTGTTCTACCCTTTTAATCGTTACGTAACTCCTTATTTTTAAAGTGGTACCACGGATTTTGTTATAGTCTCTTCAGTATGACAGCCTACCTGATCTGTTTCCCTGATCTATGACAAGACAGTAATCTTTTTTTCCCTGACTTGTAAAAACAAAGTCTCAACAAAACAATACAAATCTAGTCCCTGATTTAAAACAGAAAAAAAGGTAGATTAACCTTACCTGAGCCTTCATGATTGATCACCTGGTTCATGTAAACCCGTCCTTCAGTTGCAGATCAGAAAGTGGCTGGCCTCTTTTGTACGACAATTCAGTCAGAGGGCTTTTCAAATAAGAAGAACCGATGTGGTTTCTTCCCCGTACGGTTTTAAGCCACCTGGCCTGTCTGATCTGAGGCGAAGTGAGGGTTTCTGGTCTGAAGGACCAATCTGTCAAAGGAAAAAACTTCAAAGATCAATACATGTAAGGTTCAGTTAAGGCACATTTAATAACTTGCATCAAGGAGACAAAAACATGCAAATACAAGATTTTGCCTAACTACTAACAGGAATTATGCTATTCTTATACTGTTTTACAAGACATGGACTTCTATAGCTGACGTAATCAAATACAACTTTCAGTATTGTTCTACAGCAGATGTTACTCAGATTTTCTGCTGACATGACTAGATTTGTGAGAAACCTTTTTAGAAAAACAACCTGGCCTTGGTGGGTGTCAAAGGAAAAATAACTTCAAAATGTTCAACACACAGCAGGTTCAGGTTAAGGCACTTTAATCTTGCAGCATGGAGACAAAAATGTGCTAATACAGAGTTTGTCTATCTAGAATTAGGAAGTGAAACTACTTTTATACATTTTTTACAAGGTAATGCCTACTAAGCTGACGTAATAAATCACAAGTTCTTTCAATATTATTTCTCAGCAGCTGTTTGTCCATGATTTTCTGCTGGGATATCAAGTTTACAAAAAAACTTCCTAAGAAAAACAACATGGCCTTGACGACCACCGGTCAGATACAACTTTTACTATGCAATGTTACCATTCAAGGTACTATGGCTAATTCAAGCACAAAGAAAGTACAGATTACAGTTCATTTATTCAAGCAGTCTTTTGTCTGATGTATCCCTTCTTTTCCGCAGCTGTGCATGTTCTCATAACACAAACAGGGCTGATTGTTCATATTCAATCACATTATAGAAAACAGTATTGTTCTATTCATTCACTATTCATTCATTTTCCTGACCTAGCAGATAATCACCTGCTTCCCAGTACATTTCCAAAAGGCATAAACATGAATTTTGCTGTGCTAGCAAATACTAGGTCAGAGAGCAACTTGCAATTTCAGAAAGCATACTGCAGTTTGAAAAGCGTCTTATAATTTCATACAGAATTGAGCTGTACATAAAATATAATGAAATGTGTTAACCCTTTTAGCTTCTAATAAGCACTAAACATATACATTAATATATATTCTTCTAACATTTCCCCCTGTTAATACTTTTTATTCTATTTTCAAAAGCATAAACAATTGCTTCTTCTCCTAACCTCTTTCCACTCAGAATTTGCTGTTAAGAGAGTCATTCAGTTTAAAACTTATGAAAGTGTTTCATTTTTCAGCAGTTCTTCAATTTCAGTACTTTGATATAAAGTCTCATAAACTGACATATCTATAAAATCTTTGATCAATCTTTTCATGCAGGGAATACCACAACAAACACACACTCCTAATAGGAGTAATCACAAACAAATGGCAATCAGGATGTTCATTAGGATGCTACCCCACCCCTCCAAACAAATTCTGGAAAACGTCCATCAGTCAGTTTGGGCCTGGTTTGGTCATGGTCGACACTTGCTGAATCACCTCAAGATGGTTGTTTATCTCATGCTGGTTGTCAGGAATATACGAACAGCACTCATCTTTTATTAAAGTGCACGTACCACCTTTCACCGCTAGGGTGAAGTCAAAAGTCATGTGGTTTTGAAGCACCACAGTTCTCATAGCATTCGGTTCATCAGTCATTAACTCGAGAGCAGAAAAAGTTGCATTACTCATTACTTCAAGAAGTTTGGAAAGTTTTCTCAGCTCCCAAATCAATTTCACTGCGCCATATGCAGGGGCTATACCTGCCCACGATATAATAGTATCACTCAAGTCCATGTGTGTCAATTTGTCTTTGTTTTTTACAGAATTATGGTTTCTTCAGCCTGCTTCGATTCGTTCCACTGGATTTTCAGGCCTTCTGATTGGATTTCCAGTTTTTTTGGTGACCACTCTGACATTTCGAATTTTTCCCTGAGGCAAAACTGCAGTGTGTCGTATGGCCAGAACCAGGAAACCCAAAAAACAACTGCCGGACTGGTTCTCAGGTAACTATTTGTATGCCTTTTTCCCACAAACAAAATAACAATTCTCTACTTTAGTATTAATATACCCTTGCCCTGCATGAAACATTTTCTTATCAATAATAGATAGTTGTTTTTAAAGAACAGGATTACGCTGTATTTCATCAATAGTCTTATGAATTGACTTGAGATATGAGTCATAGTTTGTATCACAGATATAACCTGCATTATTGGCTTTGGTATAACATTTGTAAGGAATAGTCACATTACAGTTACTCCAACCTACCTGAACAGTATAATTTTTGTAAAAACATACAATTCCCTTTTGTGTAACAGGCAGGTACAATGCTATTTTGTCTTGTGATTTTACAGTTGTAGTATCAAAAAGCAAATTTTCCCAGGTCTCATTAACCCCTAGGGGGACAGCAGTCATTAATAATCTCCCGTATGCTGTCAGTATAGCTATGCAGATCCAGCAATTTGAAACATTAAAAGTTTCAGCATACACATATTTAATTGCTTGGTAAGTGTTAAAGTTCAGATGCCAGTCTATGAATGATTCACGTTTATTCAGTTCAGCTCGTGTGGCTGGGAAAAGGAAAGGCCACAACAAAAAGATTAATGTTATCAGTATGGCCAACAGAATGATCATGCAATACTTCTGAGGTTGTTCAGCATTTCTACTTGCTCTGTATCTGGTCATTTTGTTCTTGGTTAACAGTAACAAGTTTTTTGTCCAGTTCAAAGTTTTTAACCAATTTACAGTGTGTCAGATGAATCCAGGATGCTCGCTCTGTGATCTTGACTGCAGTGGGTGTTGACAGTAGCACCTGGTACGGCCCTTCCCACTTCGGTGCGGTCCAGTTTCTTTTCTTGATAACTTTCACCCAGACCCACGTGCCTGGGACTGCTGCTACTTCCGATGGTCTGGTTTGTTCTTTATCTGAAACAGAATTCAACTGCAAAAGTTGTTTATTACTTAGAAGACGTCTCATGTATTCTGCAAGTGAACTGTCAGCCTCCTGGTCTGCAGGCATGAGAGGTTTCCACTGAGGTATATAATATGCCCTTCCAAACAGTATTTCAAAAGGAGTTAACCCCTTTGCATTTGGAACAGTTCTCATGCTCAACAGTGCCAGAGGCAGGCAGTGCACCCAGTTCTTCTGTGTCTCACTAATCAATTTTCTAAGTTTGTTTTTCAAAATCTCATTATGCCTCTCTACTAATCCTGCGGATTGGGGGTGGTATGCACAATGGTTCTTTAAGGAAATTCTGAAATATTGACTCAACTGTTGTATGGTTTGATTTCCAAAGTGTGTGCCATTGTCACTGTAGATCTTTTCCGGTATGCCAAATCTAGGAATAATTTCTTTAACAAGGACTTTTGCAACAGTAGCTGCATCTAGATTTTTGGTCGGAAAAGCTTCCACCCATTTGGAAAACATATCTATAATGACAAGACAATATTTCTTATTTTCACATTTGTTTAATTCTATGAAATCCATACAGATAGTATGGAACGGGTATGGTGGTGTTGGGAAACTCCCTTGCTTAGGCTTTAATGCCCCTTGTGCATGATGCCTGTTACAAACATGGCATGCTGCACAAAAAGTTTTTGTGTAGTTTGTAAATCCATATGCAGTGAACACATGGTTCACTAACTGTACCATCCCCCCTGTTGAGACATGGCACTGCCCATGGCTCAACAAAGCTGCATATCTAAACAAGTTAGACGGCAAAATTGTTTTTCTTTCTTTGGAGATGTACAGCCCTTTCTCAAGGATTGCTCCTCGTTTTATCCATTTCTGTTTTTCTACATTTGTAGTAAGTGTCTGCATTGTTTTTAACATTTCTAAATCTAAAATCTCAGAAGGTTGTAATTCCTCACTCAAAAGAAATACTTCTGAAGCTGAAGCTGCCTGTTTTGCAGCTATATCAGCTCTCGCATTACCTTTTGAAATCCTATCCTGTTGCTTGGTATGAGCCACGCATTTACAAATAGCTACTTTCTGAGGAAACTGAATAGATTCTAACAAATCTAAAATAAATTACGCATGATTAATCGGTTTACCAGTAGATTTTATCATTCCTCTATTTTTCCACTGTTGTGCAAAAACATGTACAGTACAAAAAGCATACTGGCTGTCAATAAAAATGTTCACACATTTATCCTTTGTCAAGGTACATGCCCTTGTCAAAGCAATCAATTCTGCTGCTCGTGCAGATAAGTTGTGTAGTAAGGATTTTGCTTCTAAAATCTCAGTATCAGAAACTACTGCATACGCTACTAGAGTCTGTCCTGTAGGACCCTTTCTGCAGGAGCCATCCACGTAATATGTCACCTTGGCATCATCCAAGGGAACATCCGTTAGATCTTTTCTAGGCAATGTCTTTTGCTCAATTTCCTGCAGGCAGCTGTGTGGTGTGCCATCCGCAGGGGTCGGGAGCAAGGTAGACGGGTTTAAAGTTGTACATCGTTCAATTGTCATATGAGGTTGGCTCAGGAGTATAGTCATACAGGAAAGATATCTAGCAGGAGAAAGATATGCTACTTTTTCTTGCAGTAAAATAATTGCGACTGCATGAGGCACTCTCAATGTGAGAGGGTGGAACAACACTACTGAGGCCGAAGCCTGTACTGCCATTGCAGCTGCAACTACTGCTTGTACACAGTGGGGCAGGGATTGCGCCACTGGGTCCAGCTGTGATAAATAATAAGCTATGGGGCGTTGTTTATCCCCATGCTGCTGTATTAACACTGATGTCATGTAACCTTGTTTACAATCTACAGTTTGGAAAAAACGTTTCTGATAGTTTGGCAATCCTAAAACTAATGAGGATGCTATCAGTTGTTTCAGTTTGCAGAAAGCTGATTCTGCTTCTGGTGTCCATTGTAATAAATCTTGTGCTGCCATAGGCTTCTTGTATATCAAGTTGGTCAACGGAGCAGACTCCCAAGGCATAGTTTGGAATCCAACTCCGACAGAAATTAGTCGTGCCCAGGAAGGACATCATTTCCTTCTTGGTAGTCGGTGTGGGTGCTTGCAAAATTGCTATTTTTCTATCTTCATCTAATGTTCTGCCTATGATGTCCTTGCAAAATTGCTATTTTTCTATCTTCATCTAATGTTCTGCCTTCTTTGGATATTACATATCCCAGGTATTTAACCTGCTTTCTCCAAAGCTGCAATTTGTTTTTGTTTACTTTATGTCCTTGTGTGGCTAAAAATTGCAATAATGCTATGGTATCTTCTTTACATTCTTGTTGGGTGGGGGTTGCTAGCAGGATGTCGTCTACATAAAGTAAAATGTGGCTGCCTCTTGGTGGGCTAAATCCTGCCAAGTTGCTTGCCATCTCCTGTGCAAATATTGTTGGGCTTTCACAATAACCCAGTGGTAGTCGCGTGTATGTATACCTTTTTCCCTGAAATGTGAATGCAAACCAATGTTGGCTGTCAGGGTGTATCGGTATCGAAAAGAATGCATTGCTAATATCTACCACAGAAAAATACTTCTGTTGAGGTTTTAAATCATTCAATAGAGTATGTGGATCTGGCACCGTAGGTGCTGTAGGTATCACTGTGTCATTTACAGCTTGTAGGTCTTGGACCATATGCCATTCTCCGTTTGCTTTCCTAGCAGGAAATAATGGTGTGTTACATGGTGAATCAGGAGATTCTATCAGTACTCCTTCCTTAAGTAAAGCTGCTATTATAGATTTGATTCCTAGTTATGCAGCCTTCCTTAAGGGATACTGTCTCTTTTGAGGTCTGAATGCTGATTTTGGCGTAATAGTAACTGGTCCTGCTGTACAAATTAGTCCTACATCTGATTTCCCTGTTGACCAGAGAGTTTCTGCTATGCTCCATAAAGCTTTTTCTTCCTCTTCTAGTAAGAGTGCTAATCAGCTGTCCTCGCTAGACTGCAAGTGTACAGCTGGGTGAGTCTGTGTTATCCAATTTAACTTCTGTTTCTGTACTCCCTGTTCTGACAATTCTAACTCTGTTTGTTTCTCCCACTTTGTGACTTTTTCTCCATGATCTGCCCATTTCACATTCCTGTCTTTGGTTAAAGTAACATGTGGTAATCGATTAGATTTATAGAGTGCAAATAATTCCTGGGGCAATGAACAGCTGACTACACTGTTCCCTTCTGTGTCCCAGTACAGATTACATAATACTAATCTGTTTGCATGGTTTTTAAACAGTTCTTGCTCATATTACTTATCAGGTCCTGGTGTGCTACAATAATACAGAGTACAGTGCAACAAATGCTGTTTATCAGTGTCAAGGCAGGGGGATTTACTGATGGCTATGTTAATCAGTTCTTCGGTTACTGCCCATGGACCAGTCGTGACTAAGTCCTGGCTGTACCAATAAAATGTTTCACCCTCCGGTCGCACCACAAAAGTATCCATTTGTCGCTGTGCTTCCATACCCTGCATAGTCGGTACTACTGCTATGCCAAATATCTGCAAAAGATCTCTGCCCAAAAGGTTCACTGGGCATTTTGCAGAAACAACAATTTTGCTTTTCTGGGTCATCCCTGAAACAGGGTCAGTTATTGCTATGTTGTGGGAGAGTGGTTCCCAATACAGCTGTCCATTAGCTTTCACTAATATGTAATCAAGTGATTCTGAATTTTCTGGTAGTTTGGAAGGATGTATCAGGGTTCGTGAAGCCCCTGAGTCACACAGGAATTTAACTTATCTCCCGTCTACCAAAAGTGTAACTTCTGGTTTTGTGTCTGCTAAATAGAGCTCTAGGCTCAATAATGCTAAGTCTAGAATTTCACTTTCATCACCATCGGTGATTTCTTGTACTTCCTCTATTTCTTCTATCACATTCTCTACTCCCTCTATCACATTTGCATTTGTCTTTTGGTTATTCCCTTCTAGTAATTCTTGACTATCATATAGTTAGTCCTCACCCTCCTTATCTTCCATGGCTGCCTTCTTGTTTTGCCTGCAATCCCTTGCTGAATGTCCCTTTTTTCTGCATTTATAACATTCACCCCTTTTCTTTCTCTCTTCAAACTCTTCTGATCGTTTATCAGATTGTTTGTTTCCCTGGGCATTTTTCTTGCCTTTTTTCCCGGACTGAACTACATAAACTACTGCTCCGTCTTCTACAGCAAATACTCGGGCTTTCTTTTCCTTTTTACTGTTAAAATGCCTTTCGGCATGCCTAGCATATTCAAGTAGTGACTGTAATCTACTTGTACGATGGTCTACCATGTGCTTTGTAATAAAGATGCTTATAGGCAAAATACTGCCTTTCAAGAATGCATTCTTTAATTGCTGCTCGTATGGGGAACCATGTGTTTGATCTTCAGGTACCTGCATGCCACAATGGTTATTAAAAAACTCTAATAATCTAGCATAATATCTGTCAACAGTTTCACCTTCCTGTTGGATGCATTGATTAATGCAAGTCCAGTCTGCCCTAGGCTTCCATTTCTCAGAGATTCGGTCTGTTAGACCTTTCACTCTGTTATCCAATTCTGCGTTGCTATGTGGGAGTGGCTTATGCTCTGCGTCACGGGGATTCCAGTTGCCACTGATCATGTGCCAATCTGGACCTACGATCTGTCTGACTACTTTTTCTACTTCTTCTCCATTCAAATGATAACTTAACCTCATGCACTGTAAGTCTTCTAAGAATTTTCTAAAATTAACTTTCGGATGGGGAATTCCCTCTGTGGCTTTCCAGATGTCTTCCGGTGTCCACGGTCTATATACTAGAAGAGTTGGGACCTGTCCTGCCTGTCCTGCCTGCAGATTTGGTACTTCTATGAGTGGACATATCTCTTCTTTACTCATAGCTCGTGAATTTTTATTTATTTCATATAACTCAATACCTCCTCTTATGTTATGTGTTCGAGACCTAGTCTTGATGGGATCTCTAACATACGGTCCTGGCTTTGCGGTAACAGCTGGGTATAGCGGAGGTGGACCAGCTTGTCCACTCGTGTCATATTCTGGTGCAGGAAGCAGAGGGGGTGGAGGGGCTGATGCTATCACCAAATTATTGTCTTCTTTATCTAGAAACATAGCTTTTGAATTATTAATTTTTTGCTCCCTACGGTTTGCTTTCTCAATCCACCTGTGTGCCTGAGGAACCCCCAATTGATGTTGCTTTTTTAACTGACCTTTTGCGTCAGCTTTAAGCTGTTTGACAAGTTTAATAAGCGAGGATTTTTCTAATTTGCCATCAAATTCAAATTTATTAACCCATTTTGTATAGTACCTAATATTGTCGTCACGCTGTGATTGCATATATTTTGCATCTTCGGTTAGTGGTGGGTTCTGGGAACTTTTTGTGCACTTATTACCCATATTGCTCTGATTTGTTAAAGAAAAAATGTTACGTAACCCTTCTTATTTTCACATGGTACCACGATTTTTCTGTTTTACAGTTTATCTAGAATAACTGTCTTACCTATTCTGTTTCCCTGATCTATGACAAGACTGCAGTCTTTCTGTCCCTGACTTGTACAAAACAAATCTCCTGACAGATATTGTCAATCAAGTCCCTGATCTAAGACAGAAAAAAGGTAAATCTCACCTTACCTGAGCCTCCGTGATTGACCGTCTCTGATTCATTATCGACTCGTCCTCCAGTCGCAGATCAGAAAAGTGGCTGGCCTCTTTTGAACGACAATTCAGTCAGAGGTCTTTCAAAGCAGAAGAACTGATGTGGTTTCTTCCCTGTACAGTTTCATGCCACCTGGCCCATCTGACCTGAGGCGAAGTGAGAGTTCCGGTCAGAAGGACCAATCTGTCAAAGGAAAAATAACTTCAAAATGATCAACACATGGCAGTTTCAGGTTAAGGCACTTTAATCTTGCAGCAAGGAGACAAAAATGTGCTAATACAGAGTTTGTCTAACTAGAATCAGGAAGTGAAACTACTTTTATACATTTCTTACAAGGTATTGCCTACTAAGCTGACGTAATAAATCACAAGTTCTTTCAATATTATTTCCCAGCAGCTGTTTGTCCATGATTTTCTGCTGGTATATCAAGTTTACAAGAAAACTTCCTAAGAAAAACAACGTGGCCTTGACGACCACCAGTCAGATACAACTTTTACTATGCAATGTTACCATTCAAGGTACTATGGCTAATTCGAGCACAAAGCAAGTACAGATTACAGTTTATTTCTTCAAGCAGTCTTTTGTCTGATGTATCTCTTCTTTTCTGCAGCTGTGCATGTTCTCATAATACGAACAGGGCTGATTGTTCATATTCAATCACATTATAGAATACAGTATTGTTCTATTCATTCTCTATTCATTCATTTTCCTGACCTAGCAGATAATCACCTGCTTCCCAGTACATTTCCAAAAGGCATAAACATGAATTTTGCTGTGCTAGCAAATACTAGGTCAGAGAGCAACTTGCAATTTCAGAAAGCATACTGCAGTTTGAAAAGCATCTTATAATTTCATACAGAATTGAGCTGTACATAAAATATAATGAAATGTGTTACCCCTTTTAGCTTCTAATAAGCACTAAACATATACATTAATACATATTCTTCTAACAGTGGGCACTAACCCGTTACAAGCTTCTATTGTATAGTTCTAATGCATGTGTTACATTTCAAGGTACTTTTCAAGCTCAGACACAAGCAAATGATGATTGCAGTTTATATTTTCAAGCAGTCTTTGTTCTAATTATCTATAGCTTCTTCAGCTGTGTATTTTCTCACAGCACAAGTGGAACTCCTTGTCTAAGTTTCATAACATTTATACAAGTGGTATTGTTCTATTCATTATTTTCCTGACACAAGCAGAAATCATCTGCTTCTCAGTAAATTTCCGAGGCATAAACAAATATTTTAGCTGCGCATATTTCATGACAATACAAGGTCAGAAAGCTTCTGCAATTTGTACAGATTTATGCAGTGTAAAATAGAATAAATATGTTAACCCTTTTCAAGCTCTAAATGCACTAAGCATATTACTAATACATATATTAATACATATTTTTCTGACAATATATATATAGTTTCTCTCTAAAATAAATTGCTAATATTTTTTATAACAAGTTTTGCACATAAAATTAGTACCATTCATAATAGAAAATGTATTTATAACAAAAAATGCATTTTTAGTATGTTTAATTGAACAATTTATGTTAATTAAATGTAAATGGATGTAATTAATTGAATGATGTTATAGTATATAAGAAATGGCTAGTTGGTGTAAAGTTTATTCCTTGAAGACGTAAGCCGAAGTGCCGGATACACCAGTAAAGAATTTTTATGCGTTCTGGAGTGGTGTGTGTTTTTTTGTTTCACGAGCGTTTACAGTTTGTTTCACTAAATGCTCATTTCTAAAAGGTGTTACTTGATCATCACTAAAAATATTGTTTTCTTCCCTTTTGATTATACTAAGTAAGCATACTTATTAGCAACTGAGTTGCCCATGGCTACTCCCAGGTGCTAATGAACGAAGTCTTTATCAAACAAAAATACATTATTATTGATTACAAACTCAAGCACTGAACAAAGCATTTCAATTTTAGTTGCTGTGAAGTTTCTATGTAAACAAAGGGGTCTACCTGAAAACACCGACATGCAAAAACACCAACAACGAGATAACCAACACCACAAAACCGAAAGTTCAAAAACACGAAACTTCACATGCCTGATAAACCACAATCCCAACATTCAACAAAACAAAACAAATACCTTTTCCGTAAAACACACAACACAAGCACACCGAAAACCTTACAAACCTACACTAAACCTTACATACACAACTATCTATGCACTAACCTTACGCAAAACCCTAACCCCAAGGTCCGTCACTATCGCACACTCACCTAACCCATGCCCTAACCCTAACTCACTTAACCCACCCCTAACCTTAAAGTCTGTCACTATCACACACTTACCTTACCCGCTCCCTCACCCTAACATCCATCACTATCACTCACTTACCTTAAAGTGTCAGTGTTTTCAACGTCGGGATTTTCAATCATCGGTCATCTCCGTTGTCGATCTTCTGGTGTCGGTTATCTCATTGTCGGCATTGTCAGTGTTCGGTGTTTTCAGGTAGACCCAAACAAAGATATTCCCCAATTGATTGTAGGCCATATTTATTTGGTGTAACGGTAACTAAAGATTTTATGTCCATGGTTACTAAAAGGAGTTCATGACCCTCATTACCCCTTTACCAGCAACTGAGAGCACTTAAGAAGTCATTAGTGTCCTTAATAAAGCTCCTACTAAAATTTAAAAAAGGACCTAAATGCTTTTCTAAATATTTAGATAAAGCTGTAGAAATCCACTGAATGCCAGAGACAATGGGTCTCATAGGTAGTGTTGTTAGATTTTTATGAATCTTCAGCAATCCATAAATAACTGGGATAACTGGATTAACTGTGTACAAATAATTATACAAATCTGGAGTGATGGAATTCACATTCACAACATTCTGTCAGCTTTTCTAAATGTGTCAGTTTTAGACAAAATATATTATACTTTCACTTATTGTAAGTCAGTGTCCATAATTACAACTTTACCTCCTTTGTCTTCTTGTTTGATTATAACATTCCTATTGAGACATAAATTGTGCAGAGCTTCCCTTTCTTTTAAACTTAGATTATAATATTTACTACTACTACTGCCTTTAAAATACATGTCATAGAGCTCCTGTTCACACATATTCTGGAATGGTTTAACAGTTGGTGTATTGATTGGAATAAAGGTACTTTATCTTTTTAAAAAGTGCTTCTCACACACTGTCTCATTCTTATATAATAATTTTAAATCAATGTTGTGAACAAATAATCTAAGTTCAGTTAAACGTTCACTAATATTTCCTTCATTCAAAGGTATAAAAGTGAGCCCCTTGTCTAATAAAGATAATTCAGCATCATTAAATACACATTTAGATAGATTAACAACAGTAGGGCTAATAGTAATTAAATCTTTGATGTTTTGCTTTTTGTCATTGCTCCTACCTTTGTTAAGGTTTGCTGTCCCATCTGTGCTTGTGTGGTTAATTTTTTTATTTATTTCATTGTCACCCAAATTGCCTTATTTACCTTCCTTCTGCTCTGAACTGTTTACCTACAAGCAATTGTGGCACACTCATTCAGCTCAATGGTTTCCAAAAAATACATTTCAAAAACTGATGTGTTAAAAAAACCTAAAAAGCAGAAAAAAATCTCTTTTTTGTGGGGGTTCAAGCCTCCCTACATGATGCATGTGGAGGATCTCTCCCTATACCCATGTAGCATACACACACACACACACACATATATATATATATATATATATATATATATATATATATATATAAATATATATATATACATATATATATATATATATATATATATATATATATATATATATATATATATATATATATATATATATATATATATATATATATATACACACATAGGTCCACTTCTTTAACTCAAAATACTGAAATCTTGAATTTCAGTATTTCAAGTCCAGAATGTCAAACCCTCAAAATAATGAAACACCACAATCACGAACACTCACAACATAGAACCTAACACACAAATATACACAATCCACCCCCCCCAAAACAACAAAAAAACTACAAAAACAAAACCAATAACAACACCATAGGTTTCTGCAGGGGGGAAAGCCCACCTGCACCTCCCATGTGGGGGGCTGTACCCCCAACACACCCCCTACTTAAATATAACAGCTCCGAGGACACAATAACCTGAACAAAAAGGAACACACACCTTCCCTGACTAATGATATGCTCCCACTACAGACAGTCATATGTAAACTCACTAATAACACACACAAGCACACAGTACACATGTACAAAAATCATCACATTCACACTCACACACTTAAACTCTCACACACCTACCCCAAACTACTTGTATAACTCCCCAAAACAACTAAATATTATCACATTAATTTTAAAACCCTTAAAATATAAACACCTTCCTGAATCTCCATAAAGACATGAAAATTGCCTGCCACACCACACAACCCTTAAAGTGACAGCAGACACTAAATAAAGCAGAAAAGTAAATCCAACACAGATTCGATAAACCAAGATTCAAAATAGTGCAATTTTGAAAAATTGCACTTTCGACATTCTTCTTGTTCTTATTCCAGCTGCTCCCATTAGTGGTCGCCACAGCAGATCAACTGTTTCCATTTCTTTCTGTCCTCTGCATCTTGCTCTGTCACACCAACCACATGCATGTTCTCTCTCACCACATCCATAAACCTTATCTTAGGACTTCCACTTTTCCTGTTACCTGGCAGCTTCATCCTTAGCATCTTTTTCCCAATATACTCTGCATCTCTCCTCAGCACATATCCAAACCAAAGTAATCTTGCCTCTCTGGCTTTGTCTCCAAACCGTCCAACCTGGGATGACCCTCTAATATACTTATTCCTAATCCTGTCCATCCTCATCACACCCAGTGCAAATCTTAACATCTTCAACTCTGCCACGTCAAGCTCTGACTCCTGCCTTTTTGTCAATGCCACTGTCTCCAACCCATATAACATAGCTGGTCTCACTACCCTCTTGTAGACCTTCTCTTTCACTCTTACTGGTAGTCATCTGTCACAAATCACTCCTGACACTCTTCTCCACCCACTCCATCCTGACTGTACTTTCTTTTTCACCTCACCATTACTCTGAACTGTTGATCCCAAGTACTTAAACTCATCCACCTTCGCCAGTGAATTTCTTTGTGCCGGTCCCAAGCCCGGATAAATGGGAGGGTTGCATCAGGAAGGGCATCCAGCTTAAAATTTTGCCAAATCATACATGCAGACAACTGCACTTTTGACATTCTGGACTTGAAATACTGAAATTCGAGATTTGGTCATAAGAAACATTGGGGTTGGGGATGCAAAGCAACACTTTAAGATAGTGGAAAGGTAGACTTGGCCATGAGATTGTTGTTAGCATTTGTTCCAAAAATGGTAACTGAAAGGAACTTTTTAAATAACAGCTCTTCATATATTAAAGACATGGGCCAGATTCAGGAAGCCTCCGTGTAAGAGTTATAACTCTTACACGGAGGCTGCAGTGAAACTGTGTGATGTCAGCATGTCATGCATATGCATGAGGTGCATGAGGCATGCTGAATCACACTAGTAACTCTTACACGGTCCGTGTAAGAGAGTAGGGGGCGTGTCAGTAGGCTAAGCCCTGCAAGCGGACACGCCCCCGGAAGACTAGAATGGCTGAAAGTAAACAGCCACGAGAGAGGCCAAGGAAATGTGCATAAACACACTACACAACACATGCCCCGATAGACCATCACTGTATAAAGTGAAGAGATGTAATAAAATTAAATTAAAACCTTTTTTTTTTTTAAAACCCCGTAAATGTTTGCTACTGTGTGCGCCCGTGTGCGCGGGTGTGCTACTAGCGCAATCACAGTTAGCAATCAGTGGAAAAGAATATAAGAACTAAATATGCAAAGTAAGCCAAGAAGTAATAGCTTAGCGGTAGAGTTGCCGGCCTAAGAGTAGGCAGACAGGGTTCGAGCCCCCCCAACAACCTTTTTTTTTTTTGTAAATAAGCACTAAAAAGCCCCCTGACACTATTGTACACATGTAAATGTATTCCCTTTTGTAAAATGGAAAGAAACGGAGAATATATTCTGAAGTAACACAATAACAAAAATAGTCAGAAATGTACTGATAGCTAAGCTGCTGTGAGACGGAGTGCCCGTAGCTGAGTAGTGTTTAAAAAGCTGCAAACTGCGTGCCTGTTGCTAGGCATCGGTTTAACAGAGTGAAACTGTTTGCAACTAGCTGTGCTTAGCTGAACATGTGTGTCACTAGCCAATTAAGGTTTATCCCAGCGCACACCGTTTATGCAGGCTCCCACAAGCTAACTGCCAGTGCGATGCGTTAGCTCCGCAAACAGCGCAGACCTGGTTTTAAGTGCTTAAAAGTGCTTTTGGCATGTTTGATTGACAGGTCTCAACTCATTTCTGTCAGGAAAATCAAAAATCAGTTGCCAGATTCGAACCCAGGATACCATGCACTAGAGTCAAGGTACTAAACCACTAAGCCATGACAGCAATACCTAGAAATGCAGGAATAGCATATATATGGGATAAAATCCAGAATGGAGCATGCTAAAGCATTTTCAGTGAAGTAGATACAATTCCAAAACGGCCAATCAGAGAAATGTGCGGGAAAATCGGCATATATAAGCCCCATAGGCGGGAATACACAGCAGAAACGATTGTAGATCAGAGCTGCAGTCAGAATGAGTGGAGTAGGTGAGGGACGTTGCGTTCGAGCACAGCGTTGGGGCGTTGATGAGTCCAGATACATGGTCTGGCTCCTTGTCCATCATCACGAGGCCCAACTCATGCAGGGCCAGGTCTCATGGGGAGCATATAGGGCAGAGGCATGGGACCAGTTGGCTCGTGATCTGACCAGTGCTACTGGCATTCCACGCACTGGTGAGCAGGTCCGTCACCACCATGCGGACTTGAAACGACACAAGCAAGACCAGTTGTCCGAATGGATCCAGGAGGCCCGGGATATGCCCAACGCCCCACTACTGAGTAAGTTACATTTTACTTATGTATGTAAGGATTTCAACTAGCTGATACCATGGAGATGTGTAGTCCAATATTACTTCTTTTGTATTACAGCTGCAGGTGTCCGCTCTATGAATCGCGAGATGCATGCCCGTAGGCTGGTGCGGATGCACCACCGTGCAGGTTAGTAACCCCACCCAGTACTTGTAAATAAATATTATACTGTAGCATGTATCAGAACACTGCAGTGTATTGATTAAAAGTAATATAATGTGCAAGCAAGATTTGAAAGTCTGCAGGTATGGCTGCAACAAGTTCATCAGTATGCAAGTGTAACTGGAAATATAATTGATAGAATTAAACAGTGCTGTAATACAGATGTCCCACCATTAATTAAATATAGTGTAACCTGCAGTAGTCTCAAGAGTACAGCTTCAGAATCTGAGGTAGTCACATGTGAGATATATCCCCTGTTGAAATGCTGAATCATGACAGAAGTGAGGCTGTTGGAAAGTGTTTGAATCACCACTAGTCTAACATGTGAACAAAGCCTAGAAGTAGCAACCTGAACTGTGAATTTGCAGGAAGTGTGAGACTGACAGAAAGGGTCATGTATGAATAAATAAAGTAGTAATAACCCCGAATATATTAGCCCCAGTGTGTTTCTACAGAACTAAATGCATGTGGGAAGTACAACTTAATATACCAAACTGATTTCAGTGTGTCAGAATCTGGAATGTCTAGCCAAATGCTGTATATGGTGATCACAGTAAACAATTTGCAGATAGAATGAATGATTATCTGACAGACTAAACAGCCATAGTTGTCCCCTGTCCTGTCATCAAAGTGTAGCAGGATGATGTATCTGATCAAATTCAAAATAAGTAGGATAGTGATGTATTTGTAACAGGTGTAGCTTGACAGTCAAATAAAATTTATTTTGAAACATCAGCCTCAACTTAATTGTGTACCTATTATAAATGTAAATCAATGTGTAACATATGAATGTGTCATCACTTTCTATCTCTGCCCAACCCTATAATTCCATATAACAACACCCACTAAATAATGGTATGTGAACATTTCATTAATCATGGACATTTGTCCATTTCAAAAATATATGCATGTCTGTTCGTGCATGTGCCCTGTTCATACCTGCAAATCTGATGGCCTGTTGCCATTAATCAACCCTGCATGTTGTTTGACTGTGTATTTCTGTTCAAATAATGCATGTGATATTGATATGCCCCTTGATCAATGGTGTTAATATCTGGGTGTTTGTTTGATGGGAATACCAATGCATGCTGTTACAACTAATCTGAATGGAATACAATGCCACTAACCCAAACTAACATAACTACTCACAAACCTAGAACGGTTGGGAAGGCAGGTCCCAGCGAACCCACCTCTCCCACCTCAGCTGGTGACTGCACCTGGCACTAGTGCCCAGGCCGGACCCCCCTCCGGTGGCCCTGTGCCACCTTCGGGTGGAAGCGCTGCAGGGGATGGGGCCCGTCCCCCCTCTGCAAGTGTGGCCGGAGGGGTTCGTCCACTCACCCTCAGCGGTGTCCGGTCTGTGGTGCGAAGGGAGATCCAAGACACTGTTCTTGGGCCCCTCGCCAGCTCGAGGCTCGTGTGGCACAGCTAACGGCCCGGCCGTTGCCCGCCTACACAGCCCCAGCACAGCCCCGTCCTGGGCTGTGAAGGAACAGTGGCAACTGCCTATGGGTGGGGATATCAGTTCCACTGTTGCCATCTGTGGGCTCATGCATCTTGGAAATCCCAACCTCCGTCCCGTCAATTGTGTAACCCCCACGTGTGTCATACACCGCCCTGTATGCGTCTTGTCTGTCTTGTCTGTTAACCTACCCAACCTACCTCCCCAGCTATACCGACTTCCTTCACCTGACATACCACTCTCACCTGAAAAAAAAAAAAGGGCACTCTGTACCCACAAAAAAATTACGCCCCATACATAGCTGTCCATGTCGCACACATGTCTGCTTGACATTGAAACAGTTAATTACAATTGGCTCTACAACAACTATTAATGTTGTCCTGACACCTCTCTCAGGGCTGACAGGTTCCTAATGTCTCACCAAAATACATGGAAATGCACAGCTGTTGCTGCCAAAGACATGGGCATCTATGGGCCTTACCTACATCCCTCCTGCAAATCCCACGCTTGTTTCCCTACTGTCTTACCCTCTTTGTGACCCCTTTTCATCACTTTCCTGTCACCCCTTTTCTTTTCTTTCAAAGAAATTAGAGCGGTGTGCGCTTGTGTTAGCGGAGCTCACCGCCAGTGCATGCGTGAGCTCAGCAAAGCAGCGCAGACCTGGTTTAGTGCTTAAAAGTGCCTTTATGGCACTTTGATTGACAGGTGCTGTACTCAGTTTGAAAGTTTGCTAAGAAAAATAAATTCCCACTGTCAGTCTCAAACCCAGGACCTTGGTAACATTAGTCTGTATGACCTACCACTAAGCCATGCCTGCTTTACAATAACACACTGCTAAAATAAATATAACATGTAATAGTAGGAATCAGTATAAAGGCAATATAGGAGATGTACTATCTAAAGCATGTCAGGTAGAGTTTTAATGGCCAAATTACTGGATTCCCATACTAGTTCAGTGTGAACAGAAACAGCCCTGCTACCTGTTAGCTTGTACATAATAATGTAAGGTAATGTACATATGTGAAGGTATGTATATCTACACATACATATATATAAATATATATTAATACATATGAAATATAGTCGTAGGTCTCAGTAGCCATACACACTCACTACAGGAAACAGTGAACATAATTGCAGCAACCTGAATCTGCAACACAGCCTGACCCCTGTGTGACCTACTTACCCTTCTAACTGCTTAAAGGTGGCCTCAGCACTTTGATTGACAAGTCCTGTACTCAGTTTGAAAGTTTGCAAAGTAAAAAAAATTCCCACTGTCAGTCTCGAACCCAGGTAACATTAGTCTGTATGACCTACCACTAAGCCATGCCTGCTTCGCAAGAACACAGTGCTAAAATAAATATAACATGTAATAGTAGGAATCAGTATAAAGGCAATATAGGAGATGTACTATCCAAAGCATGTCAGGTAGAGTTTTAATGGCCAAATTACTGGATTCCCATACTAGTTCAGTGTGAACAGAAACAGCCCTGCTACCTGTTAGCTTGTACATAATAATGTAAGGTAATGTACATATGTGAAGGTATGTATATCTACACATACATATATATAAATATATATTAATACATATGAAATATAGTTGTAGGTCTCAGTAGCCATACACACTCACTACAGGAAACAGTGAAGATATATGCAGCAACCAGAATCTGCAACACAGCCTGGCTCCTGTGAGACCTACTAAGCCCTTTAACTGCTTAAAGGTGCCTCCAGCACTTTGATTGATAGGCCCTATACTCAACTCAAAAGCAGAATATGAGCATACTAGTAGGCCCTACCACAAGACCATTGTAACACTAGTCTGTATGACCTACCACTAAGCCATGACTCTCATACAGGAATATAGTGCTAAATAAGAGGAACACGTAATAGTAGGAATGAAGATAAAGGCAATATAGTATGTCTACTACCCAAAGCATGTCATGCAGACTTTTATAGTCCCAATTACTGGGTTCCCATACTAGTGTAGTGTTAACAGAAACAGCCCTGCTAATTGTTAGCTTGTACCCAATAATGTCAACTAATGTACATATATGAAAGTATGTATATGTACACAGATATATATATATATATATTTATATAGCAATACATATGACATATAGTTGTAGGTGTCAGTATGCATACACACTCACTATAGGGAACAGGCAAGATAAATGCAGCAACCTGAATCTACAACACAGCATGAAGCATGGTAGATGTACTAACCTTCACACTCACAAAACACTGTCAACAGCATACCAGCATGGTCCACGCCCTACAATCTGAAAGGGCAACGCCTATCTCACATACCCTTTTATAGCAGTGTCCTGAAATCACAGTGAGACATGCAATCAGTACACACCCAGCTGCATGCAATTAGCAAATGCTGCCTTACAATTGGTGCAGAGGCCATCACATGGACCTATGCAGATACCTACAAAAGCAATGAGTACCCACACTACACTCATGCAATACATTCATTGCACAAAACCGAAAGAGAGAGAGAGAGACAGAGAGAGAACAAAACAGAAATAAAGACAGCCAGCAGCAAAACCAGCAGCAGCAGCAGCAGCAAACTTCAAGCAGCACCAGTGACACACCAACAGCTGCCACAAACACAGGTAATGCAAAGTAGCAGGTTAATCCTGTGTATACTGTGACACCTCCAATTGTATCATAGTTCACTATCTATAGGTATGTCCATGAGATAGGTTGTGTGTACATAGTCATAAAATATAAACATATGTAATATTGTTGTACATGTGGGTCATAACTAACACTTCCATAGCTTAGAACACAAGGCCAGTTGTGCATATGATGCAGTAGTTCCCAGGGTCAGTAGAGGTTCCTCCTCATTGGTGTGGGACCACTGTGTATGTATGGCACTGTTCAGGTACATATCCTGTAGTATGGCCAGGGATTAATATCAGTCTGTCATGTGGTGCTATGTCCTCCAGGGGTGAATGTAGCACACATCCAGGGATACCATTTCATAACAGTGATGATATGTGTTCTGCAATGATGAGGGTGGCTCTCACCTGGACATGTGAGAGGATAAGGAGGTTACAGTCATCTGGGATAACTAATAACACGTGTGTAGCCTGTATCTGTAGTCCACTGGACAGGATTAATAAGTGGTGTGCAGTTGTTCTGGGTTAGATAACTGTGTGCACAGTACATGCAGTATGTGGGATGTCTGTGGTAAGCATATGCAAAGGTGCTGGCGGTGTGTGTTGTGGCTTCCACTGGCCCAGTGGGCTGCATGGATAGCATCACTGTCATAACTACTGAATAACTGTGTAATAACATGCATACATAGCAAGGTAGTGTACTGTGCTTGTGGTGTTGTTCAGATATGTATATCCAGGCTGAGTAATGTGTGTCCACATCACAGGGTTGGATGGCAGCACACATCCAGTATGTATGGATGAACACCCAGAATGTGTCAGACGTGTCACCTGTGCAGAAGTATCTGGCCATTACCTGTGCATCCCCACAACACACACACATGCAACATATGGCAGATGTACTATAGCAGTACACACATGTTCATAGGTTCATACTAGGCTATCTGCCCGAGGGCATTTACAAGCCTAGCCCATCGTTTTGTGGCTTACGCCACCCCTTTAGTATGGGGAACCATACCCATTATTTTGCTGTGCCTCTGTCGAGCAGTGACACGGAGGTAATCCCTGGGGTATATCTGCGATCTCCCATCCATTGGTCAAGATTTCTCTTGAACAAGGCCAGCGAGGTGCTCTGCCTCACATATACCGTGATTTTGTTCCACAGCATAGGGAGTCTTTGGGTGATGAATCTATCCCTCCAGCATGTCCTATTAATAGCCGGGTCGAGGTGTAAGGCTCCCGGCCTTGTGGCTCTGATGGATCTAGGTTTTGTAGGTGAAGCATATTCATCAAATTTGGGTTTGACATGGCCTTGTATGTTGGGCAAAGGTCACCTCTGAGCAAGCGGTGCGACTGAATAGAACATACATGGACATGCTGGAGGGGCAAATTCCTAACTGAGAGGCTCCCTTCACTCTGTAATGAGCTCGAACAGTTGAGAATGAACAGTTCATAGGTTCATACTAGGCTATTTGCCCTAGGGCATTGGTAAGCCTAGTAGAATGTGTTTGTCTTTTGCCAACCAATCACAAGTTATGCTGCTATGCCCTTGTCCGACTTTAGTATACTTTGCCTCTGTCTAACAGCGACATAGAAGTGATACCTGGGGTACAACTATGATCTCCATCCACTCATCCAGATTCCTATGGAAGAGAGTCAATGAGGGACTCTGCCTAACCAGTAGTGTGAGCTCATTACAGAGTGAAGGGAGCCTCTCGGTTAGGAATATGCCCCTCCAGCATGTCCATGTATGTCAGTGCTGAGGTCCAGCTCTCCTGAGCATGTGGCTGTATGGGACTCTGATTGCCTGAGGTGCATCACGTTCATTACTGCTAGGTAGGACATGGCTGTATATGGCATGCACAGATTGCCTTTGAACAGGCAGTATGCCACTGAGTCCAGCTGGATTCACTTTACCTGGGCAGCATATGACATCTGTGTGAGCCATTGCATCCCCTTGATGATGTACTGTTGTCCTGTACCAGTTGCTGTAGGTGTCTGGTTAGGTACATCCCAAAAGGTGCATTGTACGCAATTATAGGCCTGATGATGGATGAGTACAGAGGCACAATGACCTCCCCTGCCATACATGTGAATCAGTCATGATTAGCTGGGCTATATAACATGTCTGTCAATCCACGTTGGCCATGTGGTAGACAAATGACAGACCGCTACCATGTTTCTTCCCCAGGTCCCCAACAACGTCTTCTGTACTCAATGGCCTAACACCTATGTTGTACTGTGCCACCAATGTGGAGGTGTGGGAATCTGCATTGAATACTGATACTCCCCTCCCTTGTTCAAGTGTTGTGGCCGACAAGAATGGTAACAGCTATAACGTGGTAGTACTGGTGTGCTCCTGTGAAACCTGAAACAGGTTCATGTTACTGCACAGATATCGATGTCCAGAATGCTAGGTAGGGTTTTGGGTGCGTGCATCCTTGGGTCTAGACGTCCAGTGTTGAGTAGCATCACTCTTACTTCCTCATCCTTTGTGATACAAATGGATGTGGGTTTGCCTTATGAGCCTTGCCTAATACAGGCACTATGGGTGTAGCAGGAGGCTCCACCAAATGTCAATAGGACTGTGGTGACAGGTGCAAGCTGTCCCTAGCAAAGCATACCACCCCAAGATGGCAGGCATTGGCACACCTGTGAATGACACCAGTATGTCAGTCAATTGTTGGAAGGGATCATCGTGCCTTGATATTGTGGCATTGTTCTAGGTGAGGGTAGGATGCTACTCAAGGTCAGGGTCAAACTGTCTTGGGCTACGTGCTCAGAGAGCTCTGTAATGTCTCATGTCATGTAGTCCAGGGAGGAATGTGTCAGGCCATTAACAGCAGCATGGACATTGACTGAGTCATACCTGTACCAGCCTTGGGGTTACCTGACTGTTTGTGTTATGTGGCAGTTCATAGTGCCTGACAGGCTGCACACCGTGACCCTCACCTCATTAAGCCTGGTGAACGTGATGTGAGTGTGCCTGATGATAGAGGCACCTAGTACAGGTGTATGAGGTGTGTTGTTAACTGTTAATGGCTGTGAGTGTTCAGCACATTGGCTTTGTGTGATATGTGTTGCACATGTTCGTTTATGTGGTAGTGGTTGCCTGGATGTCTGCTTAGGAGGTCTCTGCTGCATAGGCAGAGCTGTGGTCTGAGCCTACAAGTATGATCATGTGTGATCATGTGTTAGGTCCGCTGTTGTGGTAGGTCTACGTGAGACTGGAAGTGTAGTGAGTGATCCCCTTTGCCACGTGACTGGTTATGGCGGTATTGAGTAGACAGAGCCTAGCCTCCAGTCTGGTATATGGTTGCATCACTCACATGAGTTTGAATTTGTTGTTAGGAGGAGGGGGTTGTCTGTGTACATGCATCTGTTCTAACATTATCTCTGGAGTACCACACTCACCAGCTGGACTGAGGAGGGAACTGACAACTGACTTCTGGACATGCTAGAATACTATTGTGAACTCTGTAATCACTAATGATTGAAAACAAGGTCCAGTGGGGAGTGAGGGTGTACTGACATTACCTACAACTGCTGACTGATATAAAAGCGTCAGTGAGCAAATGCCAGGTAACCTAAGTGCAATGTGTCACAATGAAGTAAATGCAACAATGACAAGCAGTCACTTGCTGTCATGTGTAACATGGAAGTACGTACAGTAAGCAATGCAGATAACAGTAGTGAGTCACGGATGTGTTGCAAAGATGTGTACTATGTGGAAGTAGCATACCAGTGAAATAACAAGCTAACAGATAACAAGCATATAAACAAAAGTAGATGCAGGAGGCCTGGATGTAGTGTTTGCTACAACAAACAAGGTGTAGCAATGTCAGTAAGATACAGCTCAGATATGCAGGCACTATAAACCTGAAACCAGATGTCCCCAGCTATGAAAGGCAGAGTACACCCTATTGTCACACATGAGTGCAGACCACAAACCTCGTTAATGTTAAATAACTGGCCTGAAGGCCAACTGCCCATACCAGAAGTAATACACTTGTACACTGGGCCCACAATCAGCAGTTCCCAACTTCAATGGATGAAAGATATGTATCCTGCCACCACAGTGCTTGCCACCAACCTCCCTAATGTAAAACAACTGGTCTGAAGGCCAAGTACTTAGTACAAATGACATAGAATGATAGCTACACTGTAATCAGGTTTTAACCAATCAGTAATAAGTAGAAGTTAACACTACCTGTATAGAATGTGTACCATGTATTGTTGAGATACTATGCTGATAACCTGTTTGTGTACCTTTCCAGATAGACATGGCACCTAAACGGAATCCTGCCTACTCTGCTGCAGAGGATGACGTGATCCACCAGAGCCTGGTGCGTGACTATGCCATCCTGTTCTCACGCACCACCCAGAATCAGCAGGAGAGGTCTGCACTGTGGCAAAACCTTGTTAGCAGGATAAATGATGTTGGCATGCATGATAGGACATATGAGCAGGTGAGACATCACTGCAGTGATTTGATAAGAAATGTCCACCAGCGTGCTGCAGATATCCGCAGGCAACAGGCTGCCACAGGTGGGGGGGTGGCCACATCCCCCTCACCAGACAGGAGGGGCTACTGCTAAGTGTTGTGGATCCAGCCCCAGAACAACAGCAACCATCATGCATCCTGATGGAGGTTGGATCCACACAGCAGCAAGACAGCGGCGTGCAGGTAAGATGCCATATTAATTTATTGTTATTACTTTTACATTTGTTGACCCAGATAGTCTAGCTGGATATAAGTTCATTTTCAGTAGAGGCCTGTGGAGAAAAGCTCCACACATAACGTAATAAAGGCAGACAGACAAGTTGTCATTACAGACAGCCAACATAATAGAATTGTACACCAGCCTGTTAATTAAATCAACATACATGTAAGGAAGTCAAACAGTTTAGAGTCATACACAATGTACCGTTGGTTTCAAAGCAATCCTACCTAAAGCATAATGGTTATGCAATAAGGCAAAAGCCATATACATAATAGTTAGGGCTCAGAAGGGTAGAGAAGTAGAAGGAGTATGACAGATACAATGATATGGAAGAGGCAGGAGTCAAGAAGGGAAGTGAGGAAAAGAAGGAAGACAGTCAAGAGGAGGTGGGAGGGATGGGAGAAGTAGGTCAGAGCATAGAAGGACATCAAGGTGAAAGAAACAGGGTAGAAGCTAGTTTCTATGCACAATGAGGGGTTAAGGGTGAAGAGAGGGTAGGGAGAGGGACGTTAGCCTGGACTCCAAGAAGAACAAAGCCAGTGGTTTTGGAAGTACAGTTTGAGTTGACGTTTGAAGAGAGGTAAGGGTGAGATTAGAGTTAACTCCTGGTATGTACATATGACTGTTCTGTACGCTGTTACTTCATGCACACATAAGGTGTGCATGTGGTATGTATCTGTCATCATGATATATATACAGACATGATGTGCAGCTGATGTGTATAAGGGAACTAGTGTACTACTGTACTGTATCATGTGCAAAATGAATGGCACACATGTGCCCACTGACATTACTCTCTTCACACTTCCAGGTCCCTCCCATGTAGCAATGAGGCAGGCCATACATGCTGGTGAGTCTTTTTAAAATTATCTGTAAAACAATTTATAAAACTAGGAAGAGTAGTGTAACTCTGTAGTAGACATGCTGGTGACTGTGTTCACAATAACTGTAATTGACAGGTAGTAAATTGAGTAGTGTAACACGGTACTGATGTGTGTGTTTACTGTGGGTGTGCATGTGTGCAAGTGTGCCTGTGCCCAAGTGTGCATGTGTGTTAGTGTCCATGAGTGCATGTGTCCATTTCTGAATGTGTGCATTAGTATTGAAGTGCATCTCTTTCAAATATGTATTGAGACTGTAATCTGTGTTCCATGTTTTCCTCCCGTAGGTTCTGGTGCTGCTCTGGTGACCTGCAGCAGGGAACCTGAATCTTGTGCCCCAGGTACTGATGATGATGAAATGTCTGTAATGGTGCAGGAAGGTGTGTCTGGGTCTGCCATTGGTCAGCCAATTGACAGTACACAGCTTTCAACCCCGTCAATGCGCACAGTCATCCTGCCGTTACATCCCTTGTCACCATTGTCCCTAGGTGATGGACAGTCAGCAGTGGGCATAGATCAGGGTAATGTGGTACCTGTGGTACATGCATCCTCACAAGGCAGCCATGTGCAGAGGCCTCCAATGGTACCACGCAGACAGTCGCCCATGGGTTCTCGTGGGGGCATCCGTGGACGTACTGCCTCTGGCCGACGTGCCCAAGGAGGTATGTCAACCTCCACTATGTTTAGAACTGTCATGCAGGCACAGGCACGTATGGAAAGGTACACCAGACAGGGTCTGAGGGAGCTGAGAGCATGTCGCATAGCCATGACAGACGGCATGCATGATGTTGCGAATGCTATCCGTAACTTCACAGATGTCGTTGACAGACGTTGTGGGGGCATAGAACAGCTGCTCCACAACCAGATGTCCATGGGCCAGGGCGATGGTGTGCGTTTGCGACATCGACGTGGCCGTATGCCAGCAAGAGCACCAGCTGGCAGTGGCCGCGGACGACAACGGGCCCACTCGCGCGCCTCAAGTGCCAGCACCAGCCCCAGCAATGCTGGGTCTGTGCTGTCATCCAGACGCCCCAGAAGACCACGTGCACGTGGCTCTGGACAGTCCCAACAGGGAACTGTGTCCAGTCAACACACCCCTGCTTCCGATGACAGTACCCAGTCTGGGTTAGTACCGGATATGGCCCGTAGCACCCCTGCCAGGCACAGGTACTGTGTCTGTGCCCACAGACACTGATCTGGATGACCTGACAGGTGCAGTCTGTGGCTGTCCACAAAACCCTGTAGATGGCAGCCATTATGTGGGACTGTGTGCGTGCTTACACACATGCAGAAACCTGGAAACCTAACACCTAGGGCAAACACATACAAACACACACTGCACCAACAACGGTCCACCCTGTACTGCTGCCTTTCACAAACACACATACACACACATGTCAATTGGTGTTACCAGTGGCCGGCTTGGGCATACCTAACCCACACCCTGTGCATATGATGACACTTTGCCACCTCCTGCATACTACAACATCGGTGCAGGTAAAGGTAAACACGTTGCTGATGCACAGGGTGACTACATAGATGTGTATAAGTAGTAACATGTTGGTAACTGTTGACTGTTGCAGTATAAATGTGTGTATATCCCAGCAGTCCTGCTGCAGTAACTGTATGAATGTCCTCAATTGTTATCTGCACCCATACTACTTAACAAAGTGTACCAGCTGCACACCATCACATGCTAACATTGACTATGGCAATGCATCTTGTGCTGTTATGTAGATTCATCTACATGTATCTGTTCTGTCACACATGCATTTATACACACCCTGCTACCCACACACATGCACACACTCACCTGCCATTCCCATTATTTATCACCCTACATGAGTAGCTGTTGATACATGACAGGTACACATTTCAGAAGTGCACTATGTTGTTTACTACTGGCATCCCCTTCTCTACCTGTACTCACAGGGTTCAGGCAACCTCATCAGTTGGAAGATGTAATGTGCATCAGGTACTGTAGTACCCTGATTGCCACAGCAAACATGTTTCCCATACGGAAATGCACACACAGACACATCCCACATCCACACACTTGCCACATTCAGGCTTCAGAACACTATCTAGGTATATTCGGTACATGTGCGTGTTACAGTAGCATGTAACACTATACTGAGTACTGGCAGTTAGTTGTCTGTTGTCATGTTGTCTGTATAGAATAAAAGAATTGTTTGATTATCCTACTCCGTTTTGTGGACATTACTTGAAGAAGTGTTACCTTACATGTGTTATCAGTACCACCACCTTCTGTTTTGTAGTTTTGTTTGTATAGGGTGCTATCAACATCACTGCTTGTTAAGGGTAATGACCACCCTGCAGTGCATAGCCCCATGTGGCAAAAGCCACATCCCACCCCATCATTGTGCACACACACTAACCCCACCAACAGTAAAACACATACTTTCCATTTGCAAGATTCAAACCCATACCTAACTGTGCAATGACAGTAGAAACAGACACATTAGCAGAGTGTGCTATTTGCAGTAGTTGGAGAAACCCTTACTAATGCTGTACTTAGAGGGTGCTGACATCATCTGTGTGTAGGAGGAGGGATGTGCACCCTGTAGTATGTTCTCCCAGTTGGCAAAAGGCAGTTAACCCTCCCAGCATAGTGCACACACATAAACCACACTCGTACAGTCCCTTTGCAGGATTCAAACCCCTACCTAACTACGTTATGGCACTGAAGAAAGACGCATTAGCAGAGCGCGCTATGCAAATTATTTGAGGACTTTACTACAGGTGATATAGTTATACAGTCCTGACATCATCACTGTTTCAAAAGGGGGATCTGCATCCTGTACCATACTGTCACGGTTGCTAATAGGGACATTTCCCACACACACACATCGATGTGTTGGTGGTTTGCATATGTGGGGGATCCAGAACTCCAGTGTGATTAGTATATGGTTTGATTGCAACAATGAGGGATATACTCCCAGTGGTGAGCAGTTTGTACTCATGTTTGTAAAGATCAGCTCTACTATATCTGCCCATCTTGTGGGAAGGTTGGTTACCTGTTCCATAGCCAAAGAATGTCCGATCAATGGGAACCTTAGAGCTTGGGTATTGTGGCTTGTGTAATGTTCACAGTCTATGTTTGGGTAGCTGGCATCACCCAGTATGATGGTGTTTGCAGATTAATCTAAACTCTCCTGTGTCAGCATGAAGGCTGTGTGGGAGACCTGAGTTTGAGAGGGTGCTGTAAGAGCTCCTCTGTGTCTCTTTCCATGTGGTCCAGGGAGGTGCGTCCCAACAGGTAGCTGACTGTGACCCTCCCTTGCTCTGTCTGGAGGCGGCACGTCTGTCAACAGCTCATGTCAAGCAAGTGCACACCCCTCATAAATGATGTGGAAACCTTCAAAGGCCCAAGGCCTGTTGAAAATATGGACCAGACTGCAGATACCTGTATAGAGTCATTCTGTGGACACATTCAGGAATGCATGGATCATGAAGCCACATATGAAAGCATGACCCAATTCTCCAAAGGCAGATGTCCTGGGCCGGACACCAGCCATAAACACACTATACAATAGAAGGATGGCGCCACTACATGATACAACAACCTCCCAAAATGTGAAGGCACCACTGATGAGTATTGGATGACAACTACAGGCACCCATATGATTGTCTAAGGCCATCTTTGAGAGAGGATTCCACAAGCCACTGAGGATAATCACAAGGCTGCCTGTAGTTATGTTAGTAACCTGAGTGGTACTACCCAGATATGCTCAGAGGTAATACAATATGTCACACAAAATATAAAACACACAGACATTGCCATCATCCTAGTGGACAGGTTCAATGCTGCCTTCTCTCCCCACCACACCAAAGGGAACATATGTCTCAGCACAGTGCTTCCCCTGACATCACAGATGCTCAGGTAAGAGATGCCCTTCCCAAAGCAATAAACACTGCATCAATGGGACCAGACAGTGTCCCAGGCTGTGTCCTACATGAACCACAAGAAGAGCTACACCCAGACATAACACCACTGTTCAATCCCAGCCTTAATACACGATATGTGGCCAGAGAGTGGCATACAGCAACAGTGGTCCCTCAACATGCAGGTGGTGCTGTCACGGATCCTGGACACTACTGCCCCATATGTCTGACTAGCTTTGTCTGCAAAGCTATGGCAAGGATCATCATGAACCTCACATATCTAGATATTGTGGACCTACAGACATGTCACCATACACAGTTTGGCTTTGTCAATGGCAAATCCTACCTATCAAACCTGTTTGCTTTGTTTGAAACAGTCACCAAGGCCACTGTCAAGGGGTAGGAGGTCCACACAGCCTACCTGGACCTTGCATAAGCCTTGGATACAATACCCCACTTGTGCATTCTAGGGAAGCTCACCAGTGTACATAATAACCCCTATGTCACGATGGGTATTGCACAGTGGCTCAAGGGCAGAACACACATGGTAGAATTGCTGGAGCCATGTCAGCCTCCAACCTGGTACAAGTGGTGTCCCACAAGGCACAGCCCTAGGAGCTGTCATGTTCATTATATATTTGTCATAGGTACAGGCCATCATGGAAGTACTGTGGCTCAGCAAGTCGCAGGTGACTGCAGACCGAACACCATAATCAACTCAACAGCTAACACACGCATCCTTCAAATGGGACACTTGCAAACACACGACTTGTGCCACAGCCATGGCCTCATCGTGAATGACAGAAAGAGTATAGTCATCCCCTTTGTCAAACACTAAGTGACCACAATGTACCACATATGTGTTAATCCAGTAAGTGCAGACCAAGGAATTATGGACCTTGGGGTACGCAGGTTGATAGCATTCTACCATTTGACAACAACATGGACAAAGTGGTTAGGTAAGCATGTTATATGGGCCACATCATCATGGGATCCACATGTAGGCCAGGGGAGGACATTGTGTCCCTTTACTCATCCCTCATCATGCCCATAATTGACTATGATGAACCTGTCGGCATGCACCTTACCAGACACCTGCAGCAACTGGGGCTACCACATATGTACCTCAACAAGGGGATCAAAGTGCTCAAACAGATGCCACATACTGACTGGTTAAAGTAGCAGCAGCTCTACTCAGTGACATACTGCCTCTTCATAGGCAATCTGTGCCTGACATAGAAGGCCAGGTCATACCCTCACGTAATAGCCATGCTGCATCTCAGAATATCCAGATCCGACCAGGATACACGCTGGAAATACTTGAACCTCAGGAGTGATATACATAGGACATGGTGGAGGGGCACATTCACAACTCAGAGGCTCCCTTCATTCCTGATCATCATCCCAATAGAGGTTAGGCAGACTGACTCAGTGACTATCTTCAAGAGCGATATTAATGACTGGATGTGACATTGTAGGGTTACCCTGGGTATCACTTATGTGTCACTGTGAGAAAGAGGCACAGTATACTAACCTTGGAAAAGGGCATAGCAAGACAGATTAACAATGCATGTTGAAAGGCACGCATATTCTGGCTAGGTGGATACATGCCCTGGGCAGATATCCCTGTACGAACCTATGGACCTATGTCTCTTTTTCACCATTGGCCCTATGTGCTGTCAATCACCAATGTAATCTCAATACTCCGGTAGCATGTGCAAACGTCAGTTGTCAGTCACCTCTATGGTACAGTTGTGGAATATGTGTGTCATGTAGTAATGTCACAGCTGCCACATGTACACAGTCAACCCTATCCCCTACCCATTGATGTACATCACATGTATGAGATGGAAACACATGGCCAAACTGTAACAACAACATACAAGTCAGTCAGATGCATGGACACATGACTCAGTCATTGTCCATGCCACCACAGCTGATGTGGGATGTCGCTCACTGGGATACGTGATAGGGAACATGGAAGGGATCACTGAGAAAGTGACACAGGCTGGTAGACCCCTGACCTTGGTTGGCATCAGACCCTCACCAGGGATTCCGACAAATTAATGAATGCTAATGAATAAGTGTAGCTACAACACCCTAGCTGAATGGTTCTTAGCATGCAGTCACTGCATTGCTATGGAATACTGTCTTACCACTCCCACAACAGGTGAGAACATGCAGCTCCTGTACATTAACAACATGTAGACTTTATGCCCCAGACCAGGTGTGCATCCCTCACTACTAGGCTGATAGCATCTACATCTCACACTGTATATACACATCCCACATGCAGCATCTGCACAGAAGACCACGGTCATAATGTTACCCTGTGAAAATACCATGTATTCACATGTGGCAGGCATCACACATGGTAACTATTGAAAGTCACAGGTACATATGTGTATTTGGCACACACATACAGCATGTGTTCATTGCCATAACTGGTGTAATCAATGTCATGCATTATTGTGAGGGACAACCCACACACATGGGCATTCTGTGTGCGCACAACACACATGGCATGTCTGTAATCAAAAGCCATACATAATTGTGATATAGTTTAGAAAGGGGTATGTGCATCCTGTAGTGTGTTTTCACAGTTGCCAAAAGGGATATATCAATCATACACACTTCCCCCCCTTCACACACACTTGCCACCTGCTGGATTCAAACTCCTACCTAGCTATGTTAAGACACTACAGACAGACGCATTAGCACAGAGCGCTATTCGCATTACTGGTGGATTTCTTTTCCCCTGATATACTTATAGGGTGCTGACATCATCAGAGTCTAGAAAGTGGAGTGATCATCCTGTGGTGTGTTTTCCCAGTTGCCAAAAGGGATGTTTCTTTCATACACAAACACTTACCCCCCTTCACACACACTTGCCACCTGCTGGATTCAAACCCCCTACCTAACTATGTTATGACACTAGAGATGGACGCATTAGCACAGCGTGCTACTTGGATTACTGGGGAATTTCCTTTCCCCTGATATACTTATAGGGTGCTGACATCATCAGAGTTTAGAAAGTGGAATGATCATCCTGTGGTGTGTTTTCCCAGTTGCCAAAAGGGATGTTTCTTTCATACACACTTACCCCCTTCACACACACTTGCCACCTGCTGGATTCAAACCCCTACCTAACTATGTTATGACACTAGAGACGGACACATTAGCACAGCGCGCTATTCGCATTACTGGGGAATTTCCTTTCCCCTGATATACTTATAGGGTGCTGACATCATCAGAGTTTAGAAAGTGGAATGATCATCCTGTGGTGTGTTTTCCCAGTTGCCAAAAGGGATGTTTTTTTCATACACACTCCCCTTCACACACACTTGCCACCTGCTGGATTCAAACCCCTACCTAACTATGTTATAACACTAGAGACAGACGCATTAGCACGGTGCGCTATTCGGATTACTGAGAGAATCCTTTTCTCCAATATACTTATAGGGTGCTGACATCATCAGAGTCTAGAAAGTGGAATGATCATCCTGTGGTGTGTTTTCCCAGTTGCCAAAAGGGATGTTTTTTTCATACACACTCCCCTTCACACACACTTGCCACCTGCTGGATTCAAACCCCTACCTAACTATGTTATAACACTAGAGACAGACGCATTAGCATGGCGCGCTATTCGGATTACTGAGAGAATCCTTTTCTCCAATATACTTATAGGGTGCTGACATCATCAGAGTCTAGAAAGTGGAATGATCATCCTGTGGTGTGTTTTCCCAGTTGCCAAAAGGGATGGTTCTTTCATACACACTTACACCCCTTCACACACACTTGCCACCTGCTGTATTCAAACCCCTATCTAACTATGTTATGACACTAGAAACGGACGCATTAGCACGGCGTGCTATTCAGATTACTGAGAAAATCCTTTTCTCCAGTATACTTATAGGGTGCTTACATGATCAGTGTCTAGAAAGGGGGGTGAGCATCCTCTGGTGTGTTTTCACATTTGCTAGGGGTAACATTTGGACCAAGTGTGTGAGCATGCCCAGTTCAGCCTTCCTGTGGCATGTTGTGTGAAAGATGTCTCATTTATCTAAGTGTGTGAGCATGCCCAGTGTGGGCTTTACATATGTTGAACTCTGCAGCCCATCACATTTGTGGATGAGTGTGACCTTCAACAAATACCTGAAGTTTATGGTTGTGTGTTCTGTGCCATGTTGTGTAGTTACTGTCCAATGCTTTTGTGTGAACAAAACAGGGAGTATACTGTGCCTGCAGGTTTTGCATGGGATACTTTGCACACAATTGTCAACATCCGTTCATACTGACCTAACACTGTAGCACTGTCTGGTGTAGTGTTTCAGTACTTTCACTGTGGTGGTCAGTATCCTGGGCTTTAGTCCTATCACTGCTTTACATTTCCATAGTGTGCACAACAGCCTGGTTAGGGTCCAGTTGTGCACATCTGCACAAAGGCAGTGCCTCTACAGACCCTGTTAATTGCTGCCACATAAGCTTAACCAGTGTAGTCTGCAAATCTATGGAGAGGATCATAATTGAGCTCATAAACAAAGATATAGGGGACATGCAGACATTGTACCCATCCCATTTTGGCTTGGTCAGGGGCAGATCATGCCTTTTGTACTGGGTTGACATCTTCAAATTGGTCACTTAGGCCATTGTTGGGGAAAGGCAGTCCATACAGCCTACCTTGGCCTTGCAAACACTTTCAACACAATACCCCACTCAGGTATTGTGGAAAACCCTAACAACTGAAATGTAAACCCATATGTCACAAGATGGGTTGCAAACTGGCTTAAGGACGGGACCCACAGAGTTAGAGTTGCTGGCACTATGTTAGACTCCAGGCTGGTCACAGGTGGTGTCACACAGGGCTCAGTCCTTGGCCCCCATTGTTTGTCATGTACTTCCCAGAAGTACAGGCCAACATGGGAGGACTTTGGATGACAATGTTAGCAGATGACTGCACACTGGGCACCATAGTGGACAGTGCATCACACACAGATATCCTTCGGAAGGGACTCACAGTAACTGATAGCTGGTGCCAGGGCCATGGCCTGAAGTCAGAGTGCACAACATGTGTAGACATACCCTTCAGGAAAAGCAAGGTGACCCCAAGCTACCATATAGGTGGCAATCCTCTAAGCACAGAGGAGGTTATCATGGACCTGGGGACCCAGGTTAACAGTCGCCATTCTTCTGAGACTCACATTGCTAAAGTGGCTAGGAAGACCTTCTACATTGCCCACCTGATCAGGCTGGGATTCACATCCAGATCTAGTGGGTCATTGTTCCCCTGTACTCTTCACTTATCAGACCGGTGATCAAGTCGAATGCCCTATTCTGGCTGTATCTCACACAACATCTGCAGCAATTGGAGACACCCTGACTGTCCCCACCTAAAGGATCAAGGAACCCCAACAGCTGTCATATGCTGCCAGATTGACGACACTCACACTCTATTCACTCACATACCGTCTGCTTAGAGGTGACATGTGCCTGACATGCGAGGCCATGTCCAAACAGAGATTAATGGGCATGCTCCACCTCAGACTCAGAAGATCCACCTGAACCACTAGTGCAGGTGACTTACACCTTAGCAGGGATGTATGTTGGACATGTTGAAGGGATGGAGTTATCACCGGAGACTCCCTATGCTGTGGAATACAATCCTGGTCCATTTGAGGCAGAGCACCTTGCTGGCTGTGTTCAAGAGGTATCTTGACCTAATGCTAGTCGGAGAATGTGTTTGTCCATCAACACATTGTAAGCGTAGTTCGACATGTCATATGTCTTGTTTAGTATACTGTGCCTCTGTCTACCTGTGACATAACATTGATACCCAGGGTAAACCTCCCATCTCCCATCCACTCATTAGGGTTCCTGTTGAGGGGACTCAACCAGTGTCTCTATGGACAACCTGTACTGGTAGTTTACTCATGTGTGGGGGTGGCTTCTGTGTTTTGGATAATGTAGTACAGCCTGTCCTATATATGTCAGTGCTGGGGTTCAGGTCCCTCATGTGCATAGCTCCCTGCCATTCAGATTGTACAAGGTGCAGCATGTGCATTGATTCCAGCTTGGACACGGCTTTCTACATCAGGCACAGCTTGCATCTGGGTGGACAGCATGGCAGTGTGTGGAGCTGCACTCTGTTTAATCAGACTACACATTACATGTGTTCCAGCTCTGTCATACTCCTGGTGAGGTACTGTTGTGGACTTTACAGGTGCTGGATGTGTGTGCATGAGGTACACCCACAGGGGCTGTTGTGGTCATTTCTAATGCTGATGAAAGATAACTGCAGAACCAGAATGACCTCCCCTTAGCTAGATGTCAGACAGCATGGACCATACAATCACAACTGAAAACAGGACCCTCTCCACAAAGGGAAAGTGTCCTGTCTGGTGGACCCCAGCCATAAACAAACTGTATGATAGATGAGGGTTACTAATGCAAGACAGAGCTACATCTCCAAAAGGGAAGACAGCTGTGATCAGCACTAGTAGAAAGCTACATTATCTCATAAAGACATGCAAGGTCAACTTGGGGACATAAATCACCAAAGACAATGAAGGTAACCACACTGCTTTCTTCAGTTATGTCAGACACCTGGTTGTGAACCCTCGGATATGCACAGAGTTGGTACACAACAACATATATTCCAGTGACCTGACAGATATTGGCAACATTCCGGCGGACAGCTTCAGTGCGATTTACCCCCTCCTCACCCCCAAAACAAGATAGTTATCACTGCTGTATGTAACCTCACTGTCATCTTGGATGTCCATGTGAGAGCCACACTCAGCAAAGACAAGTACACAGCATCCATGGGACCTGCTGGTATCTCCAGTTGCATGCTATGTGAACTCCAGAAGGCGCTGGACCCATATATACAACTGCTATTTAACCTTAGTCTTGCTACAGGATATGTACCTGAACACTGGCATATGGCAACAGTGGTCCCACTCCACAAGGGGATGCCTCCACAGACCATGGCAACTACCACCACACAGGCTTAACCAGCCTTGTCTGCAAAGATATGGGAGGAGTCATGGAGCTCTTACACAGACACATTACTGACCTACTGACCCTTGTTCCCACCTAGTTCAGCTTTGTACAGGGCAGATCCTGCCTTTTGCACCTTTGCACCCGAAAAGTACCTACCATGAAGATCAGGGTTCTTCAACACATGTCATATGCTTCCAGAATAGAGGAAGTCCAGCTTTGTTCAGTGTCATACCGCATACTTACAGGTGACCTATGCCTGACATACAAGACCATGTCCAATCAGGATTTGGTGGACATACTCCACTGCAAGCAATCCAAATCCACCAGAACCATGAGAGCTGAGTATTTGAACCTCAGCACATACATGTATAGGACATGCTGGAGGGACAGAGTCATAACTCAGAGGCATCTCACACTCTAGCAGAGTATCCCAGTTCATGTTTGACAGAGTCCCTCACTGACTCTCTTCAGGAGACATCTGGACAACTGCATATGAGACGGAGGCACAGACTAGACAGAGACACAGTCATGTTATTCAATTACATAAGGGGGTCATAATGTGTCACTACTAAGTCAGAGGCACAATATTCAGAATCTATTCTGTACACTTATTACCACTATAAGGGGTGGCAATAGCCACATCACTATGGCTAGGCTTATACATGCACTAGGGCAGATAGCCTAGTAGTACACTATGACACTATGAAACACCGGTGTATGTGTAGCTATTGTCAATCAAACAGTATGATGTGGCTTGGGGGGGCTTGATATCTCCCTGTATTCCAACATTGTTTTGTCTATTCCTTCTAGCATGTCTAGGGATCAGTTGCTAGTGTCCTCTCCTGCTCAGCTGGTGAACCTGGGAATATTGAGGCACTGTTACAGTTGCCTCATGTACACTGACAACCCTCTCCTTCTGCCATAAAACACACATACATGTGAGAGATGCAACTATATAGCCAAAGTGGAGGCTGAGCTCTCTCAACATAGGACTAGCAAGACCAGAGAGAGGGTGAAGGTAACCACACACACATCTTTAATCCAGTCTCACATGGCACTGTCACAACTTAAGATCATACACATAGACACACAGAGATACTCTCGGAGGCTCTGATCAGAAGTCTACCAGAATGGCGGTGGCCACCACAGCAGACACTCACACAACTGCCTCCACAGGGCACAGCACATGCAACACATTGACCACAGAGTTGGTGTGCCAAACAGTCACAGCCCTTAAGGCCAAACACAATGCCGGACACACTTGTCATAGGTGACTCCATAGTCAGACACACTGATGTCCCACTCACCAGATCAGGTACAGAGGAGGTCACAGTAAGCTGCCTATCGGGCACTGGAATCCACCACATAATGCAAGCACTCAGGTCACTAAACTGCAAGTACAGGTCTGACCCAGTCATAATCCATGCTGGTGTGAACGACCTGAGATGTACCTCCCTGGACTACATGGAAAGAGACATAGAGGATCCTTCTGATTATGTAGGCCAGGCAGGTATGACCCTGACCTTCGGCAGTATCCTACCTTCACCAAGTATGATGCCACATAAACAGAGACAAGATGATCAGCTGTAGTATTTTGCTTAGACTATGGTGTCATTCTAAGGGGGTCCAATGTCTGTCTGCCTGGGATGACATGCTGGACAGGCCACGGTGATTTGCAAGGGACGGCTTGCACCTGTCACCCTGGGCTTCCGGATTTCAGATGATGCTCTTGCCACCCCATTGTGCCTTTTTTATGCAAGATTCAGATTCTACACCTACCACCCTAGAACACAGTAAAGGAAAGACACTAAGGGTAATGCTGCTCAATGCCCAAGGTCTCAACCTCAAGCTGCACACACTCTATGCCCTTCTCAGTATGTAGCACATTGATGTCTGTGCTGTGCCTGAAACCTGGTTCACAGCTTCTGACAGCACCCTGGCACTATCGGGTGTTACCTCATATCATGCATTCTGGCACCAGCATCCCGACAACACCAAGAAGGATGGTGGGTGTCCATATTCATCAAGGACACCCTCACCTCATGGTTGGTGGCAACACATGATGCATCAGAGACCATCCAGGTGCCAGTGACCGTAGGAAAGACTGCTCTGCAGTTTGTAGCATGTTACATGCCACCCGCTCAAACTCAGGTACCTCACACAGCTATCCTGCAAACACTGAAGGGGATAAATGTATCTCAAAACACCATCCTACTGGGTGATTCCAACTATCCACATATAGACTGGGATCACTAATCATGCCACAACACTCTAACACAAAGGTTCCAAGAGTTCATACACTGAAATGCCATGGAACAACTGGTCCCAATCCCTTCAAGTGGAGGCAACATACTAGAACACATCATCACGAACATGGGGTCACACTGTTCAACACCAGACATATACCCATCATTGGTGAGATCAGATCATGGACTATTCTCAGTGGGAGTCCACATCCCTCCCACACCCCAGATGGGAAATGAAACGGTGAAGACCTTCTCAAATGCCGACTTCACATTTCTGAGGACTGGTGTGGTCTCTTTCAAGGCCCCCAGGCCAGCAGACACCATTACCCAAGCCACTGTATCACTTAGAAATGCCTTCTACCAGCACCTCCAGGACTGCATGGTTCAGGCAATCCCAAATAATAATGACTCTTTGTACCACAGGCAAGCATCCAGCCTGATGGACCCTAGCCATAAACAAGCTGTACAACACAAGGAAGGAGCTACTACAAGATAGAGCGTAATCCGTAGGGGGGAAGACACCCCTGCTCATTGTGAGTAAAACACTGGGTTCCCCCATACAATCATCCGAGGCATGTTTTGAGAGTAAACCCACTCAGGACTCCAGGGACAATCATGAGGCCTTTTTTACCTATGTTTGAAACCTGGGAGGAAACTCCCAGATATGCTCAGACTTAGTTCAGAATAATGTTGAAATCACTGCACCTACAGACATTGGCAACATACTGACTGACAGGTTCAGTGCAGATTCCCCCCCCTCCCCCCAACTGGGGGGGGGTATGTACAACAGAGGATTGTAGCCCCCCAAACATCTCCACTGCTGGGGTGGGAACTGCTCAATCCAAGGCAGAAAACACTTTATCCATGGGACCAGATGGTGTCCCCAGTTGTGTGCTCCATGAACTCAATGAGTAATTACACCCGCAGTTAGGGCAGCTGTTTAATCTTAGCCTCACCTCAGGATATGGCAAGGAGTGGCATACAGCAATGGTGGACCCACTTCACAAAGGAGGTGCCTCCACCAATCCCAGAAACTACCATCCCATCAGCTTGACAAGCCTGTTCTGCTAAGCTATGGAGAGGATCATAATGGGAATTCTAAATGAAGACATAGGGGACTTGCAGACATTGGATCCAATCCAGTTTGGCTTTGTCAAGGGCAGATCATGCCTTTTAAACTTGGTTGACTTTTTCAAAACACTCACCCAGGCCATTGACGTGGGCAAGGCAGTCCACACAGCCTACCTTGACCTGGCAAAGGCTTTCGACACAATACCCCACTCAGGTATCATTGAAAACATCACCAGCTTAATTGTGAACCCATACATCACAGCATGGGTTGCAAACTGGCTAAGTGACGGAACACACAGGGTCAAAGTTGCTGGTGCCAGTTCACACTCCAGAGCTGTCACAAGTGGTGTCCCACAGGGCTCAGTCCTGGGCCCACATTTGTTCAGTATCTACTTTTCAGAAGTACGAGCAAACACAGGAGGATTATGGCTGACAAAGTTTGAAGATGACTGCATACTGGGAAGCATAGCTGGAAACCCATCTGACACAGACATCCTTCAGAAGGGTCTCATAGACACAGATAACTGGTGCCACGGCCATGGCCTTACATTAAACACTAAACAATGCATAGCCATACCCTTTAGGAAGAACAAGGTTACCACTACTTCCCATCTAGGTGGCAATCCTCTAAGCACAACATAGGTTATCAGGGTCCTGGGCACCCAGGTTGACAGTGACCTTTTGCTTGACACTCACATTGCCAGGGTAGTTTGGAAGGCCTTCTACATTGGCCACCTCATCATGCAGTGATTCACATCTAGATCAAGGGAGGTCATCGTTCCCCTGTACTCATCACACCAATGATTGCATACACTGCCCCATTCAGATTGGATGGGCCCACAAATTCCTCAACAGGAGGTGAAAGGGTCTCAAACATATTTCTTATGCTGCCCGACTGAAGGAATTCCAGCTGTATTCAGTCACTTACTGACTGCTCAGAGGTGATCTGTGCCTGACATACAAGGCTATGTCCAACCCAGACTTTATGAACATGCTTCACCTCAAGACCTCTACATCCATCAGAACTACAAGGGCAGGAGACCTAAACCTCAACACAGATATTAATAGGATGTGCTGGAGGGACAGATTCATCACCCAGAGAGTCCATATGCTGTGGAACAACATCCTGGTACATGTGGGGCTGAGCACCTCACTGGCTTTGTTCAAGTGAGATCTTGACCAATGGATGGGAGATTGCAGGTATACCCCAGGGATAACCTCAGTATCACTGCTTGACAGAGGCACAGCAAAATAATGGGCATATTATCCATCAACTTGCAGGGGTGGCAGATGCCACAAAACTCTGGCCTAGGCTTATTAATGCCCTAGGGCAGATAGCCTAGTATGAACCTATGGACATAAGCCTGGGGCAGTTCCTGCTATTAGGACAGTGGTCTGCAGCAGGCTATATAGTAGTAGTCGGTTTTAGCCATTGTTTTTGACCATGGCTATTCCATGTTGCTTCTTGTTGTGGTACAAACATGGGTGTGTGGTTATCCATGCTATTTATTGCTAGACACCCTCATTTTGTATCTTGTTCCATGTTTTTGCACATGTACATCACTGTATGACGTGCAGCTGTTTCCACAGGGTCATATGCGTGGATATGGATGTTAGTTGGGGTCCTCAGGTGTGCATATTGTACATGATATTACATTACTTAACACATGGCATTCATGCCTCAGGTGGTGCTGCAGGGCCACCTCTGTTGGATACACATACTACACTCCCTGTACATTTGGAAGCAGGTTGTGTCATGTTAGGCATCCCTGTTACTGTATGAGTGAGTCAGAGCGGGTATCAGTCCCAGTGTTCCTACTGACCAAGCGTATGTGCTATGCATTGCCTCTTTGCCAAGGCCAGGGCATACTGGGCACGCCTCCTTCTGCCTACTGGGACAAGGTCAGGTTGTTCCTCCTCCGAGTCAACCCCTGCCTGTGGTGGCCTTGGCAATGGTGGGGGGATGTTTGGCCCAGCCCTGTGCTGGTCCTGCTGCAGCTGTTTCCAGGATCATATTATGTAGCATAGTACATATCATGATCATTTGGGTACATGTAGTTGGTGTGTACTGCAAAGCTCCACCAGATGTGTCCAGACACCGGAACCGTGACTTGAGCAGCCCAAACACACGCTCTATGATATTACGTGTTTGTGCGTGTGCCTCATTATGGCGTTCCTGTTCAGGTGTGTGTGCATTTCTGATGGGTGTCATCAGCCACGGCTCAAGTGCATAACCTGCATCCCCCACTAGGTGTCCGTGTGGGAAGTCCCCATTGGCAAATGATTGGTACAGCTGCGTCAGATGCCAGATTTGGGAATCATGGTAGCTCCCAGGGCAGCCAGCACACACATTCATTATTATGCCCTGGGCATCACACACGACCTGGCAGTTGATGGAGGGGTATCCCTTGTGGTTAATGTAGACTCTACCCCGCTCACCGGCTGGTGCTTTGATGCGTATGTGCGTGCAGTCTATTGCACCCAGCACCTCAGGGTATCCCGCTATTTGCTGGAAGAGACGCATATTGCTGGCCACAACCTCACGGTCATTAGGGACATATATATGATCACTGACATGTGATGACATGGCATCCAGGAACTGGTGCAGTACCCTGGAGGCTGATGCCTGTGATATCCCCATCATATCACCAGTTGGTCTCTGGAAGGTACCTGTTGCTAGTATTCTTAGGCCAACACATACCTTGGTTTCCACTGGGATGGGATCCCCTCTGTTGGTTCTGTGTGTGAGGTGTGGCCTGCACAGCTCAACAATCTGCTGCAGGAGCTCTCTGTCCACTCTATAGCGCTCTACTATCTCCAGCTCATGTAACCCATGGTAGGTGACCCTGGGCCTGTATACTCTTCTCCTTCTCCTCACTCTGGGTTGTCTGTCAGCATCTGCATTGTCACCACCCTCAGCAATTCGCCTATGCCTGATTATAATAGCCATGGCAGCCCCTAGCATTTCTGCTCTGAGTTCAGCTTTATTTCAGTTTTCAATTCTGATAGCTTAGTTTCTGGCAGTATCTCTTGTGAGAAACAGCCTTCACTGCTCTTTGTTGTGTTTTAAGTGCTGGGCTGGGCTTCTAGTCTGCCTGTGTAATTGCCTGCTTGTAATTGTTTCCACCAATTAACTCCAGCAGTATTCCCTGGCAGTTTCCTGTATTTTGGTTGTTTCCTGTTTCCTCTCTGTTTCCTGAGGGGAGCAATGTGCACACCAGCTTAAACACGCTCACAGTCACTTAAACGCCAAGCACATCCCTACACAGTGTTACAGCGTGCACACATCCTTACACGGTGTTAGCTAGGCTGATTCATGCTAAAACGCGCACACTGCCTTACACACGCGTGCGCCACAAAACCGTTGTAAACAGTTTGCAACACGCTCCCACATGTTGAACCTGCCTTACAGCGCTGCAAGATACACGTATATCAAGAAACTTTGAGTGTAGGGATAGCGTATACCCTCAATTTCTTGACTTTCCTAGTGTTCTGTTGGGACACACCTCCCTCCCTGATGTCTGTCTGTCATCTGTTACCTTACATTGCCCTCCAATCTGGTACATTTCTTTCTATCCTTCCCCTCCGTGATGTCCCCTACCTCTTACTCTGTTCCTCCCCCTTCTCTAACTCTTACACTACTCAGACAGTGCTCATTACCTATGTGGCAGTGTGATTCAGTATTGTAACCCTCATTTACATAGGATTGCCTAGTAATGCTTAGTTACATATCTTACACGGAGCTTCCCCCCCTTGACAACCACTAAACGGAGGCCATATTGTTTTTAGTCTGCAAGTCCCTCCATTGACATTCCATGTAATACATAAATCCCACAATTGTGGGCTTATAAGCTTCGGTTTTCAGTTTTAGGTAGCGCACCCCGTTTGCTGGTGTGCTGCAGTTAAACACAAAATCCGTGGAAAAAAAAAGTTAAATAACTTATTTTTGCAACACTTTTTCATGCCAATGGCCACATATTTGGCCATTGGCATGCTTAATGACACATATGCACCCTTTATTTGGAGCTGACATAGCTCCGTTTTTGATTTTGCAGAAATGTACTCAGTTGTCAGCTGAGTACATTTCTGCAGCTAACACGTCCGTTACACGGACTGGTTTCTGCTTCGTGGATCGCTCAAATACCTCATTTGCATATCTTGGAGCTGCAAATGAGGTATTGAGCATTTCCACACCCAGTCGGTGTAAGAGACGTGTTAGCTGTCTCTTACACGGAGGTTTGGGCTGTACCTGAATCGGGAGGCTTACACGGAGGCTTACACTACTCTTGAACTCCGTGTAAGCCTTCCTGAATCTGGCCCATAGATTAAAATGAGTCCAGTAATAGATTAATATATGCCTGTGAACTATTATACAAAATGATCTTGGTCACAAGGTGAAATAACCCCTTAAGCTTACTTACCTGCTATTAACTGTATATGCACATAACACACTTCTAAAATTGCAAAATTAGAAATTAGCACTGCAACACGTTTAGCATTCTGCCTTCTTCTACATACAGTTAAATGCAGAGTACACAATCAAATTCACCCTAACCGTCCCTTGTCTATTAACCATCATTTTAAGATTACACAGTTTTGAAAGAGTAAATCCTCATTAATAATGAATTGCTGCATTCTATCAGTTATGCAGTAAATAAAAAAGTGATCACTTTGAAATAGAGATTGTACATGGAATAAAATTATTTGATTACACCTGCTAACTTACTAATAGCCGATTCTTAAGGTTTCTAATAAAATATTGTATGCTACACCTTCTTAGGATTATGTACATTAAACATGATGAGAAAACTATGCATTGACTGCATTCTAGTCACATACCCACCCCTTCATACTCATTAATTGCTATAAAAATGCATATTTTAGTGAATGAGTTCATCAAAGTAATTGAAATAGTAAACAGTGGTCAAAGAGGTCATACAATAAACTTTATCTTGCCATTGTCTTTGACAGTCTTCCCCATGCTGCAATCATGCACAGGCTTAATGTCCTAAATGTAGACCAAAGCTTTGGATAAACTGACAAGTAGTTACCCATAAAAAAACATATGCCTGTTAGGGCATATAAATTATATATGGAAATAGTGCCTGCTTCCTAAAACCTGGAGAGGTAGTTACCTTCTGTGGGTCCCTCTGGTGTTATGCTAGCATGAAAGTAAAAGAAGACATGGCCACAATCATATTTGAAGTTGATACTGTCATACAGCTGGGTATACGTCAAAGCATTAAATGTTCTCTTCCCGAACTGCTATTAATCGAGACCACAGGAGTGAACCTTTCATTTAGGGAATGCTAATTTTGCTGAGTTTCACATCACCGAATTACCATAGTTAGCCAACATCGCAGACATTACTATACTTAATGAAACACAAATGTAAACAGAAAAGAACACTCATCTGCTCGCACCACAAAAACTGCTTCACCATTCAGACTGAGATTGAGTTACAATAGGACTCAGGAAATTTGCCCTTTTCCTCACAAAGGTTCGATCTCAAAGTTGGTGTATATATAATACCAGGGGGTGTGGATGTACAGAGGTGCTTGCCCCCCTGCAAAAGCAGTTTTTGTGATGTGTGTGGGTGAGTATATATATATTTTTTTTTTTTTTTTTTTTTTTTTTTTTTTTTTTTTTTAGTTTTGTTATTCACCTGGTATTGTAACATCTGTGATGTTGTCTAGCTATGGCAATTCAGTGATGTGAAACTCTGCAAAATTGCATTTGCTGAATGAAATGTTCACTTCTGTGTTCTTGATAAGTAGCACTTCAGGGAAGTGAACATTCAATGCTTTGACATAGACATATACAGCCACATAACATGTCTCCCCCACTCCTATCCCTAAAAGAAAGACACTTTTTAGTACCCCTCTAATGGCAGGCTGGGAAAATGTCAAATGTACATACATAGCACATTTGCTTATTCTTGTTCTACAAGATAGACACTTGATTATGAATATACTTGTATTGTTTAGTTGTGAGGAAAGTCAAAAATAATGATCACTGTAATGTGTTCTAACTTGTTGCTCCTAAACAATACAGTGTCCATAGAGAAGCTATAGTGACCTTTGGCATACAACTCTGTGGGTTGATATGGAAGTTAATAGTGGCATACTGTGCATGTCTCTGAATTCTGGTTGTGAGAAATATTAAATAAATAATATCCACACTGCCTATAGCCACTGCACTGGTTATAGTAACCATCTATGCCCAACACTAAGAGGGGCCAGTTTTAGGATAGGTGTTGATAGGAAAGAACCTCTGGCTAAGTCTGTGTCAAAATCCACTTATATAGACAGGAGTCTGGAGGCCACAAGGCTCTCCAAGAGCTCTGTGCTTCTAAATGTTCTATTATGAAATTTATGA